>NC_141876.1:538828639-539131669 GCF_056163025.1 Triticum urartu
CGGAGAAAGCTGAGATGATGGCCTCCTCGATCGCCTTGGGGGTCTTGAGGCGTGCGTTGTTGAAGCGCTGGATGTACTTCTGCAGGGTCTCCCCGGGTTGTTGCTTGATGCGGCGCATGTCGCTCACGACGGGTGGCCGGTCACGAGTACCTTGGAAGTTGGCGATGAAGCGGGTGCGCATCTCTTCCCAGGAGGAGATTGTGCCTGGAGCCAGGTTCAGGAGCCAGGTGCGGGCCCCGTCCTTGAGCGCCATGGGAAACCAGTTCGCCATGACCTTCTCGTCTCCGTTGGAAGCTTCGATGCCCAGCTCGTAGAGCTGGAGGAACTCCGCAGGGTCGGCCATGCCGTCGTAGCGAGGAGGCAGGTCTGGTTTGAACTTGCCGGGCCACGTGACGCTGCGTAGTTCAGGGGTGTAGGCGCGGCAGCCTGCTGTGGCCATGGGAGGCCTTAGGTGACGGAGAGCCTGGTCTTGCATGTCCCCACGCGCGGGAGCAGGGGGATGGTCACGACGTGCTGGAGCAGGGAGCGCCCGGGCAGCTTTTGGCGGGCGAGGGACTTCTTGGCAGCTCTGTTCTTGCTGCGCTGGCACCTGACGGAGCGGGTTCCGCCCAGGGGCCATGCGCCTTGGAGCCATGGCGTCTTCTTGAGGAGGAGGCGGCCGGGGCGCCGCCGGAGCCTCTTCGCCCGCGCGGGGCAGGGTGCGGTGTAGCGGAACGGATGGCGCGGAAGAGCCCCCTGCAGCGCGGACGAGCTCGGCGACGCGGTCGAGCCATTCTTCGTAGACGTCGTCGACGGGACGGTAGCGCAGGAGCTCGTTTGCCGCGATGAGTGCAGCCCGAGCCTCCATGGGCGCGTGGAGCGCGCGGGACGAAGATCCAGCTGGGGCGAGCGAGGGAGTTGCGGTGCGGCCGTCTTGCCGCACGGACGGATGCTGGGACGATGCTTGCCGCTCGTCCCCCGCCGGGCCGGTGGCGGCGTTGACGGCAGGTGACGGGGAACGGCGTGGACGCCCACCGACAGGGGCCGTCTGGGCGATGCAGGAAGCGAGTGCGGCCCGGCGCTCGGCGCGGGCCCGACGAGCGTCAGACATGGGCGTGACGGTCGGAGGAGAACGGGGTGGTGGAAGACGAACTCTGGTGCACCCCTACCTGGCGCGCCAAATGTCGGATTTCGGGTTCCGGCAGACCCTTGAGGTTCGAACACTGGGGTGCGCGCGGAGATTTCGCCTCCTACCTACCTGCACCCCTCCGCCATGCTAGGATCTAAACTAAGGAAAGAACAACACAAGAGACACAGGGTTTATACTAGTTCGGGCCACCGTTGTGGTGTAATACCCTACTCCAGTGTGTGGTGTGTGGATTGCCTCTTGGGCTGATGATGATGAACAATACAAGGAAGAACAGCCTCGCGAGGGTCTGTTCTTGGCTGAGGCGATGAACTGCTGGGAGGAGTTCAGCCACCTTTCTCTCTCTCTCTCTCTTTCTCTCTCTGCTCTCCTTTTTCCCGACCCTTCTAACGGGCCTCTTCCTTCCTATCTCTTTTTCGTCCTCCCCCCGGCTATGTGGGTGGCTGGTCCTATTTATAGAGGCCCTGGTCCTCTTCCCAAATATTGAGCGGGAAGGGAGCCAACAATGGCGGGCTAATTTGAAGGGGGACAGCAAGTATCAGCTATCCTGACAAAAGTAGTCTTCGCCTGCGCAAAGCTCTGGTGATGACGCCGTCTTGGGCTCCACGGTGACCTCCATCTCGTAGTCCTCCTGGTCTTGGTCTCGTTGCACCGAAATGGCAACCTTTGCCTGATGCCTTGGTACTCCGCGGTTGTGCTTGCCCCCTTTGCACCAAAGAGGAAAGGAGGACGCTGCGCGGGCTGGCACCCGCCTGGCGCCCTGAGTTGTCATGGCTTGCTTCATGGCACCTCGTGAGGTACCCCGCCTTGATCTCTCCGCCTCCTCGTGAGCCAGCCTGACGAGGCCGTGCCTGAGGAAGCTTCGCGTCGTCCGCCCCACGAGGCTTGGCCCCTCGCGAGGGTCTTGGGTTTGTGTTGGTGAAGATGGGCCGTGCTGGGCCCCCCTTTGAGCCACGCCGCAGGCCGCAGGCAGGCAAGTCTGGGGACCCCCGTTCCCAGAACGTCGACAGTAGTCAACACGACATTGTGTGTACTATTCAAGATACTATTCTAAGGAATAACTATGGCTTATCCAACTTTGGGGTGAATGTGGTCACGAGATCCTAATGTTAGAGTTAGTAAATCCGTTTAACCCGAATGGAAGAGAGATCAGAGTCCTAGAGTATAGATGAGGAGTAAAAGATCCTAATACCACCCAATGGCGACGTGGGCCCGTAAGACACACAACCATGTTAGTAAAAAGTATTTTGTAGTGACTAGACTCGACTTCGGCCAAGGAGTTGGAAGGGGGCTACCTACAGGCAGTCGGCTCTGATACCAACTTGTGACACTCCCGATTCAATCGTACACTAATCATACACGCAAACGTGTACGATCAAGATCAGGGACTCGCGGGAAGATATCACAACACAACTCTAGACACAAATTAAAATAATACAAGCTTTATATTACCAGCCATGGGCCTTGAGGGCTCGAATACAAAAGATTCAGCGGAAGCAACAATATCTGAGTACAGACATAAGTTAGACAAGGTTTGCCTTAAGAAGGCTAGCACAAAAGCAACAACGATCGAAAAGACAAGGCCTCCTGCCTGGGAGCCTCCTAACTACTCCAGGTCGTCAACGGTCGTCATGTAGTAGTAGGCAGCCTCGGGGTAGTAGTAGTAGTCATCAGTGTGTTGTCTGGCTCCGGGATCCGTCATCTGGTCGCAACAATTGGGTATGGGGGAAAAAGAGGTAGCAGAGCAACCGTGAGTACTCAACCAAAGTACTCGCAAGACTTTCATCGGATCTAAACTAAGTATGCATCTATATTAAAGGAATGGGTTGTATTTGTGGACTAAACTGCAGAATGCCAGAAGAGAAGGGGAAAGCCTAGCCTATCGAAGACTAGCATCTTCAAGCAGCTCCAACCATCTTGCAGCATCAGAAGAGATAAGAGTGGCATATTATAATATTAATAAGCATGTTGTAACATTTCCCCGTGATCACTTCCTCGACTCCCTACGAGGAAACAATCCCGTAGCCATCATATCCATTACATGCCTCAGCATCCAGTATCCAGTTATAGTTGTATCGATTGGATACAACTCCAAGCATCCGTTACCATAGGACAGGCTATCAATAGATGTTTTCTTCCCTACAGGGGTGCACCAACTTACCCAACACGCTCGATCAACTCCGGCCGGACACACCATCAGGTCATGACCGGCCTCGGCTAATCAACACACTGTAGTCCTACCTAGTCTCAACAGAGAGGCCAGCACGTCGGTCTACATCCTAAATGCGAAGGGGTCATGGGCCAATTGTCCTTTGCAATCCTGCATGTTGCGAGGGCGGCCAGTGAGCAGACCTGGCAAGCTCCTTAAAAAGGCAGGTGCTTACGCAGTCCAACCCGGCTTGCGCCGCTCCATTGCTGACGTCAGTGAGCTTTCGGCTGATACATACGATGCAGAGTGCCCATACTTATTCCCACATGGTGGTTAGTGCGAAAAGGCCATAGGCCTACTTGGATCAAATATCCAAACCGTTAGTGTCTTGGTAGAGTGCGGTAACGATCAATGATCCATGATATGTGGTCCCATCGCCATGTCTCACGGACTTGCGGCAAGGGCTAAGAATGCCTGGCCGCGCCGCGTGGAAAACTTGCGGGTATCCTCCAGACCAACCTGACTTCACATCACTCGCGGGTACCCCTCGGGGCCGACCCGATGTCATCATGGTTTTGTGGTAAGTCAAAGTAACCGTGTGTCTGAAACAGCAAGGGGAAAAACCTGAGGAACCACCCTCGATGGATTCCCACTCGATGTAATCATCAAGGTGAACTTGGAGGAATCACCCTCGTTGATCCACACTTGAGGGGTTGCATGACAGAGTCATTATCGGGAGTGGTCAAAGAGGAATCACCCTCGATGACCACGACCGAATAGCTACACTATAGGGTTAACATTAGAAGTGCTGATGAGGTACCACCCTCGGCACTCGATAGTAACTATGAAGAGTCGTACAACTAAGGGGGTGATGTTCGGTGTTGGGGCCTAGACGTCGATCACGTTGATCGAGTCATCGAACATAAAGTAGGGGCAACTGGGACAAGGTGGGGTTCACTAATGGATCTCTAACCAACCTATACTAAGCAGTTTAGAATAAGTAGGAAAGGTATGAAAGCAGGCAACAAAAACAGGCTATGCATCAGAGTAGGATCATACAGAAAGCAGTAGCAGTTCTAATGCAAGCAGAAGAGAGAAGGGAATGGGCGATATCGGAATGATCAATGTGGGTTTGCTTTCCTGGAAGCTCTGCTGAAAAGGAAGAAGTGTCGTCGACGTAGTCGATCACAGGGGCAACATCGGTCTTCGGGGCTACCGGAGAGAAGAGGGGGAAGAAAAAGTAAATACAAAGCAAATAGATGCATCACTAAGTATGACATGATAAAATGACGTGCCGGGTGTGACCTAACGTATGTCTACACGAATAGGTGAAGGGGGGATTCAACCGGGAATGTTTTCCCAGTTCCGAATCTGTGTCAGACAGATGACTAGACGGGGAATGTTCCATGTTCAAATAGTTAGAGGCATCCAACAGGTAAACGGACCGTGTTTCGGATTCGTCTCATTTTTCTGAGCAACTTTCATGTAGAAAACATCTTCATCCGAGTTACGGTTTATTTTCTATCAATTTTTAAAGATTAAACCATTTTCTGAATTTATTTATATTAACTGAAATGGAGTTATGACTTCAGCAAAGTGTCAGCATGACAGCAGCAGGTCAGCAGACCTGCTGGCTCGTCAAACTGACCAGTGGGTCCCAACTGTCATAGACAGAGAGGCTAACGGTGTTTTATTTTAACTAAGCAGAGTTAATTAACTACTAGACCCCACATGTCAGTGACTCATTAACTAACTAATTAATTTCAATTTTAAAAACGTTTTAGTTAAACTAATTATGCGGTGGGGACCGCATGTCAGTGACACTGGCTACTGAGTCATCACATTGATTGGGTCAACCCAGTCAACGGGGCCCATAGGGCCCACTAGCAGCGAGCCAGGGGTGCGTCCCGCCTAGCCACGTCGACGGTCGGCGCCGGAGTTGCTCCGGTGACCCAATACGGCGCGCTCGGGCGGTAGCCGGAAATCGGTTGTGGTGGTCCGTTTGGACCACCGCGAGCATCTACGGGACCAGAGCGACGGCGCGAAGCGATCTGGGGGTACCAGCGTCGACGGGGATGGCCAAAACTGTGACTACAACAAGCTCTAGCGGCGGCCGAAGCGCGGAGGTTTCGGGCTCGAGTCCAGAGGCTCGCCCACGAAGAAAAACGATGCGCACGCACTGCCTGGAGTCCCAGAAGCACGGCGGTGTCCTTGGTTAGGCGCGGGGTGAAAGAGGGCAGCGACTACGAGTTCTACGATGGAAGCAAGGGCACGGCCATGGCAATGGCTACCCACGGCTCAAATCCGAGCAAGACAGAGGGGAGGGAGGATGTGGAGCTCGCCGCGGGGACACAAGGTGGTCCGATGAGGGCTTAGAAGAGCAGAGGCGGAGGAGATCAAGGCGATGTCGTGGCGCTGGTCGGAGAAGGGGATCGGGTCGTCGGAGTTGCTGCGCTGCTCCCCGACTTGATCCAACTGCACCGGACGAAGGGGTCTATGACGCTGGGGCTCCCGGGCAGATTGGCAGGGTCGGAGGGGCTCGGTGGCCGCGGGGTCGACGGAGATGTGGCGGCGGCCACGCTCGATTGCGCTCGGCAGAGAGAAGGGAGGAGTAGGCGAGCTCCATGGAGAGGGAGAGGGGAGTGGGGTGGCATAGGAGCAAGGTGAGTGGAGGCGGGGAGGCGTGGGGCCTTATCCCCTCGCCGACGACGGCGAGTGGGTTCGGCGGGGCTACGCCCCTGTTCTGACCCCGATCGGGGGAACAGGGAAGGGGACGGGCAGGGGGGATCCGGGCTGGCTAGGGTGGGGCAGGTGGGCCGGCCCAGGTGGGTTAGGTCCAGGGGGCCTTTTCTTTATTTTGCTTTTCTTTTTTTTCAGCAACTTCTGCATTTTTATTTTAGTCACTAAAGACTTTGAAAAAATATGCCACTGGCCAAAACAATTTCAAAGAATTAATGTGCACTGCCACAAAAAGATTGTGAGACTTTTGAAGAAGTTTGCAAATTTTATAAATTACAAAGGCATTTAATTTATTGCCTAGGTCACTGTTTTAAGTAGTTTAGGCCACTTAAACACTTTGCAAAAATGTTGGTTCACCACCAATATTAGTTGTGGATTATTTGGCACATAATGAACATTTTATTTTTCATGTTTGAGCAATTTTGAATTTCACTCAGAATTTGAAATTGAATTCAACTGGAATTTGAAATGAGAGAGAACCAAAGATGATCAAACACTTGTTTAGAAAAATGATTAACTTAACCCCAGGGGTTACTGTAGCATCATTACATCGGGGTGTTACATATCTCTAATTATCATAGCAATATTTAAGGATGCAAAAATTTTAGGTCCATAAACAGAATCATCATAATCTTTATACGTTTCAAACAAAGATTCGATTTCATAAGCACCCTTAAAAGCAACAAATTCTTCTATTCGTCTCACATCATAATAATCATATCTACCATTAGCATAAGAATCTAAGATTTCATTTTCATTAAATTTGCATGAAAAGGGAAGGTCTGGAGCCTTCATACTACGGCAACAAGTATAATCATATCTTAAGCATAGCTCCCGAGCATATCAATGCAACATATGAATTTGATCCCATAAAAGTTTTCCGTTTTGTGTCAAGCGATAATCCCTAAAGTATTCACGTTGATCCAACGTGTCTCGCATTATCAAGTTGAATGGGGTTTTCCCAGGATTATCAAAGTAGTGCATAATATTTTTCACATAACGAGCATCCAAGGTTTTAGGAGGTTCCCCATCTCCATGAGTAGCGAGTAGCAAGAATTTTTTTGGTGTTTCGTATTCCATATCCATAACTAAAGATAGAGAACAACTTAGAACAGAAAATAAAAACTACTTAGTGATAAAGCAAACAAGCACACACGAGAATATTCACCCACGCTATTGATCGCTGATAATCCCCAAGTGCAGGGAATCATCGTAGCAATTTTCAAAGGTGGAAGTGATAAGTATGGAGTGTCGAACCCACAAGGAGGTAAAGGTAAGATCAATATTCTCTCAAGTCCTATCTGCCACTGATATGACTCTACGTACACCGAACGTTTGCTTCCAACTAGCAACGAGAAATAAAACTACATTGTGGGTATAAAGAGGATAACTTTGTATGATATCGGAGAGGTAAAATATGAAAGTATGTGTTGTTATCATAAAGTTAGAATGTATTATTAATTATTATAAATAGCGAGTGTGTAATAATGGTGAATCGGTGTGCGGAATTGTCCTAGGCAATTGTTAACCAGACCGGTAATCACTATTGCAGTTTCATATGAGGGAGAGGCATAAGCTAACATACTTTCTCTTCTTGGATCATATGCACTTATGATTGGAACTCTAGCAATCATCCGCAACTACTAAAGATCATTAAGGTAAAACCCAACCATAGCATTAAAGTATCAAGTCCTCTTTATTCCCATACGCCATGTCCCGCTTATCCGTGTTTGTGTTTCAGTCACTCACGCAACACAGACAATAAGCAAACCATGGATATATTGCAACACCCTACAGCGGGAATCTCTCATGCTTGCGCGACACGAAGGGCACCATAGGACAGCACCAAAGTAAAACATACAACTCATACCAATCTAGATCATCAATCAACCCAAAGACAAAGGATATCTACTCAAAACATCATAGGATGGCAACATGTCATTGGATCATAATATGTGGCATAAAGCACCATGTTCAAGTAGGGATTACAGCGGGATGCGGGAGAGTGGACCGCGTAAAAGAGATGAGGATGGTGATGTTGATGAAGACGATCACCGCGGCGATGATTCCCCTCCTGATGGCACTCCGGTGCCACCGAGAGAGAGGAGGAGAGGTTCTCCCCCTTGTGCTTCCTCCTCCATGGCCTCCCCCTGGATGGGGAGAGGTTCCCCCTCTGGTCCTTGGCCTTCATGGTGATGATGGCCCCTCCGGGATCCTCCTCCATGCCCTCTGGTGATGATGGCCCCCTCCGGCAGGGTGCCATAGAGGGCCTAGATTGATTTCTCGTGGCTACAGAGGCTTGCGGCGGCGGAACTCCCGGTCTAGGTTATTTTCTGGAGTTTTCTATATTTATAGGAATTTTTGGCGTCGGTCTCACGTCAAGGAGATGCCCGAGTCGTCCACGAGGTAGGCCCATGCGCCCGGGGGGTGGGCGTGCCCCCCACCCTCGTGGACGGTCCGGGACTCTTCTGGCCCAACTCTTTTACTCTGGGGTCTTCTTTTGGTCCATAAAAAATGGTTAAAAATTGGCACGTCAATTGGACTCCGTTTGGTATTCCTTTTTTTGTAAAACTCAAAAACAAGGAAAACTGGCACTGGGCACTAGGTTAATAGGTTAGTCCCAAAAATCATATAAAATAGCATATAAATGCATATAAAACATCCAAGGTTGATAATATAATAGCATGAATACTTCATAAATTATAGATACGTTGGAGACGTATCAGCATCCCCAAGCTTAATTCCTACTCGTCCTCGAGTAGATAAATGATAAAAGAAATAATTTATGAAGTGTGAATGCTAGCAAGTGCATAAGTTTCATCAATGATAGTTCCAATCACTTTTTCTAGCATCATTATATATCATTAGCTCATTTTCATAAAACTTTTCATGATCAAGTAACAAGCTATTCACATGTTAAAGTATAGATCATAAACTTTCTTGAAACTAACAAACTATATTCTCAGTCATCAAACAATTGCAATTCATCTTATTTTCAGGAAGGGTCTATGTCAGAGCTTTGATTTAGCAAACTCCACATACTCAACTATCATTTAATCTTTCATAATTGCTAACACTCACGTGATATTTATGGGTTCAAAGTTTTAATTGGACACAAAGAAAGATAGGGGTTTACAGATTCGCCTCCCAACCTTTTACCTCAAGGGTAATGTCAACAATAATAGTTCATGATAACTTACATCAAATTGGATATATATATATATATATCAGGATCTTTCCAACACAATGTTCTTGCCAAAGGATAAATGTAAAAGGAAAGGTAAAGATCACCATGACTCTTGCATAAGGGTAGAAGATAAAATTAAAAGATAGGCCCTTCGTAGAGGGAAGCAGAGGTTGTCATGCGCTTTTATGGTTGGATGCACAAAATCTTAATGTAAAAGAACGTCACTTTATATTGCCACTTGTGATATGGACCTTTATTATGCAGTCTGTCGCTTTTATTTCTTCCACATCACAAGATCGTATAAAGCTTATTTTCTCCACATTAATAGATCATACATATTTGGAGGGCAATTTTTATTGCATGCACCGATGACAACTTACTTGAAGGATCTTACTCAATCCATAGGTAGGTATGGTTGACTCTCATGGAAAAACTGGTTTAAGGAATGTTTGGAAGCACAAGTAGTATCTCTACTTGGTGCAAAGAATTTGGCTAGCATGAGGGGGAAAAGCAAGCTCAACATGTTGAATGATCCAAGACAACATACTTTATTTCGGATATAAGAAACATAACCCGTTACGTTGTCTTCCTTGTCTGACATCAACCTTTTAGCATGTCATATTTTAATGAGTGCTCACAATTACAAAATATGTCCAAGATAGTATATTTATATGTGAAATCTCTCTTCCTTCAATATTCTTTCATGAATTGTTCAAGTGACCAATTCTACGTTTGCTAAATTTCAATAAGTTTACTACCTATACTTATTATGTGTGAAGTCATTACTCCCCAATTCAGATTTATGATATTCAATTCATTCAGCCATTTACTCATAGGATATATGTGAAGCACGTGAGTAAATGACAAACTACTCCAAAAAGATATAAGTGAAGGACACTGAGTAGTCAAATAATTAACTAGCCATGGGAGGATTCTTTTTTTTCATTCAAGATTTCAGATCCAATGATTTTATTCAAACAAAAAGTAAAATTTAAAATACTCTCCAAGCAAAACACATATCATGTGACGAATAGAAATATAGCTCCGAGTAAGGTATACCGATAATTTTGAAGACGAAAGAGGGGATGTCTTCCGGGGCATCCCCAAGCTTAGGCGATTGAGTCTTCCTTGAATATTACCTTGGGGTGCCTTGGTCATCCCCAAGCTTAGGGTCTTTCCACTCCTTATTCTTCTCATATTGATATCTCACCCAAAGCTTGAAAACTTCAATCACACAAAACTTAACGGAACTTCGTGAGATAGGTTAGTATGATAAAGAGTAAACCATTCGCTTTGGTACTGTCAAAGACAAGGATCATAATTATTCTCACACAATGCCTACTGTACCATATCATTTCTACAATTCATATTGAGAAATATAAGCCATAGAAACTAGAAAACAAGCAAACTATGCAATGAAAACAGAATCTGTCAGAAACAGAACAGTCTGTAATGATCTGAAAACCTACCATAATTCTGGTACTCCAAAAATTCTGAAATAAATTGTTGGACATGAGGAATTTGTCTATTAATCTTCTTAAAAAATAATCAACTCAATCACACTCTTCTATAAAAAAAATGGCAGCTAATCTCGTGAGCACAAAGTTTCTGTTTTTATAGCAAGATCACATTAACTTCCACACAAGTCTTCCCAAAGGTCTTACTTGGAACTTTATTAAAACAAAAGCTATAATACATGATTAATAAAGTAGATTAATCATGAGAACACACAAAAACGGTAAGGGTAAATACTGGGTTGTCTCCCAACAAGCGATTTTCTTTAATGCCTTTTAGCTAGGCATGATCATTTCAATGATGCTCACATAAAAGATAAGAATTGAAACATAAAGAGAGCATCATGAAGAATATGACTAGCACATTTAAACCTAACCCACTTCCTATTCCTAGGGATTTTGTGAGCACACAATTTATGGGAACAAGAATCAACTAGCATAGGAAGGAAAAACAAGTATAACTTCAAAACTTTAAGCATATAGAGAGGAAACTTGATAATATTGCAACTCCTACAAACATGTATTCCTCCCTCATAATAATTTTCAGTAGCATCATGAATGAGTTCAACAATATTACCATCACATAAGGCATTCTTTTCATGATCTACGAGCATAGAAATTTTACTAGTCTCCATATAAGCAAAATTCTCCCCATTCGGAATGGCGGGATCACTAGTTCCTAAAGTTGACACTCTTCCAAACCGGATTTAGATGATAGTATTATTCATACTCCAAAATATATAAGTGAAGTTCATGGAGCGTTCTACAATTAATATAGACTAACCAATATCCAAGCTCAAAATGTATAAGTGAAGCACATAAAGCATTCTATAAAGCCATACTCAAAAGATTTAAGTGAAGCTCAAAGATCAGTTCTATAAGATCATACTTAGAAGATATAAGTGAAGCACATGAAGTATTATAGAAATTGATGAAGGGACATCTCATACTAGCATGGTTCTTAAAGAAAAAGAAAAACACAAAGGACACAAAGCATGTGAACAAAACAAAAACCAAGGTATACCGATATTTGTTGAAGAAGAAAGATGGGATGCCAACCGTGGCATCCCCAAGCTTAGATGCTTGAGTATCCTCTGAAATATTTACTTGGGGTGCCTTGGGCATCCCCAAGCTTGAACTCTTGCCTCTGTTTATTCTTCTCATATTGATAGCTCCTCGATCTTTGAACACTTCATCACACAAAACTTTAACAAAAACTTTGTGAGATCCGTTAGTATAATAAAGCAAATCACTACCTTTAGGTACTGTTTCAAACTCATTCCAATTTCATATTAGAACTATGTCTACTGTATTCCAACTTCTCTATGGTGCATACCTTCCTATACTAGCCATAGATGCATCAAAATAAGCAAACAACACACGGAAAACAGAATCTGTCTAAAACAGGACAGTCTGTAGTAATCTGGAGGTTTAGTAAACTTTTGTAACTCCAAAAATCATGAAATAAATTTGACAATTTGAAAAAAAATTACAGAAGTAATGTGCAAAAAGTTTCAGACCCATTTGACTTTCCAGTAAAAAATGTAAAATCACGCGCTACAGCCAAAGTTTCTGTTTTTTGTTCTGCACATAGTAAACAAGCAATCTAATCGTCCTAAAACCAAAGCTTGCCACATTATTTTTATAATAAAATGGATATATATAAGGGGATAATTATTTACAGAGAAACTTCCATGAAAAATTCTACATTGTTTCCGTGAGCATGAACACGAGTGCTCAAGGTCGACCCTCACTTCTTCAATGCATAACTTTCCAATCACTTCTCTTTTTGAAAAACTTTTTAGGCATGAGAGGCAAGTAAATTTTTTTGTATTTTCATTCTTTAAAAAAATATGTTTCACCCACAACTAAACAGAAACAAAAAAGGGAAAACAAAATCTACTTAGTGAAGAAAGCAAACAAGCACACACGAGAATATCAACCCCACGCTATTGCTCCCCGGCAACGGCGCCAGAAAAGAGCTTGATAGTCCCCAAGTGCAGGCAATCATCGTAGCAATTTCCAAAGGTGGAAGTGATAAGTATGGAGTGTCGAACCCACAAGGAGCTAAAGGTAAGATCAATATTCTCTCAAGTCCTATCTGCCTCTACGTACACCGAACGTTTGCTTCCAACTAGCAACGAGAAATAAAACTACGTTGTGGGTATGAAGAGGGTAACTTTGTCTGATATCGAGAGCTAAAATATGAAAGTAGGTGATGTTATCATAACGTTAGAATATATTACTAAGTATTATAAATAGCGAGTGTGGAATAATGTGGCACCCCGGCTCAGAGAAACCGGAATGCCCCGTATTCCAGCCCAGAGATCGAGGAGAAGTCTCTGGAATACCACACTGCTTGACATAGGACAAATCAGCTCTTATTACAAGAATAATAATACAAGGGTCTGATGTTACAAAGAAGCACATCAGCACGGCGACACTATGCTTGCGATACTACACTTGCTCTATGCTAGCAGCGAAACAACTCGTAGCAGCGGAATACTTCTAGCAGAGGAACAACGACGAAGGTGGTGAACTCCACTCCGCAGGGACTCTGGCTGGGACACGATCTAGCTTGCAGGCACGGCAACCTTGACAAGCAATCATGGCATCACCTGCAATCTGGCATGACACACCAGGTCAGTACATTGAATGTACTTGCAAGCTCACAACAACCATAAACATCAAGGCAAGACAATAACATAGCATTAACAGGTTAATTAATTAACAACTACCAAGATGAAACAACTACTAAGCATGGTATGCAACTGATACAATACTAATAAATCACCATCTCAGATCTCCATAACCATATCTCTCTTGGCTAACCGGCCAAGCAATATACCATCTCGATCACCTCGTGATCAAAACCAAACGGTGATCTTTCCGGCGATCACAACCATGACCAACACTTGGTCTCAAACGGTGATATTTCCGGCGATCACTACCATGACCAACACTTGTCTCAAACGGTGATCTTTCCGGCGATCACTACCATGACCAACACTTGGTCTCCAACATCATCATCAACATCCTGCTAATCTGTACTGCTCAAAATATCAACCTATAAATCACCTATAAGTCATTCTGTTATGTGAGTGTTGATCGAACGGTGTGACCTAGTACGAACCCATGCCCATGGCCGAGGACGCAGCTATCGATATTTTAAACAAACACTCTCTGCAGAGGTAGCGCACTTTACCCACACCATGGAACCCATGGCCTCACACTCCCATTCGGGTGGACCAATGGTGTTCTGACAAAACCGATCTACTGCCATGACACTCTCCTGGCCACTCCGACTCACTCCCCACTGGGCTAGTCCTAGGTGGCCCCGTGTCTACCAAAGACACCAACGGCCACCGTCGTGGCCAAAACAATAAACTGTCCCAAACGGGGACATGTGCACATAACAACAACAATGGGCACACAAGGCTTATGTCCGCCTACCTGATCAGGGTAGCGCACGCCCATAACTTTCCCTCGTTGGAGGTACCGGCGAGAGACACGACAATAGCATCGCATTAGGGCCTTCCCATAAAGGAAAATGTGGTTGCACTGGAGAAAGCCCGGTTCGGTGGCACCTGACCAACTTAATGATAGAATTTATCCCCAAAAATATAACTGTGATAACTGATACACCGATATCAACTATCAAACTATAATCCAAGTCATAGCAATATCCAACAAATAATCTGAGCATAATATCATCATATCAAAATACTCCAAGGATAGCATAACACTACTATCATGATGAATCCAAGAACAATAAGACTACTACTCAAATATCAAGAACTAACTATCCAACTATGATCCATATGCAAGCATCATCTCCAACATCATACTCCAAAACATAATATCATCTAGCATCATGATGAAACTAACACTAGCCACTAATAATCCAAAGGCAACATGATATCCAAAGTAATACTCCAAAATAATACCAGATACCATCATGAAAATAATCATAATAGCCACTAAGAATCCAAAGGCACATGTCATCCACATAATCATCAAAACATAAGTTCTAGAACTCCAGGCAAAATCATGGCAACATCTAGATCAAAACCATAGTCCGAGAAATGCCATGAACAAATAATACATAGCTAATGCAATATTTTAAACAAGTTCAAATAAATAAACCATGTCACTGCATTGCAATCATGCAAATGGAGGGTGTGGCTTGCCTGGGGTGTAAGAAATCACCGGGAAAAAGTGCGAGAAGCTCGCGGAAAGAATCGTCAGAAAATGTTCTCTCTCGGAGGGGGATGAATAATGGCAAGGGTAAAATGGGCATTTTCAGGATGTTAGAACATGGTGAAAGTGATTCCAACAGAACGGGCTCGACGAAACAAAGTGGGCTTTGGAATCACCTCATTTGGAGCTAGGAGTAAAAAGATACGAAGTGTTTTCTGCCAGGGACCTTTCTGCAATAAAATCATCACAAACAGGCCCCTGAGTGAGAAAACAGAAAGCGCCTAAGGAGATAATACGTTTTCAAACTAGGAAAACGCACTTACGGCTGGAGCAGAAGAGGAATACGCTTTCTGAAGGCGAAAATGTACTTCTGGGAAGTACACTTCCACTAATCTAGCGTGGCAGTGGGTCCCGTGGCACTGTGCAGCTGACGATTGGGGCCTGCCTTATCCATCTATTTCTCTCTCTCTTCTCGCCTGGCTTCTTCCTCGCGCCCGACAGAGAACAGAGGAGAGGCGGGGCTGGCTCGGCCGGCGTCTGGCCTGACCGGCTCCGGCCATCTCCGGCCGTGGGGATGACGCCGGCGAGCGAGGCTTAGCCCACCGCGCCCATCCAGAGGGAAATCAGGCGCCGGGGAGGGACGGAACGGTGGCGTCGCGCAGCAACAGCAAGCAGGGGAGGCGGCGGCCGATCTTGGGGACGACGGCCACAGCTACTCCGACGACTGGTCAAGGGGAGGGGGAGGCTTGGTGGGTAGAGGGGAGGCCTCTTGTGGTGGTGGACGGAAGAGAGGGGCTCGGCTTCGGGCTAATTTAGCCGAGGCGCTTCGGCGACCATGGCGGACAATAGAGACGAGGAGGAGCTCCAGGGCTCGGGCGAGGGGCTTGGAGGGGCTAGAGGAGTGAGGCAAGTGCGATGGTGAGGTCGAGAGGCCTCGGGGTGGGCTTATATAGGCGAGCGGAGGGGTGTGCCGTGTTGTCGTCGCCGCGGACGCGTGTGCGTGTGCGTGAGCTCGGAGGTAGGCAACGAGTGAGGCACAGGGGAGAGCTCACGGGGAGGAGGGGGCCAAAGGAGGCGCAGGGAGGAAGAGACGAGGAGGAAGACGGCGGTCGGCGCACTATGCTCCCGTGGGCGTTCGGCGGCGAGCGTCGGTGAGCGTCGGTGAGGAAACGGACGGAGGGGGAGAGGGGTCCATGTGAACGGCGACAACGAGAGGAAGACAATGTACACAGTCACGCGCGCTAAGGCGACGAGGGGAGGAGGTGCCGAAGCACAAACGACCACTGGACGCGGCCACTGCACACAGAGCACGTGCACAGTGATGCCATTAACGCGGTCACCGCGTGCACTGGCATGTAGCGGGGGAGATGGGCTAGAAATTGGTGTCTACGGGTAAGTTCTTCCAGGGTAGGTCACAACTACGGTGGTAGTTTGGTGAAAACTGCTATGGTTAAAGGGTAATCACCCTCTGAAGTTTACTGCAGTAAACTTGAACGTGTATTGTTGATCCGCAATAACTTGGTTGGGTCCAAAAGGTTTGTCTGGGGTGATTAGCTTAGGAAAGACTATAATCCTGGAGGTTTTGGGGCATAATGGAGCACAAACTAATATAGTTGTTTTGTAACTCACATTATGGGTCCAAAATCAAAATCATGATGGTTCAATCACATAGATAACCACTTGAGATGAAATTTGGCAAGGCTTAGTGATTTGATCATATTAAGAAGCTGTAAAAATCTCATACCAATTGGATTCACCAAAATGGTACTTCCTTCACAGCTATCTTTACTGACCAGAATCTTGCAATAATTCTAGAGAAATATTGGCTAAGTGAAATAGTTCCAAATTTGGTGGAGAGAAGTTATTTGGGTAGGAGAATGCTCTCGTAATTTATCAGGATTTTTTAAGCAATATAAATTATACTTGCTTCACAACCTGAAAATATTAACAAAATCAAATATTTGGTCCTGTGCTCACATAGATGATTGGATGGGGCTGAATTTTGTAGGAGTGGGATAATATGAGCACATGAATGAGTGTGCAAAATTTCAACTCATTTGGATAAACCTAGCTAGCACTTCCTTCACAAAGGCTTACCTCAGACAGGAATTTTCAAAAATCACTGAGGATGTTTGGCTAGGCAAATAAAGTTGAATTTTGTCACAGGTAAATTATTTGGATTATATATCATGCCCAAACAGTTTGGTGGCAATTGGGCAACGATAAATAGCGCTTGCTTCACAATGTGCCATTTAGGACAGAATAGGAAATGAATTTATTGAGCATGATGAGAAATATGGCCAATGAAATATTTTGCCATATTTGAGGAAGATATGACCCAAAAAATTTATAAGAATTATTTGGGGATTTTTGGATAGGCAAAAATATAGGTTGCTTCACAACCTAGGGCAGATAGGGTTATTCCTTTAATAGGAAAAGGAATATTTCCTAGAAAAAGATTTTAGGGTTTGGTCAGGAAGTGGAGTGACATGATCTTGGGATGGATTTGAGGATGATGATCCACTTGGGAGGGGGAATGGGGATGATTTCCCACGTGGCAAGGCCACATAACCACTCCAAAAAGAAAAACAGAGCAAAACCCAACAAATCAAAAGAAAAAGAAAATGGCCAAAAATCCAGGTTGTTACAAATAATGGTGAATCGGTGCGCGGAATTGTCCTAGGCAATTGTTAACAAAACCGGTAATCACTGTTGCAGTTTCATATGAGGGAGAGGCATGAGCTAACATACTTTCTTTTCTTGGATCATATGCACTTATGATTGGAACCCTAGCAAGCATCCGCAACTACTAAAGATCATTAAGGTAAAACCCAACCATAGTATTAAAGTATCAAGTCCTCTTTATTCCCATACATCATGTCCCGCTTATCCGTGTTTGTGTTTCAGTCACTCATGCAATGCAAACAATAAGCAAACCATGGACATATTGCAACACCCTACAGCGGGAATCCTTCACGCTTGCGCGACACGGAGGGCACCATAGGACAGCACCAAAGTAAAACATACAACTCATACCAATCTAGATCATCAATCAACCCAAAGACAAAGGATATCTAATCAAAACATCATAGGATGGCAACACATCATTGGATCATAATATGTGGCATAAAGCACCATGTTCAAGTAGGGATTACAGCAGGGTGCGGGAGAGTGGACCGTGTAAAAGAGATGATGATGGTGATGTTGATGAAGACGATCACTGCGGCGATGATTTCCCTCCCGATGGCACCCCGGTGCCACCGAGACAGAGGAGGAGAGGTTCTCCCCCTTGTGCTTCCTCCTCCATGGCCTCCCCTCTGGATGGGGAGAGGTCCCCCCTCTGGTCCTTGGCCAACATGGTGATGATGGCCCCTCCGAGATCCTCCTCCATGCCCTCCGGTGATGATGGCCCCCTCCGGCAGGGTGCCAGAGAGGGCCTAGATTGATTTCTCGTGGCTACAGAGGCTTGCGGCGGCGGAACTCCCGGTCTAGGTTATTTTCTGGAGGTTTCTGTATTTATAGGAATTTTTGGCGTCGGTCTCACGTCAAGGAGATGCCCGAGTCGTCCATGAGGTAGACTCACGCGCCCGGGGGGTGGGCGCGCCCCCCACCCTCGTGGAAGGCCCGAGACTCTTCTAGCCCAACTCTTTTACTCCAGGGTCTTCTTTTGGTCCATAAAAATCATCAAAAATTGGCATGTCAATTGGACTCCGTTTGGTATTCCTTTTCTGTAAAACTCAAAAACAAGGAAAAACAAAAACTGACACTGGGCACTAGGTTAATAGGTTAGTCCCAAAAATCATATAAAATAGCATATAAAACATCCAAGGTTGATAATATAATAGCATGAATACTTCATAAATTATAGATACGTTGGAGACGTATCACTCGCCGGCAACGGCGCCAGAAAAAGGTCTTGATAACCCACAAGTATAGGGGTTTGTTTGTAGCCTTTTTCGATAAATAAGAGTGTCGAACCCAACGAGGAGCTAAAGGCAGAACAAATATTCCCTCAAGTTCTATCGACCACCGATACAACTCTATGCACACTTTACGTTTGCTTTACCTAAAACAAGTATGAAACTACTTTGCGAGAATAAAACTACGAGTACTTTGCGAGAATAAAACTATAAATAAATTGCAAGGTAGTGAAAGTGGATAGCTTTTGTCAACAAGAAAGTCATTTGTCCCTAGGCAATCGATAACTAGACTGGTAATCATTCATGCAATTTTACATGCGGGAGAGGCATGAGCTAACATACCTTATCTACTTGGATCATATGCACTTATGATTGGACCCCTAGCAAGCATTCGCAACTACCAAAGATCATTAAGGTCGTAAAACTCAACCATAGCATTAAGTATCAAGTCCTCTTTACTCCCATACGCCATAACACACTTACTCAGGTATGTGCTTCTGTCACTCACGTCACCCACCATAAGCGAATCACGAACATATTGCAACACCCTATAGCAGGGATCCCTCTGTTTGCGCGACATAGAGGGAACTGTAGGACAGCACCATAAAAAAAATATACACTCATACCAACCAAGATCACAATTAACCCATATGAAAAAATGGATCTACTCAAACATCATAGGATAACCACATATCATTGGGAAATAATATATAGTGTTGAGCACCATGTTTAAGTACAGATTACAACAGGGAGAAGAGTTGTTACACTAATGCATAGAGGGGGGAGAGTTGGTGTTGATGGTAGTAAGATTGTTGATGTAGATCGCCGTCATGATCCTTGCCCCGGCGGTGTTCTGGCGCCACCGGGAGAGAGGGTGAGAGAGCCCCCTCCTTATTCTTCTTACATGGTCTCCCCCCTAGATGGGAGGAGAGTTCCCCCTCTGGTCCATGGCTTCCATGGTGGTGGTGGGCCGGGAGCCCCTCCGAGATTGGATATGTCTCTCTGTTCCCTTCTATTTCGCATTTCCCAGGTATGGCCCTTCACCGTTTCTTAAATTTCCCAGAGATTTGTACCTCTGATTGCGCTAAAAAAATTTACACGATTTTTTTCCATAAATTATCTTTCTTGCGCCCGAAAAAGGGCCCCAACTGACTTACGAGGAGGGCATAAGACACCTGGGTGCGCCAGGGGGTGCCCGGCGCGCCCCGGTGGGTTGTGATCGTTGTGGGCCCCTGTTTGCATTGATTCCAAGTCCAAAAAATCATATATATATATATTCCAAAATAATTCTCCGTAAATTTTTATCGCATTTGGACTTCGTTTGATATGGATTTTCTGCGAAACAAAAAACATGCAACAAATAGGAACTGACACTGGGCATTGGATCAATAGGTTAGTCCAATAAATCATGTAAAATGTTGCCAAAAGTATGTAAAAGTTGTACAATATTGGCATGAAACAATCAAAAAAATATACGACGGAGACGTATCAATTATGAGCATAGTTTTCATAGCCATATTTAAGTATGTCAAATTTTTTAGATTTGTAGAGAGTAATATCATACTTTTCAATCAAAGAAGCAACTTCGTAAGCACCCTTAAAAGCAACAAATTCTTCAATTCTTTTGATATCATAGTAACTATAAACACCCTTTTCATAAGAAGATAAGATTTCATTGTCATTAAACTCACATAGATAGGTGAGGGAGTCCTAGATTAAGGGGTCCTCAGGAGTCCGGCCTGTGTGACATGAGCCGGACTGTTGGGCCATGAAGATACAAGGTAGAAGACTTCCTCCCGTGTCCGGATGGGACTCTCATTTGCGTGGAAGGCAAACTAGGCGTCCGGATGTATTATTTCCTTTCTCTGTAACCGACTTTGTATAGCCCTAGGCCCCTCCGGTGTCTATATAAACCAGAGGGTTTAGTCTGTAGAGAACAATCACAATCCTTCAGGCTAGACTTCTAGGGTTTAGCCACAACGATCTCGTGGTAGATCTACTCTTGTAATCCTCATACTCATCAAGATCAATCAAGCAGGACGTAGGGTATTACCTCCATCAAGAGGGCCCGAACCTGGGTAAAATATTGTGTACCTTGTCTCCTGTTACCATCGACCTTAGACGCATAGTTCGGGACCCCCTACCCGAGATCCGCCAGTTTTGACACCGACATTGGTGCTTTCATTGAGAGTTCCGCTGTGTCATCACCACAAGGTTCAATGGTTTCATCAATCATCTACAACGATGCTGCCCTGAGGGGTTTTTCTCCCCGTCAGATCTTTGTGTTTGGCGGCTTCGCGCTGCGGGCCAACTCGCTTGGCCATCTAGAGCAGATCGATAGCTACGCCCTAGGTCACCAGATTAGTTTTGGAAACCTGGATTATGTCGCTGATATCCGAGGAGACTTGATCTTCCAAGGATTCACGACCCCAACCTCCGCTCTGGCCTTAGATCCGGAGAACGTCGCCAGGTCCGAAGAAGGGATTCCTGACCCCGCCAGACTATCTGTGGCCACTAAGCCCAGTACGGGAGAGCCGGAGGAAGCAGTGTCACTAGCAAACATCACAAAGCCGGACTCTTCCTCGGACACTGGCTCTGAACTCTCGAAATCAGCATCGTGTGAGCTCGGCCGAGGAATCTCCTTCCCGTCGTACTCCACGGATTCTCTTCTCCCATGCCAAACCTCGCCTTTAAGCGAGGCTCTGGACTTGATGCGATCCCTCGTCATTACGGAGGAGCAACGTTCGAACTACGCCCAGCCCGGACTAGGGGCTGAGAACGGGGAATTTTACGTCCCACCCACCACCCACTTCATCGCCACTATCGAGGACTTAACTGACATGCTCGATTACGGCTCTGAAGACATCAACGGTATGGACGACGATGCCAGAGAAGAGCATGCCCAAAACCCGCCGTTTACCGGACGCTGGACGGCCACCTCTTTGTATGACGTATACATGGTGGATACACCCAAAGAGGGTGACGGCGATAACGAGAAAAATCCAGTAGAGGATAAACCTCCTGAGATACAACCAAAACACCGACGACGCCACTCTAAATCACGCCGTGGCAAAGACAGCAATACCGGCACGAGAGACAATAATACTCCGGACGATGCCGAAGACCAAGAAAACCCCGTCGAGTAAAACTCCGAACAAGATGATCAGGAGGATGGGCAAGTTAGCCCTGATGAACAGGCCACAAACGAAGACTCAGAGGATAGTAATTACTTTCCACTCTCCGAGGATGAGGTGAGCCTCGGCGACGAATACTTTATCGTGCCTAAGGAATCTCTCGAGCAGGAGCGCTTTAAGCAACGGCTAATAGCCACTGCAAGGAGCCTGAAGAAGGAACAGCAACAGCTTTAAGTTGATCAAGATCTACTCAATGACAGATGGACTAATGTCCTGGCAGCCGAGGAATACGGCCTCGTGCGCCCAACCAAAAGTTACCCGAAGCGTAAACTGCTACCTCAATTCGACGACGAGGCACTTGAGCCCGCACCAGTAGCACATAATGCGGCTGACCGACCACCACATGGCCGACAAAACGACAACTCAAGCCGAACACCGGCCCATACTATCTCGCCGTAAAGGTAGAGACACAACAGCTCGGGGATACACATATGACCTGCGGCAAGACCTGAAGAATAGAGCAGGACCGCCCAGATCGATCTACAGATTGCGGGGGCGTACCCCGACGCGCGACGACGGCTATCAAGCCGAACATGACAAACATAATCATGCCCGGGCCGAAAACCGCAGACGGACTGCATCCGAACTACGTCGCGACCTGGCCCGATATAGAGGCGCCGCACGCCC
This sequence comes from Triticum urartu, assembly GCF_056163025.1. Lineage (NCBI taxonomy): Eukaryota > Viridiplantae > Streptophyta > Magnoliopsida > Poales > Poaceae > Triticum > Triticum urartu. Next base: position 538,851,296 of record NC_141876.1, read on the forward strand.
CTCTGCTTCACTGATGAAGTAATGGAGCATGAATTCCCAGAAGGGTTTAAACCCGTAAATATCAAATCATATGATGGAACAACAGATCCCACAGTATGGATTGAGGACTTTCTTCTCCATATTCATATGGCCCGCGGTGATGATCTTCATGCCATCAAATTCCTCCCGCTAAAACTCAAAGCACCAGCTCGACACTAGTTGAACAGCCTGCCCGAAAACTCTATTGGCAGCTGGGAGGACTTGGAAGACACCTTCCGTGACAACTTCCAAGGCACATACATCCGACCCCAGGATGCCGACGACTTAAGTCACATAGTTCAACAGCCCAGAGAGTCAGCCATTCTGGACCAGGTTCCTAACTAAAAAGAACCAGACCGTCGACTGCACGGATGTCGAAGCCCTAGCAGCCTTTAAGCACAGCATCCGCGATGAATGGCACCTCCGAAGCCAAGAATAGCAATGGCAAGCCCCGACGCAACATGCATAAGCATCGAAACAATGGTGACAATACTGATGACACGGCGGTCAATGCCGGATTCAGTGGCTCCAAGTCCGGCTCAGATCCACGGTGATACGTCTCCAATGTATCTATAATTTTTTATTGTTCCATGCTATTATATTATCTGTTTTGGATGTTAATGGGCTTATTTATACACATTTATAATATTTTTGGGACTAACCTACTAACCCAAGGCCTAGTGCAAATTGTTGTTTTTTGCCTATTTCAGTGTTTCACAGAAAAGGAATATCAAACGGAATCCAAATGGAATAAAACCTTCGGGAGAGTAATTTTTGGAACAAACGTGATCCAGGGGACCTGGAGTGGACGTCAAGCAACCAACGAGGAGGCCACGAGGCAGGGGCGCGCCTACCCCCTGGGCATGCCCTCCCCCTCGTGGGCCCCTCGTGGCTCCACCGACCTACTTCTTCCTCCTATATATATTCGTATACCCCGAAAACATCCAGGGGCACCATGAAACCCTATTTCCACCGCCGCAACCTTATGTACCCAAGAGATCCCATCTTGGGGCCTTTTCCAGAGCTCCGCCGGAGGGGGAATCGATCACGGAGGGCCTTTACATCAACTCCATGGCCCCTCCGATGATGTGTGAGTAGTTTACCTCAGACCTTCGGGTCCATAGTTATTAGCTAGATGGCTTCTTCTCTCTCTTTGGATCTCAATACAATGTTCTCCTCGATCTTATTGGAGATCTATTTGATGTAACTCTTTTTGCGGTGTGTTTGTCGAGATCCGATGAATTGTGGGTTTATGATCAATTTTATCTATGAACAATATTTGATTCTTCCCTGGAATCTTTTATGTATGATTGGTTATCTTTGCAAGCCTCTTCGAATTATCAGTTTGGTTTGGCCTACTAGATTAATCTTTCTTGCAATGGGAGAAGTGCTTAGCTTTGGGTTCAATCTTGCGGTGTCCTTTCCCAGTGACAGCAGGGGCAGCAAGGCATGTATTGTATTGTTGCCATCGAGGATAAAAAGATGGGTTTTATATCGTATTGCTTGAGTTTATCCCTCTACATCATGTCATCTTGCCTAATGCATTACTCTGTTCTTATGAACTTAATACTCTAGATGCATGCTGGATAGTGGTTGATGTGTGGAGTAATAGTAGTAGATGCAGAATTGTTTTGGTCTACATGTTGCGGACGTGATGCCTATATACATGATCATGCCTAGATATTCTCATAATTATGCACTTTTCTATCCATTGCTCGACAGTAATTTGTTCACCCACCGTAATACTTATGCTATCTTGAGAGAAGCCACTAGTGAAACCTATGGCCCCGGGTCTATTCTCCTTTATATTAATCTACCGTCAACAAGCTATTTTCTATTATTGTTTATTTTGCACTCTTTATTTTCCAATCTATATCATAAAAATACCAAAAATATTTATCTTATTATTATTATCTCTATCAGATCTCACTCTCGTAAGTGACCGTGAAGGGATTGACAACCCCTTTATCGCGTTGGTTGCGAGGTTCTTATTTGTTTGTGTAGGTACGAGGAACTTGCTTGTAGTCTCCTACTGGATTGATACCTTGGTTCTCAAAAACTGAGGAAATACTTACGCTACTTTGTTGCATCACCCTTTCCTCTTCAAGGGAAAACCAATGCAGTGCTCAAGAGGTAGCACATGGCACCCCTGATAAACCAGCCGATCATACCCACCGGAGTTGTTGGGTCTTTAAACTGGCCAGCAAGTTAAATGCCGAAGACAAGGAGAAGGGGTCGCAAAGTGAGAATGACGACGAGGAGCCCCGTCCGCCGAACACAGGGGGACAGAAGAAGTCCCCCCCAGGTTAAAACGGTGAGCATGATATACGCTACCCATATACCCAAAAGGGAGTGCAAACGAGCGCTCAGGGACGTCTACGCGATAGAGCCAGTCGCCCCAAAATTCAACCCATGGTCGTCCCGTCCGATCACCTTCAATTGCAGGGATCATCCGACCAGTTTCCGTCATGGTGGTTCAGCCGCATTGATCCTCGACCCAATCATTGATGGATTCCACCTTACGCGCGTCCTCATGGACGGTGGCAGCAGCCTCAACCTGCTATATCAGGACACAGTCCGCAAGATGGGCATCGGTCCATAAAGGATCAAGCCCACAAAAACTACCTTTAAAGGAGTAATACCAGGCATAGAGGCCCACTACACAGGCTCAATCACATTGGAAGTCGTCTTTGGATCCCCGGACAACTTCCGAAGCGAAGACTTGATCTTCGATATCGTCCTTTTTCGCAACGGCTATCACGCACTGCTCGGACGAACCGCATTTGCTCGATTCAATGTGGTGTCGCACTATGCTTATCTCAAACTCAAGATGCCCGGACCACGCGGTGTCATAACAGTCAATGGAAACACGGAATGCTCCCTCCGTACCGAGGAGCACACCGCGACCCTAGCAGCGGAAGTACAGAGTGGCGTTATCAAGCAGAATTTTAATTCGGCGGCCAAGCTCCCAGACACTGTCAAACGAGTCCGGACTACTCTGCAGCAGGAGAGTCCAGCACGTTAGTAGTTCGAGTAGCAATTCGGCCTCCGTCTCAGTCCCGAACACATAGCGGCATACGTACCGCGCGTACATAACTATGCACTCAAAATACCATGGGCAAAGACGGAGGCGTAACTCGATTGTGGTCCATAATACGGTTCAACCCTCCCCGGACACACATATTTTCCTTTTTCTTTTTATCCTTTTCAAGTTTCTTTTCCATAGGTCCCTCTCGACGGCGTGAGCATCGATCCTTTCAAAGGATGGATATACCAAGGTGGCAAGTAGCATTGAGGTGTGGTGGAATCTCTAGGTGGTCTTTTTGATGACCACTCTACCTATCTTCAGGACCCGCACGAAGCTCCCCCCTTGGTCTCGGCATGTTAAATAGCCCTGTTGCCTATCGCACTATTTGTACAAATACGCTTTAACGTATTAATCAAATTGTAAAGGAAACAGTTTGCGGCCCAGCTTATGTGGCACTGGCTTACTACTTCATTTTATTTCATTATTTTTACTGATTGCATCCGTACACTTTGGTACGCGTTGATTTGCCAGGAGCCTCATTGCGCTCCATACTATGGCAACAAGTCCGAACACTTTTACAGTATAGTTCGGCCCCCCGAATTTAGCATTGTATGCATCGGCTCCGAATCATGTCTTTGGTCAATAGTTGGGTTGGCCGGCTCCTGTGCTTGCTACTTTACGTTCCGTCCTATCGGCTAGGGTAGTAATGGGAGAACTACTACGATTGTGTCTTGGTTTATCCGGATGAGCACCTCAGTAGAGAAAGCCAAAAACTGACTGTCATGATGCGGTGAGAGCTGGTCAACTGTTCGGAGGTCAAAATCTCTTGTGATTTTTTCCGCATTATGCGACGGATCGGCCTTCACCCGATCAGGTGTCTACAACACCCTAGTCCGGACTAACGAATACTAGGGGCCGCGCCTACATTTCTATTGTCAAACTCCTATGGCTAAGTGAGGGTAATAAAGCCACATAGTCCAATTGCCTGGTTCCCTGCGCTAAACACCTCCTTTAAGGACCAAAATCTTGGATCAAGAGTGTTTAGGTTTCAACCCAAACACCCCCGTACTACCTACGTGGGGGTTGAAGCCGACGACTGGCCAACTCTCAGATTTAATAAAACGGCCGCACATGAGGTAAAATTTTAAAATAAACAACAAGCATTATATTACATATCAGTCTTGTTTTCATCATACAGGACGGGATAACATGAAGGTATTCATTCAAAGATAATATCTTTTGAACACTGGCCCTCTATAATGCGGGGTCCCTTCAAGACATCCTCAAAATACCGCTTGGGCGTACGGTGCTCCTTGCCCGCGGGCAGTCCCTCAGTCGCGAGCTTGACGGCGTCCATCTTCGCCCACTGCACCTTGACATGGGTGAATGTTATTCGCGCACCTTCAATGCAGACTGACCGCTTGATGGCGTCAAGCCAAGGGCAGGCATTGACCATCCGCTTCACGAGTCCGAAGTAGCTGCTGGGCAGGGCGTCAATAGGCCATAGACAGATTATCAAATCCTTCATGGCCAGTTCGGCCGCCCTATGCAGTTCGGTCAGCTGCTTCAGCTGATCGCTAAAGGGCACCGGATGTTCTAGCGCAAGGTATTGCGACCAGAACAGCTTCTCCGTTTAGCTCCCCTCTTTGGCTTGGAAGAACTCTGTTGCATCAGCAACACTGCGCGGCAAATCCGCAAACGCTCCTAGAGAACTCCAAATCCGGGTCAGTAAGAGGTACCTTTCCTTCACAAACTTGCTCTACATAATAAAGGCCTTACCCGCCGCAATTTTCCTAGCTTCCTGGATCTCCTGGAAGGCACCCTGGGCAGAGGTCACTGATACGTCCATTTTGCATCATGCTTTTATATCAATATTTATTGCATTATGGGCTATTATTACACATTATGTCACAATACTTATGCCTTTTCTCTCTTATTTTACAAGGTTTACATGAAGAGGGGGAATGCCGGCAGCTGGAATTCTGGGCTGAAAAAGGAGCAAATAGTAGAGACCTATTCTGCATATCTCCAAAAGTCCTGAAACTCCACGAGAATTATTTTCAGAATATACAAAAAATATTGGGCAAAAGAAGTACCAGAGGGGGGCCATCCACCGTCCACGAGGGTGGGGGCGTGCCCCCCTGCCTCGTGGGCCCCCTGGTGGCCCTCCGATGCCCATCTTTGGCTATATGGAGTCTTTCATCGAGAAAAATATCAGAAGCAAGCTCATGGGATGAAACTCCGCCGCCACGAGGCGGAACCAATCTAGGGCTCCGGCGGAGCTGTCTGCCGGGGAAACTTCCCTCCGGGAGGGGGAAATCATCACCAACGATCCTCTCATCGGGAGGGGGTCAATCTCCATCAACATCTTCACTAGCACCATCTCATCTCAAACCCTAGTTCATCTCTTGTATCCAATCTTTGTATCCAAACCTCAGATTGGTACTTGTGGGTTGCTAGTAGTGTTGATTACTCCTTGTAGTTGATGCTAGTTGGTTTACTTGGTGGAAGATCATATGTTCAGATCCATTATGCATATTAATATCCCTCTGATTATGAACATGAATATGCTTTGTGAGTAGTTACGTTTGTTCCTGAGGACATGGGAGAAGTCTTGCTATAAGTAGTCATGTGAATTTGGTATTCGTTCGATATTTTGATGAGATGTATGTTGTCATCCCTCTAGTGGTGTCATGTGAACGTCGACTACATGACACTTCACCATTGTTTGGGCCTAGAGGGAGGCATTGGGAAGTAATAAGTAGATGATGGGCTGTTAGAGTGACAGAAGCTTAAACCCTAGTTTATGCGTTGCTTCGTAAGGGGCTGATTTGGATCCATATGTTTCATGCTATGGTTAGGTTTACCTTAATACTTCTGTTGTAGTTGCGGATGCTTGCAATGGGGGTTAATCATAAGTGGGATGCTTGTCCAAGTAAGGGCAGTACCCCAAGCACCGGTCCACCCACATATCAAATTATCAAAGTACCGAACGCGAATCATATGAATGTGATGAAAACTAGCTTGACGATAATTCCCATTTGTCCTCGGGAGCGCTTTCCTTTATATAAGAGTTTGTCCAGGCTTGTCCTTTGCTACAAAAAGGACTGGTCCATCTTGCTGCACCTTTTTTACTTGTATTACTTGTTACTCGTTATAAATTACCTTATCACAAAATTATCTGTTACCGATAATTTTAGTGCTTGCAGAGAATACCTTGCTGAAAACTGCTTATCATTTCCTTCTGCTCCTCGTTGGATTCGACACTCTTATTATCGAAAAGGCTACGATAGATCCCCTACACTTGTGTTTCATCAAGACTCTTTTCTGGCTCCGTTTCCGGGGAGTGAAGCACCTTTGGTAGGTGGAATTTGTTAAGGAAAAATGTATATAGTGTGCTGAAATTTACTATCACTTGTTACTATGGAAAGTAATCCTTTGAGGGGCTTGTTCATGGTATCTTCACCCCGACCGGTAGAGCAAATAGTTGCTCCTCAACCTACTGGACCTACTGAAAATGAAAATTTTTACTTCAAAATTCCTTCGGGTATGATAGAGAAACTGCTAGCTAATCCTTTTGTAGGAGATGGAACATTGCATCCCGACTTACACTTAATCTATGTGGATGAAGTTTGTGGATTATTTAAGCTTGCAAGTATGCCCAATGATGTTAGCAAGAAGAAGGTCTTCCCTTTGTATTTGAAGGGAGATGCATTGACCTGGTATAGGCTATGTGATGATATGGGATCATGGGACTATAAGCGATTGAAATTGGAATTTCACCAGAAGTTTTATCCTATGCATCTTGTTCATCGTGATTGTAATTATATATATATATATATATATATATATATATATAATTTTTGGCCTCACGAAGGAGAAAGCATCGCTCAAGCTTGGGGGAAGCTTAAATCAATGTTATATTCATGCCCCAATCATGAGCTCTCAAAAGAAATGATTATTCAAAATTTTTATGCTCGGCTTTCTCTCAGTAATCGCTCCATGCTCGATACTTCTTGTATTAGATCTTTTATGATGAAGACTATTGAATTCAAATGGGATTTATTGGAAAGAATTAAACGCAACTCTGAAGATTGGGACCTCGACGAAGGTAAGGAGTCAGGTATAACACATAAGTTTGATTGTGTTAAATCTTTTATGGATACCGATGCTTTTCGTGAATTTAGCACTAAATATGGACTTGACTCTGAGATAGTAGCTTCTTTATGTGAATCATTTGCTACTCATGTTGATCTCCCTAAGGAGAAGTGGTTTAAATATAATCCTCCCATTGAAGTAAAAGTAGTTGCACCTATTAAAGTTGAAGAAAAGACTATCACTTATAATGATCATGTTGTTCCTACTGCTTATATTAAGAAACCACCTTTCCCTGTTAGAATAAAGGATCATCCTAAAGCTTTAATTATGGTTAACAAAAGTAATATTAAGACACCTAAACCCCCTGAGCAAATTAAAGTTGAACGTAGTGTTGCTATGGTTAAAGATATCTTGGCTGATAATATTGATGGGCATGTTATTTACTTCTGCAATGAATCTGCTAGAATTGCCAGACCTGATACTGAAAATATAGACCTGTTGTAGGCATGCCTGTTATTTCTGTTAAAATAGGAGATCATTGCTATCATGGCTTATGTGATATGGGTGCTAGTGCAAGTGCATTACCTCATTCCTTATACAAAGAAATTATGCATGATATTGCACCTGCTGCGATAGAAGAGATAGATGTTACAATTAAGCTTGCCAATAGAGATACTATTTCACCAGTTGGGATTGTTAGAGATGTTGAAGTCTTGTGTGGGAAATTTAAATATCCTGTTGATTTTCTTGTTCTTGGTTCCCCACAAGATGACTTTTGTCCCATTATATTTGGTAGACCCTTCTTGAATACTGTTAATGCTAAGATAGACTGCAATAAGGATATTGTTTCTGTTGGTTTAGGGGATATGTATCATGAGTTTAATTTTGCTAAATTTCGTAGACAACCCCATGATAAAGAATTGCCTAGTAAAGACGAAATTATTGGTCTTGCTTCTATTGTCATGCCTCCTACTGATCCTTTAGAACAATATTTGCTAGACCGTGAAAATGATATGTTTATGAATGAAAGAAGGGAAATAGATGAAGTATTCTTTAAACAGGGGCCTATTTTGAAACACAACTTGCCTGTTGAAATTCTAGGGGATCCTCCTCCACCCAAGGGTGATCCCGTGTTTGAGCTTAAACCTTTACCTGGTACTCTCAAATATGCTTATCTTGATGAGAAAGAGATATATCCTATTATTATTAGTGCTAACCTTTCAGAGCATGAAGAAAAGAAATTCTTGAATACTCTGAAGAAGCACCGTGCTGCTATTGGATATACTCTTCATGATCTTAAGGCCACTAGTCCCACTCTATGCCAGCACAAAATAAAATTGGAGAAAGACGCAAAACCGGTTGTTGATCACCAACGACGGTTAAATCCTAAGATGAAGGAAGTGGTAAGAAAAGAAATACTAAAGCTTCTGGAGGCAGGTATAATTTATCTCGTTGCTGATAGTCAGTGGGTAAGTCTTGTCCATTGTGTTCCTAAAAAGGGAGGTATTACTGTTGTTCCCAATGATAAAGATGGATTGATCCCACAAAGAATTGTTACAGGTTATAGAATGGTAATTGATTTCCACAAATTAAATAAAGCTACTAAAAAGGATCATTACCATTTACCTTTTATTGATCAAATGCTAGAAAGATTATCCAAGCATACACATTTTTGCTTTCTAGATGGTTATTCTGGTTTCTCTCAAATACATGTGTCAAAAGAGGATCAAGAAAAGACAACTTTTACTTGCCCTTTCGATACCTTTGCTTATAGACGTATGCCTTTTGGTTCATGTAATGCACCTGCTACCTTTCAAAGATGTATGACTGCTATATTCTCTGACTTTTGTGAAAAGATTGTTGAGGTTTTCATGGATGATTTATCTGTTTATGGAACTTCTTTTGATGATTGCTTAAGTAACCTTGATCGAGTTTTGCAGAGATGTGAAGAAACTAATCTTGTCTTGAATTGGGAGAAATGCCACTTTATGGTCAATGAAGGTATTGTCTTTGGGCATAAAATTTCTGAAAGAGGTATTGAAGTTGATAAAGCTAAAGTTGATGCTATTGAAAAGATGCCATGTCCTAAGGATATTAAAGGTATAAGAAGTTTCCTTGGTCATGTTGGTTTTTATAGGAGGTTCATTAAGGACTTCTCTAAAATTTCTCGGCCTCTGACTAATCTCTTACAAAAAGATGTTCCTTTTGTCTTTGATGATGATTGTGTAGGAGCATTTGAAATACTTAAGAAAGCTTTAGTTTCTACACCTATTGTTCAACCTCCTGATTGGAATTTACCCTTTGAAATTATGTGTGATGCTAGTGATTATGTTGTAGGGGTTGTTCTAGGACAAAGAGTTGATAAGAAATTAAATGTTATCCAATATGCTAGTAAAACTCTAGACAGTGCTCAAAGAAATTATGCTACTACTGAAAAGGAATTTTTAGCAGTTGTATTTGCTTGTGATAAGTTCAGACCTTACATTGTTGATTCTAAAGTAACTATTCACACTGATCATGCTGCTATTAAATATCTTATGGAAAAGAAATATGCTAAACCTAGACTTATTAGATGGGTTCTCTTGCTTCAAGAATTTGATTTGCATATTATTGATAGACAGGGAGCTGAGAACCCCATTGCAGACAACTTGTCTAGGTTAGAAAATGTTCTTGATGACCCACTACCTATTGATGATAGCTTTCCTGATGAACAATTAGCTATCAAAATGCTTCTTGTACTGCTCCATGGTATGCTGATTATGCTAATTACATTGTTGCTAAATTTATACCACCTAGTTTCACATACCAGCAAAAGAAAAAGTTCTTCTATGATTTAAGACATTACTTCTGGGATGACCCACATCTTTATAAAGAAGGAGTAGATGGTGTTATTAGACATTGTGTACCTGAGCATGAACAGGAACAGATCCTACGCAAGTGTCACTCCGAGGCTTATGGAGGACACCATGCTGGTGAAAGAACTGCACATAAGGTATTGCAATTCGGTTTTTATTGGCCTACTCTCTTCAAGGATGCCCGTAAGTTTGTCTTGTCTTGTGATGAATGTCAAAAAATTGGTAATATTAGTAGACGTCAAGAAATGCCTATGAACTATTCACTTGTTATTGAACCATTTGATGTTTGGGGCTTTGATTATATGGGACATTTTCCTTCCTCTAATGGGTGTACTCATATGTTAGTTGTTGTTGATTATGTTACTAAGTGGGTAGAAGCTATTCCAACTAGTAGTGCTGATCATAACACCTCTATTAAGATGCTTAAACAAGTTATTTTTCTGAGGTTTGGAGTCCCTAGATATTTAATGACTAATGGTGGTTCACATTTAATACATGGTGCTTTATGTAAAATGCTTGCTAAGTATGATGTTAATCATAGAATTGCATCCCATATCATCCATAGTCTAGTGGTCAAGTAGAACTTAGCAATAGAGAGCTTAAATTAATTTTGCAAAAGACTGTTAATAGATCTAGAAAGAATTGGTCCAAGAAACTTGATGATGCATTATGGGCCTATAGAACTGCATATAAAAATCCTATGGGTATGTCTCCATATAAAATGGTTTATGGTAAAGCATGTCACTTACCTCTTGAACTAGAACATAAGGCATATTGGGCTATTAAAGAGCTCAAGTATGACTTCAAACTTGCCGGTGAGAAGAGGCTTTTTGACATTAGTTCGCTCGATGAATGGAGAACCCAGGCCTATGAGAATGCCAAACTGTTTAAAGAAAAAGTTAAAAGATGACATGATAAAAGGATACAAAAACGTGAGTTTAATGTAGGTGATTATGTATTGTTATACAACTCTCGTTTAAGGTTTTTTGCAGGCAAACTCCTATCTAAATGGGAAGGTCCTTACGTCATCGAGGAGGTCTATTGTTCCGGTGCCATAAAAATCAACAACTTCGAAAGCATAAATCCGAGGGTGGTAAACGGTCAAAGAATCAAACATTATATCTCAGGTAATCCCATAAATGTTGAAACTGATGTTATTGAAACCGTAACCCCGGAGGAATACATAAGGGACACTTTCCAGAACGTTTCAGACCCCGAAATGGAATAGGTACGTGGTACGGTAAGTAAACTGATTCCAAAATAGTTCTAATGGCAATTTTCCTCCGTTTTGGAATATTTAAGAAAATAGGAAAATAAGAAGCAGACCGGAAAGGACACGAGCCTTCCACGAGGGTGGAGGGCGCTCCCTACCCCCTTGGGCGCGCCCCCTGCCTCATGAGCACGTCGTGTGCTCTCCGGACTCCGTTTTCTTGCACGATACTTCTTTTGGTCGGTAAAAATTCACTATATAATCTCCCGAAGGTTTTGACCACCGTATCACGCAAACATCCTCTGTCTTTGTTTTGAGATGTTTCTGCTGTAGATTAGAGCAATATGTCATCCCAAGATTCGGAGGGAGAAAGCTATGTGGCTGATTACCTTGCAGATCATAAGGTCTACGGGGACTTGCAGCATTGTGGTTGGACCACGGAGGAAGAAGAAGACTATGAGCCTAGGGGAAAGGAGGAGACGAGCTCGGATGAAGATGAAGTCCCATTACCTCAACCTGGGGACATGCATGCGGAATTCAAAAAGTCAAGCCTCCCCAATAGAGCAAAGAAACCTAAGATCAAGTTTATCGCTTTTCGTCTCTTGCAGGAGAACAAACAAGAACTATGCAAAAAAGATATTGAGCCTTGAGCGGGAGATCGAGGACCTAAGGAAGCAAAATTCTATCCTCAAGCGCAAATTAAGGAAGAAGCCCACATCCTCAACAACTCCATCATCACCACCTCCGAAGAAGGAGACATAAACACATGGGTATCGGCACTCCCCTTGGCAACTGCCAAGCTTGGGGGAGTGCCCCAGTATCGTATCACCATCACACTTTTATCTTTACCGTTTTTCTTAGTTCGATCCTTTTGATAATATCTTGATCTAGTAGAATAAAGTTTTAGTATGATCTAGTTGTGAGTTTAGCTTTATGATCCTTCTATGTAATCGAGTCAGTGAGCTATATATAATAAAGATTAGTGTTGAGTCAAGGGCTTGATTATTTTGCTATGATCTTGAGGGAATATAATAAAATAAAAGAGAAGAAATAAAAAGAAATAAAGGGATCATGTGGATCTTATGGAGAGTAATGAGCTCACATATAAAGAGTATGATGAATAAAAAATGTTGAGAGTTGACAAACATAGTTTTGGTCATCGTTGCAATTAATAGGAAGTAATAAAGAAAGAGAAGTTTTCACATATAAATATACTATCTTGGACATCTTTTATGGTTGTGAGCACTCATTAAAATATGACTTGCTAAAGAGTTGATGTTGGACAAGGAAGACAACGTAATGGGTTATGCATGGATCATCCAACATGTTGAGCTTGCCTTTCCCTCTCATGCTAGCCAATTTCTTTGCACCAAGTAGAGATACTACTTGTGCTTCCAAATATCCTTAAACCCAGTTTTGCCATGAGAGTCCACCATATCTACCTATGGATTGAGCAAGATCCTTCAAGTAAGTTGTCATCGTTGCAAGCAATAAAAATTGCTCTCTAAATATGTATGATTTACTAGTGCGGAGAAAGTAAGCTTTATACGATCTTGTGATGTGGAAGAAATAAAAGTGACGGACTGCATAATAAAGGTCCATATCACAAGTGGCAATATAAAGTGATGTTCTTTTGCATTAAGATTTTGTGCATCCAACCATAAAAGCACATGGCAGCCTCTGCTTCCCTCTGCGAAGGGCCTATCTTTTATTCTTCTCTATTAGTTCATATAAGAGTTGCGGTGATCTTCACCTTTCCTTTTTACATTTTATCCTTTGGCAAGCACAATGTGTTGGAAAGATCCTGATATATATGGCTAATTGGATGTGGGTTTTCATGAACTATTATTGTTGACATTACCCTTGAGGTAAAAAGTTGGGAGGCAAAACTATAAGCCCCTATCTTTCTGTGTCCGATTAAAACTTTATAACCATAAATATCGCGTGAGTGTTAGCAATTGCGAGAGACTAAATGATGGTTGAGTATGTGGACTTGCTGAGAACCTCATATATTGACTCTTTCCTATGTTATGATAAATTGCAATCGCTTCAATGACTGAGATTACAGTTTGTTAATTTTCAATGAAGTTTCTGATTCATACTTGAGTATGTGAATGAATTGTTACTTTAGCATAAGATATCATATGACTATATATATATTGTTGTTGTTGTTGTTGTTGTTCTAAGAATGATCATGATGCCCTCATGTCCGTATTTTATTTTATCGACACCTCTATCTTTAAACATGTGGACATATTTTTCAATTTCGGCTTTCGCTTGAGGACAAGCGAGGTCTAAGCTTGGGGGAGTTGATACGTCCATTTTGCATCATGCTTTTATATCGATATTTATTTCATTATGGGATATTATTACACATTATGTCATAATACTTGTGCCTTTTCTCTCTTATTTTACAAGGTTTACATGAAGAGGGGGAATGCCGGCAGCTGGAATTCTGGGCTGGAAAAGGAGCAAGTATTATAGACCTATTCTGCACATCTCCAAAAGTCCTGAAACTCCACGGGAATTATTTTCAGAATATATAAAAAATATTGGGTGAAAGAAGTACCAGAGGGGGCCACCCACCGTCCACGAGGGTGGGGGCGCGCCCTACCCCCTAGGCGCGCCCCCTGCCTCGTGGGCCCCCTGGTGGCCCTCCGATGCCCATCTTTGGATATATGGAGTCTTTCATCAAGATAAAAATCAGAAGCAACCTCACGGGACGAAACTCCACCACCACGAGGCGGAACCTTGGCGGAACCAATCTAGGGCTCCGGCGGAGCTGTCTGCCGAGGAAACTTTCCTCCGGGAGGGGGAAATCATCACCATCGTCATCACCAACGATCCTCTCATCAGGAGGGGGTCAATATCCATCAACATCTTCACCAGCACCATCTCATCTCAAACCCTAGTTCATCTCTTGTATCCAATCTTTGTATCCAAACCTCAGATTGGTACCTGTGGGTTGCTAGTAGTGTTGATTACTCCTTGTAGTTGATGCTAGTTGGTTTACTTGGTGGAAGATCATATGTTCAGATCCATTATGCATATTAATATCCCTATGATTATGAACATGAATATGCTTTGTGAGTAGTTACGTTTGTTCCTGAGGACATGGGAGAAGTCTTGCTATAAGTACTCATGTGAATTTGGTATTCGTTCGATATTTTGATGAGATGTATGTTGTCATCCCTCTAGTGGTGTCATGTGAACGTCGACTACATGGCACTTCACCATTGTTTGGGCCTAGAGGGAGGCATTGGGAAGTAATAAGTAGATGATGGGTTGCTAGAGTGACAGAAGCTTAAACCCTAGTTTATGCGTTGCTTCGTAAGGGGCTGATTTGGATCCATATGTTTCATGCTATGGTTAGGTTTACCTTAATACTTCTGTTTTAGTTGCAGATGCTTGCAATGGGGGTTAATAATAAGTGGGATACTTGTCCAAGTAAGGGTAGTACCCAAGCACTGGTCCACCCACATATCAAATTATCAAAGTACCGAACGTGAATCATATGAATGTGATGAAAACTAGCTTGACGGTAATTCCCATGTGTCCTCGGGAGTGCTTTCCTTTATATAAGAGCTCAAGCTTGGGGATGCCCAAGGCACCCCAACTAAGTATTCAAGGAAACTCAAGCGTATAAGCTTGGGTATTCCTCGGAAGGCATCCCATCTTTCTTCAACAAGTATCGGTATGTTTTCGTCTTTGTTTCGTTCACGTGATATGTGCAAATCTTGGAGCGTCTTTTGTGTTTAGTTTTCATTTTTCTTTTTTGCCCCATGCTGGTATGAGATAGTCCATGGTTGATTTATAGAATGCTCATTGCACTTCACTTATATCTTTTGAGTATGGCTTTATAGAATGCTTCATGTGCTTCACTTATATCATTTGAAGCTTGGATTGCATGTTTCTCTTCACATAGTTGTTTGTAGACTGCTCTCTTTCTTCACTTATATTTATTAGAGCATGGTCTTTTGTAGAAAGAATTAAACTCTCATGCTTCACTTATATCTATTTAGAGAGTCAACATGAATTGGTCATTTGCATGGTTAGTCATAAAATCCTACATAAAACTTATGGATCACTGAATATGACATGTTTGATTCCTTGCAATAGTTTTGCGATATAGAGACGGAATATGTGGGAGGTACTAGTAAATGGTTGTGTTTAGTGGGAATATTGGTGCTAAGGCTTGTGATTCTCGAAGCATGCACGTATAGTCTCCCGTTATGCTATGAAGTTTAGAGGTCGGGGGCGCACGATGGTTAACTCCTACCAACCTTCCCCCTAGGGGCATACGTAGTAATACTTTGCTTCGTGGGCTAATAAACTTTTGCAATAAGTATATGAGTTCTTTATGACTAATGTGAGTACATGGATTATACGCACTCTTACCTTTCCGCAATTTGCTAGCCTCTATGGTACTGTGCACTGCCCTTTCTCAACTCGAGAGTCGGTGCAAACTTCACATGTGCATCCAAACCCCGTGATATGATACGCTCTATCACACATAAGCCTTATTATATCTTCCTCAAAACAGCCACCATACCTACCTATTATGGACTTTCCATAGCCATTCCGAGATATATTGCCATGCAACCTCCACCGCTTCCGTTTTGATCACTTGAGCATTCATTGTCATATTGCTTTGCATGATCGTAAGATAGCTAGCATGATATTTCCATGGCTTGTCCATTTTTTGATATCGTTGTTACGCTAGATCATTGCACATCCTGGTACACTTCCAGAGGCATTCATATAGAGTCATACTTTGTTCTAGGTATCGAGTTGTAATTTTTATTTATTTTGAGTTGTAAGTAAATAGAAGTGTGATGACCATCATTATTCATTATTAGAGCATTGTCCCAGTGAGGAAAGCATGATGGAGACTATGATTCCCCCACAAGTCGGGATGAGACTCATTACAATGAGAGAGAGAAAAGAAAAAAAAGAAGGAAAAAAGAAAGAAAGAAAAAAGAAAACAAAAAAAACAAACAAAGAGAGAAGGGGCATTGTTACTATCCTTTACCACACTTGTGCTTCAAAGTAGCACCATGTTTTTCATATAGAGAGTCTCCTATTTAGTCACTTTCATATATTAGCGAGAATTTTTCATTATAGAACTTGGCTTGTATATTCCGATGATGGGCTTCCTCAAATGCCCGAGGTCTTCATGAACAAGCAAGTTGGATGCACACCCACTTATTTTTCGTACTGAGCTTTCATACACTTATAGCTCTCAGTGCATCCATTGCATGGCAATCCCTACTCCTCGCATTGATATCAATTGATGGGCATCTCCATATCCCGTTGGTTAGCCGCATTGATGTGAGACTTTCTTACCTTTTATCTTCTCTATATTTACCCCTATCATCATACTCTATTCCACTAGTAGTGCTATACCCATGGCTCGCGCTCATGTATTGCGTGAGGGTTGAAAAAGCCGAAGCGCGTTAAAAAGTATGAACCAATTGCTCGGCTTGTCATCAGGGTTGTGCATGATAAATACTTGGTGTTAAGAAGACAGAGCATGACAAGACTATATGATTTTGTAGGGATAGCTTTCTTTAGCATTGATATTTTGAAAGACACAATTGTTTGTTGGGATGCCCGAGTATTGATGTCTTTATGTCAAATTATAGACTATTTCTTTGAATCACTCGTGTTTTAATATTCATGTGATTACTAGATATATGATCAAGTTTATGCTAGGTAGCATTCTACATCAAAAATTATCTTTTTATTATTTACCTACTCGAGGACGAGAAGGAATTAAGCTTGGGGATGTTGATACGTCTCCACCGTATCTATAATATTTTATTGTTTCATGCCAATATTATACAACTTTTACATACTTTTGGCAACATTTTATATGATTTATTGGACTAACCTATTGATCCAGTGCCCAGTGCCAGTTCATGTTTGTTGCATGTTTTTTGTTTCATAGAAATCCATATCAAATGAAGTCCAAACGTGATAAAAATTTACGGAGAATTATTTTGGAATATGTGTGATTTTTTGGACTTGTAATCAACGCAAACGGGGGCCCACAGCAACCACAACCCACCAGGGCACGTAGGGCACCCCCTGGCGCGCCCAGGTGTCTTATGCCCTCCTCGTAAGTCGGTTGGGTCCCTTCTTTGGGCGCCAGAAAGATAATTTATGGAAAAAATCATGTAAAAATCTCAGCGTAATCGGAGTTACGGATCTTCGGGAATTTAAGGAACGGTGAAGGGCCAGATCTGGGGAACATGAAACAGAAGGGAACAGAGAGACATATCCAATCTCGGAGGGGCTCCCGCCCCTCCACCGCCATGGAGGCCATGGACAAGAGGGTGAACTCTCCTCCCATCTAGGGGGCAGGCCAAGGAAGAAGAAGGAGGAGGGGGCTCTCTCCCCCTCTCTCTCGGTGGCGCCAGAACGCCGCCAGGGCAAGGATCGTGACGACGATCAATATCAACAATCTTGCTACCGTCAACACCAACTTGATAACCCACAAGTATAGGGGATCTTTTGTAGCCTTCTTCAATAAATAAGAGTGTCGAACCCAACGAGGAGCTAAAGGTAGAACAAATATTCCCTCAAGTTCTATCGACCACCGATACAACTCTACGCACACTTGATGTTTGCTTTACCTAGAACAAGTATGAAACTATTTTGCAAGAATAAAACTATGAGTACTTTGCGAGAATAAAACTATGAATAAATTGCAAGGTAATAAAAGTGGATAGCTTTTGTCAATGAGAAAGTCATTTGTCCCTAGGCAATCGATAACAAGTACTGGTAATCATTCTTGCAATTTTACATGAGGGAGGGGCATGAGCTAACATACTTTCTCTACTTGGATCATATGCACTTATGATTGGACCCCTAGCAAGCATCCGCAACTACTAAAGATCATTAAGGTCATGAAACCCAACCATAGTATTAAGTATCAAGTCCTCTTTATCCCATACACAACAACCCACCTACTCGGGTTTAAGTTTCTGTCACTCTCGCAACCCACCATAAGTGAATCATGAACGTATTGCAACACCCTGCAGCGTGGGGGCTGAGGGAGTCCTGGACTAAGGGGTCCTCGGGCGTCCGGCCTGTTATCCATGGGTCGGACTGATGGGCTGTGAAGATACGAAGACCGAAGACTACACCCATGTCCAGATGGGACTCTCCTTGGCGTGGAAGGCAAGTGGGCGACTAAATATGTAGATTCCTTTCTTTGTAACCGAATTTGTGTAACCCTAGATCCTCCCGGTGTCTATATAAACCGGAGGGCTTAGTCCAGAAGAGGTTTAGCCATTACGATCTCATGGTAGATCAACTCTTGTAATACTCATATTCATCAAGATCAATCAAGCAAGACATAGGGTATTACCTCCATAGAAAGGGCCCGAACCTGGGTAAAACATTGTGTCCCATGTCTCCTTTTACCATCGACCTTAGACGCACAGTTCAGGACCCTCTACCTGAGATCCGCCGGTTTTGACACCGACATTGGTGCTTTCATTCAGAGTTCCACTGTGCCATCATCAAGAGGTTCGATGGCTCCTTCAACCATCTAAAACAATGCTGCCCAAGGGGGAGTCTTCCTCCCCGGATAGATCTTCATGTTCGGTGGCTTCGCTCTGCGGGCCAACTCGCTTGGCCATCTGGAGCAAATCAAAAGCTACGCCCCTAGACATCAAGTCAGATTTGGGAGCTTGAACTATGTTGCGGACATCCGTGGAGACTTGATCTTCGCCGGATTCGAGACTGCGGTTACCACTCCTGGTCACCCCGAGGGACATGACATAAATTTGTCATCGGACCGCATCCAGGAAATAGCTCCCATAACCGCTCTGACCCTAGATCCAGAGCAGACTGCGCCATCCAAGGACGGGAGGATCGACCCCACCACGGAGTCCAGAGATTCCACGGCGTTGGAGCCGCACAGAGACTTGATCTCACATGATACCTGTGCCACCGGAACTCCGGACTCGTTTCCGGCCGTAAGTTCCGAATCAGGTGAGCCCGCGGATGCCGAACTTGATCGTTTATCGATCTTCGAATTCAACGCCACAGACATCTTCCAGCACTCTCCTTTGGGCGACATGCTAAACTCGTTAAAGAACCTGTCCTTGGCGGAGGACTCATAGCCGAACTATATCCGGTTCGAACTAGGGGATGACGATGGAGAATTTTGCTCCCCACCCGCCACCCACTTCATAGCCACGGTCGAGGATTTAACCGACACACTTGATTACGACTCCGAGGACATCGACGGTATGGACGACGATGCCGGAGAAGAAGAGGCCCAGAACCCACCGTTCACCGGACGCTGGACGGCCACTTCCTCGTATGATGTATACATGGTGGATGCACCAAAGGAGAACAACGGCGATGACAAGGAAGATCCAGCTGAGGATAAACCTTCCGAAATACAATCCAAGCGCCGGCGTCAGCGGCTCCGCTCTAAGTCACGCTGTAGCAAAGACAGCAACACCGGGACAGGAGAAGATAACACTCCAGGAGGTGCCGAAGACAACGAAGACCCTGTTGAAATAGCTAATGAAAAAGATGAACAGGAAGATGGGCAGGTTAGCCTTGGTAAATAGGCCACGCACGAAGACTCAGAGGACGGAAGTTATCTTCCACTCTCCGAGGATGAGGTGAGCCTCGGCACCGACGATTTCATTGTGCCTGAGGAACTTCTTGAGCAGGAGCGCTTCAAGCGCCAGCTAATAGCCACTGCAAGGAGCCTGAAAAAGAAGAAGCAGCAGCTTCAAGCTGATCAAGATCTGCTCAATGATGAATGGACCGATGTCCTAGCAGCCAAAGAATATGGCCTCAAGCGCCCAACCAAAAGTTATCCGAAGCGCAAATTGCTACCTCAGTTTGACGAGGAGGCGCCGGAATACATACCACCATCGTACAACGCAGCTGACTGACCACCACGTGGTCGGGACAAAACGGTAACTCACGCCGAACACCAGCCCGCCCCGCCTCATCACACAGGTAGGGGTAAATTAGCCCACGGCCATACATATGACCTCCGGCAAAACCTGAACAATAAAATAGGACATACTAGATCAATCTACGGATCTCGAGGACGTGCCTCGACACGTGACGACGGCCACCTATTCAGACGTGACAAACTTAGTCATGCGTGGGCTGAAAACCGCAGACGGACTCCATCAGAGCTACGTCGCGATACGGCCCGATATAGAGGCGCCGCACACCCTCATTGCTTCATGGATGAGGTCATGGATCATGAATTCCCAAAAGGGTTCAAACCCGTGAATATAGAATCATACGATGGAACCACGGACCCCGCGGTGTGGATCGAAGACTTCATTCTCCACACTCATATGGCCCGCGGCGATGACCTCCACGCCATCAGATACCTCCCTTTAAAACTCAAGGGGCCATCTCGGCACTGGTTAAATAGTCTGCCTGAAAATTCTATCGGTAGCTGGGAGGACTTGGAAGAAGCCTTCCTCGACAACTTCCAAGGTACATATGTCCGGCCACCAGACGCCGATGACTTAAGCCACATAGTTCAACAACCTGGAGAGTCCGCCAGTAAATTCTGGACTAGGTTCTTAACTAAAAAGAACCAAATCATCGATTGTCCGAATGTCGAAGCCCTAGCATCCTTCAAACACGGCATCCGCGACAAATGGCTCGCTCGCCACCTCAGCCAAGAAAAGCCAAAATCCATGGTGGCCCTCACGGCACTCATGACCCGCTTTTGTGTGGGTGAGAACAGTTGGTTGGCCCATAGCAAAAACAATGCAAGCGACGCCGGCACCCCTGAAGTTAAAAATAACAAAGACAAGTCTCGACACAACAGATACAAGCGTTGAAACAATAGTGATAACACCAAGGATATGGCGGTCAATGCCGGATTCAGTGGCTCTAAGTCCGGTCAGCGGAAGAAGCCGTTCCAAAAGAACAATTCAGGCCCATTCAGCTTGGACCACATACTTGATCGTCCGTGCCAAATTCATGGCACCCCGGACAAACCACCCAATCATACAAATAGAGTTTGCTGGGTTTTTAAACAGGCTGGCAAATTAAACGCCAGGAACAGGAAAAGGGACCGCAAAGTGAGGAGGACGACGAAGAGCCCCGGCAACCAAACACAGGGGGACAAAAGAAGTTTCCCCCTCAGGTCAAAACGGTGAACATGATATACGCTACCCACATCCCCAAGAGGGAGCGCAAGCGCGCGCTCAGGGACGTCTACGCGATAGAGCCAGTCGCCCCAAAATTTAATCCATGGTCGTCATGCCCGATCACTTTTGATCGCTGGGATCATCTGACCAGTATCCGTCACGGTGGTTCAGCCGCACTGGTCCTAGACCCAATAATTGATGGGTTCCACCTGACTCGCGTCCTTATGGACGGAGGCAGCAGCCTCAATCTGCTCTATCAGGATACAATGCGAAAAATGGGCATTAACCCATCACGGATCAAGCCCACCAGGACTACCTTCAAAGGAGTCATACCAGGTGTAGAAGCCCGTTGTACGGGCTCAGTCACACTAGAGGTTGTCTGTAACACCCACGATGCGACTATATCTCCGACGTGTCGGAGCACGACTTAGAGGCATAGCCGCATAGTAGGCATGTCGCAAGAGGGGTAATCTTTACGCATCCCATGTACTGAATAAGAAAGGGATAAAGAGTTGGCTTACAATCGCCACTTCACACAATACATAAATATAGCTTTACATCATCCAGATACAATCAAGGCCCGACTACGGAACCAAATAAAGAAATACAACCCCAAATGCGATAGATCCCCGATCGTCCCAACTGGGCTCCACAACTGATCGTCTGGAAAGGAAACATAGTAACGTCCTGAATCCTCGTCGAACTCCCACTTGAGTTCGGTCGCATCCCCTGTACTGGCATCATCGGCACCTGCATCTGGTTTTGGAAGTAATCTGTGAGTCACGGGGACTCAGCAATCTCACACCCTCGTGATCAAGACTATTTAAGCTTATGGGTAGGAAAAGGTAGTGGGGTGGAGCTGCAGCAAGCACTAGCAAATATGGTGGCTAACTGACGCAAATGAGAGTGAGAAGAGAAGCAAAGCATGGTCGAGAAGCTATAAAGATCAGGAAGTGATCCTACAACTACTTATGTTCAAGCATAACACGAGACCGTGTTCTCTTCCCGGACTCCGCCGAAAAGAGACCATCACGGCTACACACGCGGTTGATGCATTTTAATTAAGTTAAGTTTCAAGTTTTCTACAACCGGATATTAACAAATTCCCATCTGCCCATAACCGCGGTCACGGCTTTCGAAAGTTCAAAACCTTGCAGGGGTGTCCCAACTTAGCCCATCACAAGCTCTCACGGTCAACGAAGGATATTCCTTCTCCCAGGAAGACCCGATCAGACTCGGAATCCCGGTTACAAGACATCTCGACAATGGTAAAACAAGACCAACAAAGCCACCCAAATGTGCCGACAAATCCCGATAGGAGCTGCACATATCTCGTTCTCAGGGCACACTGGATTGTCCAAGATTCCGGTAGGCCAACCCAGAGTTGGTGGCCACCGGCTGCTGACAGGTTGGACCAGCACTCAGAGGAGCACTGGCCCGGGGGTTTAAAATAAAGATGACCCTTGAGTCCGCGGAACCCAAGGGAAAAAGGCTTAGGTGGCAAATGGTAAAACCAAGGTTGGGCCTTGTTGGAGGAGTTTTATTCAAGGCGAACTGTCAAGGGGTTCCCATTATAACCCAACCGCGTAAGGAACACAAAATCAAGGAACATAACACCGGTATGACGGAAACTAGGGCGGCAAGAGTGGAACAAAACACCAGGCATAAGGCCGAGCCTTCCGCCCTTTACCAAGTATATAGGTGCATTAAAGTAAACAAGATATAATAATGATATCCCAACAATAAACATGTTCCAACAAGGAACAAACTCCAATCTTCACCTGCAACTAGCAACGCTATAAGAGGGGCTGAGCAAAGCGGTAACATAGCCAAACAACGGTTTGCTAGGACAAGGTGGGTTAGAGGCTTGACATGGCAATATGGGAGGCATGGTAAAACATGTGGTAGGTATCGCGGCATAGCAATAGAGCGAGCAACTAGCAAGCAAAGATAGAAGTGATTTCGAGGGTATGGTCATCTTGCCTGCAAAGTTCTCCGAGTTGACGTAAGCTTGATCCTCGTAAGCGTACTCAATGGGTTCCTCGATCACGTACTCGTCTCCCGGCTCTACCCAAGGCAAGAACACAAGCAAAGGAAACACAATCAACCACGGTGCAATGCGCAAGCAACATGATGCAAAACATGACATGATATGCGGGATGTGATATGCAATGCATATGCGAGCTCCGGAAGGAAAAGATTGAACCAGGAATCAACTTGGCAAACCAAGTGCGCCGCTGGAAAGATGAGTTGATTTCGGTCGAAATCGATATAAAGATCACCGGAATCGGATGCACGGTTTGCAAATGGCAAGCAAAACAATAATGGCACAATTCTGCGATTAACAGCACGATGCCATCTAGAATGCAACAAGAAACTAAGCTATTGCACTCTAACATAGCAACAAAGCACATGGCAGTGATCTACTCAAGATGCTTGACAAAAGGTGAACACTGAGCTACGGCTAAATCACAACAATAGCAGGTTCAAACAAGCATGACAAAAGTGCAAAAGATATCAGCTTCACAGACTTAGTAAAAATACTAACATGCCAGAAATTAACATCAGGAAATGATGTTTAGAGCAAGATAACAACATGCTATAGGATCAGATCATAGCAATACAGGGCATGGAATGAATATAATCAAAGCATATAACAAAAGTCCTTACTGACCATAAGCCAAAAGGGCACAGAAGATATGATGGCACCCATGTAAACATAGCAAGTTTCGTTAACAGATTCAGACTTAAGCAGAAAACTGGACATGGCAAAAACAGAATTATGTAGGCCCGTTTGCGAGCTCGATGCACTCAACACAAGGCATTGCATGACAAACTAAGCATACTAACAGCAAGAATACATGATCATGAAGCCAAGCAAAGCAATAACAAGTTCATATCATGCATGGATCAACTACAACAACCTTGGAAAAATTGATTAACACGTAACCAATCTGCCAGGAACATTTTGTAGCAAAAGTAGAGCAAGATTGAGTCATTCTAAGGCACTCCATAAATGAAAAAAGGGGCATGGATGGATAGAGCACAACCATATGTCAAAATCACCCTTACTGAACATACTCAAAAGAAGCATGGATCTCTCTGTAGCAACATGAATACATGGCATTAAAATAACAGCAGGGAAATGACTTAGTGAAATTCTAAGTCCCTGAAATCAGCAACATCACGAGAGCTACTTTGCATGCTTGTGATAGTCACCACATTGATCACAAAAATACATGTCATACACCCCTTTAAAGATGGCTTGGCATAGCCCAAAACACATGTAGGGCTCAAGTTCATATGCAGCACACATTAATCATGGCAAAATGACAAATACTCATAATCTGATAAGAATCAGGAACTAACATTTTATAGCACTCTTGCAACAGTTATTTGGGCATCAAGATGGACTCAAACAAGCATGGTGAAATGGAACAAAATGAAGAGGACAACCATATGAACAATTCGATATATTGCACGCACAAAACGGAGCTACGGATGCGGAGTTATGGCATGATGAAGGGGGCATCAAAATATTGCAGACTTGGTAAAAATACGAGGTCAACCTAGGGTTTCCAGATCTGGATCGGGGCGCGTGGATCGAGGATCACTGGAGATGGCGCCGGAGTTGGCAGGGGGCGGCGGCCGGAGTGGACAGAAGGAGCTCACCGGCGAGGAGCTCCGGATCCGGTGACGGCGGAGAGCGGCGAGGGCGCGGTTGCCGGGCGCGGTGGCGCGGCGGAGATGGCGGTGGGCGACGACGTGCGGCGGTCGGTGGACGAGGCGACACGGTGAGGGCGGCGGCCGGCGGGGTCCTCGCGTGGGGCGGCGGTGCCCGATCCGGGCCGGGAGGGCCTGCTGCGGGCCGCGGCGGGCCGGAGGCGGAGGGGCGGCGGCGCTGACACGTGGCGGCGCGGGGTTGGATGGGCGGCGGTGGCAGACGCGTCCGGCAACGGCCGGACGTGTCCGGTGGCGGCGGGAGGAGGTTAGGGTAGGTTTTGACCGCGAAATTCGGAGGGGGAGGTCTATTTATAGGTAGAGGGAGTTAGGAGAGTCTAAATGGAGTGCGGTTTTTGGCCACGCGATCGTGATCGAACGGCCGAGAGGATGGAGGGGGTTTGGATGGGTTATTGGGCCACTTTGAAGGGGTGTTGGGCTGCAACACACACGAGGCCTTTACGGTTCCCCGATTAACCGTTGGAGTATCAAACGGACTCCAAATGGCACGAAACTTGACAGGCGGTCTACCGGTGGTGTATCAAGGCCGCTTGGCAAATCTCGGTCCATTCCGAGAAAGTTTAAAACCCGCACACGATAAGAGCCAAAAGGGGGCGCCGGAAGACATAGGAGTGTCGAATTGCAAAACAGACAACGGGGAAAATGCTCGGATGCATGAGACAAACACGTATGCAAATGCGATGCACATGATGACATGGTATGAAATGCATGACACGCAAACAAATGACAAGGCAACAATAGCGAATAACTGGGAGACACCTGGCGCATCGGTCTCGGGGCGTCACATTGTCTTCGGATCTCCGGACAACTTCCGAAGCGAGGAGGTAATCTTCGATATCGTCCCCTTCTGCAACGGCTATCACGCACTGCTCGAACGAACTGCATTTGCTCGATTCAACGCAGTACCACACTATGCTTACCTCAAGCTCAAGATGCCCGGTCCACGCGGCGTCATAACAGTCAGTGGAAATATGGAACTCTCCCTCCGTACAGAAGAGCACACAGCTGCCTTAGCAGCAGAAGTACAGAGTGGCCTTCTTAAGCAGAACCTTAATTCGGCTGCCGAGCCCACGGACACTGTTAAGAGGGTCCGAACTACTCTGCAGCAGGAGAGCTCGGCTCGTCAGGAGCTCGACTAGCAATCCGGCCTCCTTCTCAGTCCCGATAAAGTGGCGGCATTCGTGCCGCACGTACATAACTACACACTCAATATCCCATGGGCATCAACGGAGGCATAGCTAGCTTGTGGTCCATAGTACGGCTCAACCGACATCGGATACACACATACTTTCACTTTTACTTATTTCCTTTGCAGGTCTCAATCCCACAGGCCCCATCTGGTGGACTGGTCATCGGTCCTTCTGAAGGATAAACACACCAAGACGGCGAGAAACGCAGACATATGGAGACTTTTTAGGTGATTCTATTAATGATAACTCTCCCTGTTTTTCAGGACCCACATGCAGCTCTCCCTTGGTTTCGGCATGTCAAATAGCCTGTTGCTTATCGCACTACCTATATCAATGCGCCTTGATGTACTAATTAAATTACAATGAGAACAGTTTGCGGCTGGAGCTTTAGGACCCCAGCTTTTTACCTTTGTACCTTTTCTGTTTTAGGACCCCAATTTGCGGCTGGATAAACACACCAAGACGGCGAGAAACGCAGACATATGTCAGTAAAGGCTATACCTTGAAAACACGAAAGAACTAACCGAATTAGCCTGGCGTTTTAAGCTGAGCCCGCGATCCTCGGTCGTAGGCGGTGGTGTCTTGCCGGCCTTGAAGAGCACATTCCAGATGTCTTCGTGTGTCGTGCCGAAGAGCTCTAGCAGCGTCTAATGCTTGGCTGGATCGAATTCCCACAAATAGCAAGTCCGGCATTGGCACAGAAGGATCCGGCGAATGAGCATAACCTAGATCACGTTCACAAGTTTGATTATCTTGGTTATCATGTTCTGGACGCATGTCTGGAGCCCAGTTAGCTCGTTCGAAGAACCCCATGTTAGCCCCTTCTCTTGCCAGGAGATGAGCCGCAGCGGAGCTCCGGATCGAAATTCGGGGGTCGCCGCCCAGTTGGTGTCGCGCGGCTCGGTGATGTAGAACCACCCCGACTGCCACCCCTTCACCGTCTCCACAAAGGAGCCTTCAGGCCATGTGACGTTGGGCATCTTGCCCACCATGGTGCCTCCGCACTCTGCTTGTTGGCCTCTCACCACCTTCGTCTTTACATTGAAGGTCTTCAGCCATAGGCTGAAGTGAGGTGGGATACGGAGAAATGCCTCGCAAACGACTATAAATGCCGAGATGTTGAGGATAAAGTTGGGGGCTAGATCATGAAAGTTCAGCCCGTAGTAAAACATCAGTCCGCGCACAAACGGGTGGAGAGGGAATCCCAGCCCACGGATGAAATATGTGAGAAACACAACCCTCTCATGGGGCTCTGGGGTAGGGACGATCTGTCCCTCGACCGGGAGACGGTGAACGATCTCCTTGGCCAGGTATCCGGCCTCTCGGAGCTCCTTGATGTCTTTCTTCTTAACAGAGGAGGCCATCCACTTGCCACCAGCTCCGGATCCGGACATGGTTGGAGTGCTTTCTCCGGCGGGGGAAGCTAGAGCTTGGGCACTGGAGCTCAAGAATGGATGGGCGGAGGAAGAAGAAGGCAGGGGTGAGTGAGGACGAATCCTTATCACCTTATAAAGGCCGCGAATGTCAAACGCCTTCCTGCTCGCCTTAAAACTCGCATATTCCCAAGGGTTGTGTAAACGACACGGTTGAGTTACCCACGCATGTTTGATGAGAATCTCGTAATAAGGGGACACGATCTCTGCTTTGACAAGACGTGCCAATGGCAACCACGTCTCGAAACGTGGAGCGGCAGATGAAAACGATTCGAAATTATGACCGGACAGATGTGATGTCATGTTGGACTCGTGTAAAATTATATTCTCTCTGCGCTTGTGTGTGGTGTGTGTTACAGGTCCGGACACGTCGATACGTCCGAAGACTATTGTGGAGTTCGGAAGGAGGAACCCGCCTTGCAATGCCGAAGATAGGCCTACGCGTCGGATACCTTGTCATTCAAGCCAGGTTCAGGGGCTACTGAGGGAGTCCTAGACTAAGGGGTCCTCGGGCGTCCGGCCTGTTAGCCATGGGCAGGACTGATGGGCTGTGAAGATACGAAGACCGAAGACTATACCCGTGTCCGGATGGGACTCTCCTTGGCGTAGAAGGCAAGCTGGGCGACTAAATATGTAGATTCCTTTCTTTGTAACCAACTTTGTGTAACCCTAGATCCTCCCAATGTCTATATAAACCGAAGGGCTTAGTCCGGAAGATATACATTATCATAGCCATACAAGCTAGATCTCTAGGGTTTAGCCATTACGATCTCGTGGTAGATCAACTCTTGTAATACTCATATTCATCAAGATCAATCAAGCAGGACGTAGGGTATTACCTCCATAGAGAGGGCCCGAACCTGGGTAAAACATTGCGTCTCTATCTCTTGTTACCATCGACCTTAGACGCACAGTTCGGGACCCCCTACCCGAGATCCGCCGGTTTTGACACCGACAGGGCCCTCACATTTGCGCGAGACAGAGGGCACCGTAGGATAGTACCATAAATAAAATATACAATCATACCAACCAAGATCACGATTAACCCATAGGACAAAACTTATCTACTCAAACATCATAGGATAGCCAAATATTATTAGGATATAATATATGGAGTTGAGCACCATGTTTAAGTAGAGATTACAGCAGGGAGAAGTAGTGTTACACGGCTGCATAGAGGCGGCGACGACGACGACGACGATAACGACGACGACGACAGCGGCGGCGACTACACGCGGTTCTACCGCCTCCTCGGCATGTAGAACTGCAAGGGCGGCGGGCGGCGAGGAGCAGCCTAGTAGCGTTTTTTTTTCTTTTTTGTAAAATATTTTAAATATGTACGAACTCGCCGAAGTTTGGTTGAATTTGCGCCGTGTTTGTGCCGAAATTAAAATTTTCAAAAAAATATGGGCGCCGCGACTAGGGGGCATCACGCCCCCAGCACACGGTTTGCGCCGGTGCGCTTCCGGAGGTGATTTTTAGCGCCTCCTGGAGGGCCAACAACTGAAAATGCTCTTATAATCAATCGGCTAGCTAGCTATCCTGGTGCGTCCGAAGAATCGATCTACTCCATGATCAATCTTTGCTTGAGACATGTGCTACTCGCTCGAAAGTGTATTCGGCAACCATCGAGTCGATTAAAGTGTGCAAAATCACTACAAATAATTAGTGTCCGTTTCCACCCGGTGCGCCGGCCGAAACATTACGCCGGACACACGCGGGCGTAACACATGATGGGGCCGAGCACCGCTTTTTCTTCTCCCAATCCCTTTATCTCTTCCAGCTTTTCACGCTGCATGTTTGCTCTCCTCTACTCGTTCCCCTTCCTTCCTCTATCTTCTTTTCCCTTCCACTTTCCACGCCGGAGCACAAGTCGGGGTTGTTGCCGCTTTTTCTCGCTGTAGGCTAAGGCCGTCCTGAGCTGCGTCCGGCGAACTAGAAGGGGTGGCGGCGCTACAGATTTGGAGCAGGAGAGCAGTGCTGTGGAGACCACTCCAAGATGCGAAGCGAGGCTGGGGAAAGGAGTTGCAATGTTCTGCAATCGGTGGAGCTAGAAGCTCAACTAGCAGGCGCGCAACGACGCCGGCGACTCCTCGATGTTGCAACTGGCGGAGCAGAAAGCTTCTACCGGCATGCTAAAAAGCTACGACCGGCAATGGCGAAAGCTGCAATCGGGCGGCCATGTCGACCTCGCCGGCGACCACCAATATTGCAACTAGCAGAGCTGAGAGCTTCTACCGGTGAGCTAAAAAGCTACGGCCGGCAAAAACAAAAGCTGCACTCGAGCAGCCAGGCGAACCACAAGAGGCGATGCAGGGATGCTGCAACCGGTGCCAAGGAGGCTACAACGGGCACGACTGAGAGCTGGAACCAGCCACCGGGGATGCTACGACCCACGCAGTTGCAACTTTTTCGATGTGGGAGGAGGCACAAAGAGATGCTGCAACCTGCCACCGGAGTGCTACAACGGGCATCACCGGAAGCTGGATCCAGCAAAAAAATTGCTACCATCATCTTTTTTTACTAGAAACAGCTCCAGGTTTTTGCTTCCATCATGTACTGTTTTTGCTGGATGTGGTCATTGTTTTTTGCTTCCACCACGTTCTGGGCTGCGACTGTGGGGGAGTCGCCGGGCTGCCGTTGGCGAGTTGGCTGGTGCTGCAGTAGAAGCATGCGAGGATATGGGGAAGGAGGAGGTCCAGGGTGCAGGACATGG
Source organism: Triticum urartu (assembly GCF_056163025.1). NCBI lineage: Eukaryota > Viridiplantae > Streptophyta > Magnoliopsida > Poales > Poaceae > Triticum > Triticum urartu. Next base: position 538,881,742 of record NC_141876.1, read on the forward strand.
CCACGGGGGAGACGATGGGGGAGCTGAAGTGGAGAGGCGGCGACGGCGAACTCTGGCCCGCGGCGGGGGCAGCGACCTGCATGGTGGGCGGGGCAGGTGGTCGGGGATTGACGGCAACCCAGGGTGCAGGGGGGTGCGCATGGAGGGTCGATTTGGTGGGGCGAGGGGAATTTTTTCCCTACTCGTGGGGAACGATGGGAACGAAGTAGGGAAAAAGATGATGGAGAACGACGTCTATCGACAGCTGTGCGGGATTAATTAAACGGCTAGGGCCCGACCGGCCCAAATTTGGGCCGGTGCGCTGGCGCCTAGCGTTGGCCTATTCCCATCCACCGGTGCCATCTTAAATCTACTCCCTTCGTTCTTCAAAGAATGTATTTTCAACTTTATTGAAGGCTGAGTTTGTGCAAAAATTTATTAATGTTTGTGAAACCAATTAAAAGTATGATGAAAATATATTTTATTATGAATCTAATGCTACTAATTTGATGACATAAATGTTGATGTACTAACTAGGTGATACCCCGCGCGTTGCTGTGTGAATTTGTTGTGATTTTCTTATTGGTATATAGAAAAAAGTTTGAACAATGTCATGTTACATTAGCATGCCAAACTATGTAAAGATACACTATATTAGAGTTTGAGGAGGCAAAGAGAAGAAAGCATAATACAGAGGGTACATTGCGAAAGCTTTTGACCTTGTCCATACAATTGACTTTTTTGTTGAGCGTACAAACAAATAACATATTGTATTTCATCCCTCAAAAAAAAACATATTGTATTTCAAATCCATCATTCAATTTAGGGTCCCATCTATTTTCTATGAATGGCGATACAGTCAAGAAGGCATTCGACTTGTCAACTCCCCGGAACAACAACAAATGTGAAATGACTAAAAATATATGAACTTAGTTCTGGAGCAAAGTCACGCTCAAACACCTTGAGGAAACCATAAATATGCCATCTTGATTAAACCCCGAAGTAGCATGTTTTGACGACAATCTCTAACAAAGTAGTTGACACACTATTATTCAATTGCATAAATTCTTTGTTATTCAATTGGATAAATTCCGATGAGAGAAATATGTTTACCTTTACATATGAGAAGATGGCAATAGGGCCAGTCAGAAGTTATTAGTTGCTTCAGTGTAAATTTTTAAGGTATATGCTGCAATAGTTTTTGGATGCAGAATGTGCAATCATGATAAAAAACATATTGTATGCATACTTCTCCCAAATATCTCCAAAGTGAATAATTTTATTCACATCAACTGAAACAGTAATGCTAATGAAAAAATAACATCATAACCTGGGATTACCTGGCCCGGTGACTTGAGAATCAATAATGTAAAACTCTTAGAATAAACAATCTTACATCAGATATATTGATGACCTAGACTGTTGAATGCCAATGTATTTTTTCTTTTCTTGTTGAATCTAGAAAAGATCAAGATGGACTGCAATACTTTGGATAACATGTTATCAAGATAAACATGGTTTAAACCATGCACTTTTTTCCATGTCCAAAATCCTACAGCGAAAATTCTGAACACATGTCCTTCAGAAAAAACAATTACAGGATCTGTCACCTTCTCAAACTGTATATGGTCACGATTTTACAACACTACACAAAATTGCAAGAAGATTGGCAGGGGATCATCGCAGCTCCTTGCCATTGATTCTAGCGATCGCGAGGGCTAGCGAGGTCAGGTGCGGAGTCATAGCCGTCGGGTAGTGAAGATCTGAAGGCATCCGCCGATTCATAGAGGAGAGGGAGAGATGAACTGCAGACCAAGAATATCGATCAGACAAAGATATAGTTGGAAAGATTTTCAGTTGCGGCAAACCATGACAATTACCTTGTGATGAGACAGCGTTGATCCACTCGATCTCCATTAGAGAGGAATGCGTAGCTGGTGCCCCCCGTGGAAGAGATATGTAGGAGGGGGGAGAGAAAGAACCCCTTTGCGCATCTTCCTCACCGCCTTTTGCACGATCTGGACGTCACATGTGCGACGGCGTGGTCACCAGTATAGTCGACGACCTCCTCTGGCCCCTGAACATGCCCTACCCCAACGCTGCCACGCACCACCGCTACGCACCTCCACCGGAGTAATCTGGAGCGGGGAGTTGTCAAACACGGCCGGGTAGGACATGAGGGTGATGCCGCATGCAATGGCTGCGCGGCGGAGGCAGTGTCTCCCACAGACAGCCGACTGATCCTATAATACTTGTGGGAAGAACAACCCCATCTATTACTACCCCATTTATTCGGTGGAGAAGAAGAAACGGCAGCCATATAGAGACGGAGAGATTAATGGAAAATCAATCAACCGAGGAATTAATTAGCGCTCATGCTGGTTCGATTCGAGTGGCCGAACGCCAAAGAGTTATCTCTTCAATAAGGGTTCAAGTTATTACAAACTTTAATGCCTCTTCTGGTTTGGTGATTTTAGGCTGGTCGTAATGGTAATATCATAGGTAGTATCATGCATGCCAACTAGGCAAATTTGATGAGGTGGCATAGAATTAAATGAAGAAAGAAAGGGTTGAGTATCATATCATGATACCGTATATATTAAATTGTGTGCTACTATGTGTCATGCATGACAATAAATGAAGTTGGCTATGATACTAACTTAGATACTATGCACTATGGATATAGTATCATATACTAATATCATGCATTACGACCAGCCTTAGAAATGTTTCTTTTAGTTATTACAAACTTTAATGCCCCTTCTGGTTTGGTCTCACGGGCCAAGCCAGCCAAAATAATCATTGGGGTCGTCTTCATAGATTATAAGGGTTCAAGACTAATATCTCTTCAATAAGCAAAAAAAAAGTACTTGTTTTACCTAATTTCATTGGGGTCAGCTGACCCAATGCTATAGTGCTAGCTTCACCCTGTTTCGTCTCAATTTGGTAACTACAGTTAGGTATAATCGCATAGAGATGAACTCCGACAACATTGTGTTATAGAGACAATGAAGAATGTAGGTTGCTTTTTCGGTTTATCGGCGGCAGTTTTTATTTTTGCGAAAATCGACGGCAGTTTTTGAGGATATATTTCACCATGCGTGTGATCTCCTGCATATTATTTTTGAGCATGCTCCTAAAGAGACTAATTGTGTTGTCCATGATTTAGCTAAGTCAGCTAGAAGTAAGGTGTGTGTGGGGTGGATAGAAGATCCCCCCGTAGAGATTACTGATACTCTTGTAAAAGATAATATGATGATCCTACTGTCTAGATCTGGCGATTCAAAATTCAAATGACATCAAGTCTGATATTGTATAGGGTGCAGTGTGTTGATGATGAGAATGAGGAAGAGGTTGCATTGGGTGAATTTGTTTAATTCCCTGGTGATACTTAAACAATTACATCAGGGCTATACATTTGCCTAGGCATAAGTGCAACTCATCACGACGGCCAAATACGGATCTAGTCTCGGCGTTAGGGCATCTCCAATGGTTGTAAGATAGTTGTTGATAGACTTTGCCACATATGATTTTTGATGATGTGTCATACAATAAATGAGGAAAGAGAGGAAGGTTGTATGTATATGAACCAACACCCCTTATACAAGCTCCAATGTAGAATGAGAGAGCACCTTATTTATTATCTCACATGCTATTGAGCAAACTAGATACAACCCATTGGAGTTGTTTTATGTTAAGGTGCTGGTTGATGACATGACATATTTTACCAACAAGCTAACATACAGACTGTTGAAGATGCCCTTACTTGAGGGCATGTAATACGCGTCGCCCCAGACCTAGTGCTCCATCGTCCAGCCAGGTTCGGATGCCAGCGTGGTGTTAAAGTGGACGCCTCGCAGGTGTCAAAGTCTCTTCTGCAAGAGACAGGTTGAAAAATGAGAGGGAGAAGTCGAGTGGAGGGGAAAGGTAGAAGAAAGAGAAGTGAGATTTGAAGAAAGACAACGTTGAGATGGGGTCCGCTAGGGTGCAACCCCCGTTGCCCAGGAGAATTCAGATGCGGTGGCCTGATTACTTTTTGCATAATTGGAGAGCTGAGGCACTAGGGTGGTGATGCCTCCACAAATCATGCCCGGCCATCGATTTTCGCTAGATTACCGGATGTGGGGCCTGAATGTCATCACACCACATGCCATCCTTTATGGTGGTCTGTTTGCTCATCTCAGCAGCCTCTAATCAACATTTATTGTTTTAAAGATGTGTATTACATTACATGCTTAATTTGTCAGGTTATTTTGTTCTTGTGTTGGATCTGGCAATGCATAAGATTCCGGTGAAATCCGTGAACAAATAGAATCTGCATTCACGCTCGAAATTTCAACATTTCAAGACTCAGTAATCAAGCAAGGACCAGGCTTCAGGTACATAGGCATAGCATATGGAGAATTTCAATCATCAAAATACACCAGAACCAAACACAGTTTAACCTCTAAAGTCTTTTTTTTGGCAAAGGGCAGCATTGGTCGGTTCTCCAGATTCACACTTGCATTTACACCAAAACAAGTTCAAAAGGCGCAGTTTGCCAGCTTAAAAGATGTCCTTGTGCCATGTCTACACATTATCGTAGATAAGATTATTTACGTCCATTTTGGCACCATCGCAAATAGTGTAGACATGCTGAACAAAAGAAGCTACGAAAGACTATCCAAAAGTGACTGAATTGAATTCCTTCCATGCCTCCTGCAGAAACAAAAGGGGGGATCACATAAATTATTTTGGTTAATTGAAACTGTTTTTCTTCACAACAATGAATCAGCATGAGAAATGGTCGCAGCCATCACAGAAGGTATTATTTTGTACAAAATCAACTAGAAATGAATACTACAGCACATAAGAGTGAATAATACCTGCAAAACGTTCACACAGGTTTGATACTTAACTTCAAATGATTTTGAGATGGTTTAGAGATGATTTTGAAAACCACCAACAGATTTGAGTGAAATCAGATTGGAGTAGTACGTAAAAGGCGACGACAGTGGAGCAGAATTGCACAATATCACTTTTGCCCTCCACTGTCAGTTTTGCTTGTAAACAACATACCAAACTAGCTATCCCAACCTCTAATCGAGCTCGTATAGCGTTTCACAAAAAAAGGAAAAAAATTGATATACAACTAGTGCCCTGACAAAAGTTAACCACCTGCTGTGAACTCCACCTGCTCATACCAAACTAGATATCACCATTTCTAATCAGGCAAGCATAGAGTTTCACCCTAAAAAATGATATTAAAAATGGTATAGAGCAATTACCCTGAAGTAACTTAGCCATTTGTTGTGAACTTCTAGTCAATCCATAACGTTATTTATTTTACTTTTACATGAAGGCATTTGGGATAATCCATGCTACCTGTAGAATCTCAAAAACCTTTTCTGCTATATACTTTTGATGCATGGCAGCTCCTCGCTGTTGCAACTTATCTGGATGAAGACATAACAACGCCTTCTGATAAGCTTTCTTAACCGCTGCTCCTTCAATTATGTTAACCAATGGAACTGGTTTCCATCCACTCTCAGGCCAGAGAACCTACAGAAGCACATGAAGTTAAAAAAAAAGAAGCATAACCCTGGTATCATCATGTCATACTCTAAAGAGAAAAAAGGGAGGAAAGCTTCGTTTAACAAAAACAACACCTGTTCAAGAGATATCTTTCTTTATGTATATAACTTGGCATTGACCTTCTAATGTGCCAATAAAGTAGGAAGAAGATAGTAATTTATTTTAATAATAGGTTAGTGCAGAAGACGAGTCAACAAAAAATTGCAAATGTGGATGTGAAACATTGCCCTGGGGAATTCAGAGATAGCATACACTATGAGATTACATGCAAACGATGCTCTTGCACTTACATATTGCAGTGTAGAAAGCAATGACCGAATATTTCCTTCTTTTCCCTTTGACCACTCCCGGATTTTGGATTGAGATATCTACATTGCAACAAGCAATAGAGCTAAGAAATAGAACATGAAGTACATGGGAAAGAAGCAACAAGTTGTGAACTCTATTCCGCGTGGTACCTTTATTTGTTCCTTTTCATTGTCATCCTGAAGAATCTGATCTTCATCCAAATGCTCAACCTGGTTTGTAAAATAAGAGACGGCAAAACATAAAAAAGAAAGGTTAGAGAAAACATCTAATGGGCTGAACAGCTTTCATACTTATCTTTTGTTAGAGGCACACACTTTTATTAGTCTGGTCTCCAAAATTTATGACAAACTACTCATGTCTAAATGTAACACTTAGGTAGCCAGCTTTAACTGAACAGCATTACCATAAGTTAAATCAGAAATATTTGGGTGTTACAGTTAGGCCTATCCATGCCATTATTCGCAAAAAGAAAGGGCTATCCATGCCATGTCATTCTGAGATGAGGATGTAAATGGTTATGGTCAGTGTACGTGTTGTTTGCGGATAGGCATAATGGTTCATAACAGGACCTGTTAAAAGTGAGAAAGTTTAAAACGTTGAAACAGTCAACATGGCTCTGAAGAAGAGCAAGAACTGGCCAATTCCAAGTTGTCATGGGCTTGTGTCTCAACCTTTGACAGTGTCTTGTTATAAGACGTGTAGGTTAGCAAATTAACTGGCTCTAAACTGACATGGTCAGCTTGCTTAGCAGAACAGCAGTAATACTATATACCAGTCCAATGATGGAATTTCAACTCTCAGGGTCCTTGGAGTTTATATACCGATTATAGCAAGCAGGGTTAGCATGGCTGCTCAGTATACAAACCAACAATAACAATTGTATTTTCTTATACCTACAAGGCTAGAATAATTCATATTTTGAATAACAGAAAGACTTTGCACGTACCACACATTCTTCAAGATTTTCCATGTGACTTTCCTCACGACTTGTTGTGTCACGCACCTTTTCCTCTGTTTCAACATGGAACGACTCTAGGAAACACAACAAGAAGAAATACATCACAGATGAGTTCTTGGAGATTACGCTAGCGACACCATACTGAGTATTGCAAGCCCCAAAAATGTTACAGAGGACATCCAGAGACTAGAAAGAACTATGTGGGATTTATGGGCTGCAGGATTATTGAAAAAACAACCAATGGTTTAACCAATTAAAGTTATTTCTAGAAAGCAAAAACAATTCACAGGTTTGATTCATTAATTCATTCAGGTATACTTACTATCAGAAGATGGAGGTTTAACATCTTCCTTTCCAGAGAGTTTGCCTGTTCTTGTGAGCATTTCATCATCGACTGTAAGGACGGGTTTCTCCATCCCACCTTGTACGTCTCTCATCTGAATGAAAGTAAAGGTTAATCTAACTGGTGTATCTATGTAATGTCAAACTGCTTATTGTTTAAAGATAGTACAAAGGAAAATATCACACATTGATAATTCAGAGCTTGATCAGCATTCAACAAAGTATCCAGGAAATATACCCAGATTTGACTTACTTGAGCAGCCGCAGGGGAAAATGCATTCTGATTGTTTGTTTTATCCGTCTTAATATCCTCACCAGTCTCCAAATCCGAGATGCTAAATTTATCTTCAACTCCACCTTTGCTTCCACTTTTTCCACTGGACTGATCTTGAGCCTCAACTGCCACTTTTCGCTTTGGTGAAACCTCAGGACTGAAGATTTTGATGAAATCTTTTAGCACTCTGCTACCACGACTTTTCTCTCCTGAAGGTGGACGTGAACTTTGAGTTCTGGGGCTCCCTGCTGATACATTGCTCTTTGCATTATTGATACTCTTCTTTGTTCCTGAAGAGAGAGAGCACCAGCTTCAGTAAAGTTACATCAAAACGACACGAAAACAGTTTATATTACTGTCCTAGAAAAGAGGCATGCCGTTTACTGGTACAGAAGTTACATAAGCTGACAGACTACATACTTAATGACATGCGAGCAGCGTTCTAAATAAAAGGATACCTGCTTCTTTGGATTTATCACCCTGCAGGTACTCATCAAACACTGAAGATTCCTCCTTGGTTGTTGAGTTTATACTGTGTTTTCTTTCAAAGAAGCCATCCTTCCCAGGTTTGTAATCTTCATAGTCGGTCTGACTTTTTGATGCAGGCGTGGCGGTTGACATGCTTTCTTCCTCATCAATTAGGTCAATGCCTTGCACAACTACTTGAGGGAAGCTTCTAACCCCAATAATATTTCCATCTTTTTCTTGCACACTAGCTGGCAACATCAACAAAGCTCCTTTCCCTGCCCACTTATAGAATGAAAAATGGAACTTGTCACTGCTGATGAAGCTTGCTGAGCTAATAGGAGTCCCTTCACATTCACTGTCCATAGAGTTAACATGTTGAGAGGTGTCCTTCTTATCTCCACTTGAACGGAACCGGGATAGGAAGGGATATCGATGCCACGAAAAGGGATTCTTCTTCGAATCTTGCTGGGATACCCCCTGGGCAAGAGAACTATTCGTGGATGAATTCGGTGAAGCTGGAACACTGTAACCATAAGATGTGTCATCATCATTTCTGCTGGATATATGCCGGGATGGAGAAGTAGGCACTGAACTGTCCACACCTCTGGTGAACTTCATGGAGAAGCTGCAAGAAGCAGATATAAGTAAAATAAAAATAAAGCATGATATGTAGTTCTGTGCATTCCTATGTGGAGTGAAATTTCACAAGGTGTAATCAGATAGTGGTTATTTACAAGATAATGCAGGGGAAATGGACATCAATCATTAAATATAGCATATTCGAACAAATCAATTAAAATAGAGAATAACGGCTCTGAGCAAAAAGAAAAGAAAAACTGCACTATGGCCACGAATCAAAGCAGATAGCCCAATCCACTCGCCCCAGCCGTGCTCCATAGGATGAAATGATCTTTGATCATTTGGATGACGCGGGACAGCGGCGCAGCCACATCGTTGAAGGTATTGTTTCCTTCCTTACGTCATGACATCAGAATGACGAAACTGTCGATACCATGCCTGCACACCTTATCAAACCACTCTCTGGCTGCATCCACCAATCCTTGAACACTGAGTGAAGGGAGGGCGCCCGATGAGTATAACCCAACCAGTCCATCAGAAACGATCATATAACTCCCTGATCGGCGCAGCCAACCAGGAGATGGCCAATATCTTCAGTGTCACCCCAAAACAGTGCAGTCAATTTGGAGTAGCTAGATAATAGGGTCATGTCCAAATGCTCTATCATTTCTTTGTTTAAATTCCACACTAGAGAAATAAACGGTATACAATGTCGCATTTCTCAGCGTGACAGTATCTATAATCGGCAAGAACAATCGGCACCGATATATCAGTTCAGTAGTTCAGTATGAAAATCTCGCAGAGCACTAACTGAACCAAATACCTGGACCGCGACAGCAGGCGGCTGGTGGACCCGCCGGGCGACGTGGGCGCGCCGAACACGTCCCGATCGCCGGAGGCGCCGCCCGGCCTGGGCGACGCCGGCGGCTCGGCCCCCGGGAAGATATCCTTGTAGAACTCCTGGCCGAGCTGCCTCCGCTCGGAGCTGGTGCGGTCCCCGAAGACGGGCCTCTCCCCGGGCCCGCTCTCGCCGCCGCTCCGCCGCTCCCTCGACGCGAAGCCGGAGCTGGTGCGGTCCCCGAAGGCGGGCCTCTCCTCGGCCCCGCTCCGCGCCCTGGACGCGGCGCCGGAGCCGGAGGGCGAGTCGAGCGAGGAGCGGCGCCCGCGGTCGCTCCCCGACGAGCGGCGGGGCGGGCCGCCGAAGACGTCGGCGAAGTCGACGTCGGACCTGCGCGGGGCGCCGGCCATGGCGACGGACGCGTGCGGGTGTGGCAGCGGGGAGCGGCCGAGCAGGTGGCGGGGGTTTGTGGCGGGGAGCGTCGCTGGGACTGGGAGCTTCGCATGGCTGCGGTTTTCGCTCGCTCGGACGTCGGACCCTCCACGTCGGCGTCGGTGGGCCGGACTGGGTTGTCCGTTGCGACGGCCGCCTGAGATTTCACTCGCGTCGTTTTCGCGGGCTGGCGGGTCGCGATCGGCCCAGTTCTGGCGATGGGCTTCTCTTACCTCCCAGCCCAGTTAATGAAGTTTCGGCCGAAGGCCCATATTAAGGTTTATTTCCGTTGCCACCGAAACCTAACCTCCCTCCTCCTCTATATAGCCGCTTTCCTCCCAGCCGGACAGCCCCCGCCCCCGCCCCCGCCGCCTCCCATCGAAGGGCGGAGCCGCTCCTCTCTGCGCTTCCTCCTCGTTTCTTCTCTGTAGATAGATGTGGTACGTTCGTGTTGCTTCTGAGTTTTTGTCGTGGGATTTGATGGATTAGAATCATCAGATCAGATGGTCTCTGTTCCGAAATCTTTCTCGATGACGAGAGTACAAGCAGACGGGCGGTCTGAACTGATGCCATGTTGATGTGTCTGCGTCATCCGTGCCAGCCCTTGTGGTTGGCATCCGAGAGAAAACACTAGGGTTCTGATCTTTTTTTTTTCTTCTGTTCATGCTTGCGCTCGGCTCATATTCATCCTCTTAGACGGAGTTCAGTTTTTTACTGGGCTCGGATCTAATGGGGGCGGAGCCGGCGCGGATAGTGAGATGGTTTACTTACCAACCCTTAGCAGCGTTTGCCATTGCTCTTGGGTCAAATAGACTAACCGAGATTTTTTGTTTAAGCATAGTTTTCGAGTTCTTTTGTTTCTCCGTGCTGGCAAGTGATGAACAGATATCCTACACTCTCAATGGAAAATTCCACGTGTGGACTAATAATCTCCGCTTATTATCTGATGCCTTGCATTAAAACGCTGTATTTGTCACCTTAGTTTTTTTCCTTGCAAATTTACCAATCTTTGTGTGCAAATCAAGGGTGGCAAGTGATGTAAAACATGATATGCTAAACACTGAATCTTTGATATGTTTACAAAACTCCGCTTATTATCTGATGCCACCCATCAGTTTGAACCCACTTTACAAAACTGCTGTGTTTTTGTTTAACTCTGTTGTGAATTTTGTTTGATTGATGGCAGTGATTTGAATCTTACCCGCGCTTCTGATTAATTCATGAAGTACAAGGGAAAACATGGTTGAATTTCTTAATATGAGCCATAAAAATATAAAGTCCTTCTTTAGATTTGTGTTTTCTGGTTTGAACATGGCTGTGATGATAAACACTTTCAGCAAACATGCCAGTTCTGCTTCTGACAATTCATGACTGAAAAACCTGTTAATACAATATCTGAGCCGTTGCAGTTCAATTGTTTTTGTTTTCCTATTGTTGATAACTGAAAATTAATGATTGATTACCTTGGCCTGTTCCTTGCATTCTGAATCAGGATTAGTGGCATGTGATTTGTTGTGAAACATCTGAATTGCCGATGATGCTGTGCCCAACATTTGGAGGTGCAGATGGCTCTAGGATCCTGTTTACAGGATGAACCTACCTGGAGGCGCTGTATCCACGTGACATTGATGGGAAAGTCTGAGTTTCAGATGAGACTTTTGTTGCTGTTCTCAATTTGAGTTCTGCTATTTTTGAACTGAAAACAAGTTGAGTTTAACTATCCTCTCACAAATATCTCTGGTTTGCGGAAGAGGCTGAAATCAGCTTTGTCTCTTGATTCTATTAGACGGGAGTTAAATAATGGCACGGGATCTGCTCATACATTCCCTGCCTTAATCATCTTGGCAGCAGAACCTGCTGCAAGATATCTGAAGAAACAAACTCTGACGTTTGTCTGTTCAGAATATCAGTCTTGTTTGCCTTCAACAAAATTTTAAACACTCAACGATTTATTTTAATTTTACTTCGTAATATTTAGATTTAGCAGCTCTATCATCATTTGTGGTAAAGCTAAGTTGGATCACAACAATGATAAATGATCCACCTATGGTTAGCATATCTCCTAACATGCTGAATACAAGAACCTCTATTGGGGTGCCTTCAGGCATTGATTTCTCCCAACACCCAGGAAATCACCAATAGATCATGAACTTGCGATCTGTTTGTGCTTCATCATCTGGTCTTTGGGATGATCAGTCTCTTGAGTCTGATCGGTTCCCACTGGACTCGTTCCCTTGAAGCAAAAGTATCCTGTTGTATCCTTGGTTCGCCCCTCTTGTGTGCCCTCTGAGTTTTTTCTCCCAGGGCAACAGCGGCTCTTACATACATGCACATATGCCCGTCAACATACTTTCTTGGTATTTTGATTTTGACAACCGTGATGAGCCAATTTTACAGTTACAGACCTGTAATGACTCCTGTGGAAATGATCGCATGGTCAAAGAACATCTAAGGGACTGAGTTGTCTTTGAATTTTGGATCTTTGCTGTCAGCAGTTTAGATGTTGCTGCCTTATTTTTTATCTGCTTTTCTTCACCGTATTTGTGCTTGTATGTAAACTAATCCATATGGTTCTTGGACAATGAGAAAATGTTGAGCAGAAAGCAAACGATCCTCTCGCTATCCAGTGTGGAATTTCTTGTGATGTGATTGAACGTTGAGGAATTATATTGATATCTCTTTTGATGAATTTGATTGAACTTTGTATTGTCTTCCAATTCGAACAACCTCAACAGATATAAATTGGAACGACAAACAAAGCGTTTGACAAAAGCAGCCTATCCAGAGAATGGACTACATGGTGGTGGTGGAGGAAGGTCCAGAGGAAAGAGGTGTGGTGATAATGGAGGGTGGGGTGGTTTACTTACCAACCCTCTGCACTGTTTCCCGTTGCTCTGTAGTCAAATGGTCTAACCAAAATTTCCTGTTTCAGATGTTTTCTCAAAAAAATTGAGCCATACTGCTGGCCTCTTCTCTTCTTTTTTCCCCTTGTGAATTTATTTATCTTCCTGTGCAAATCAAGGGTGGCAAATGATGTGAAATATGGTATGCTAAACACTGAATCTTTGATATGTTTACAAAACTCCGCTTATTATCTGATGCCACCCATCAGTTTCAACTTTCAACCCAGTTTTTGAAGAGGTTAGCTGCGTTGATGCCATCATACCTGTGTTTCTGATTAATTCATGAAGTACAAGGGGAAATATGGTTGAATTTCTTAATATGAGCCATAAGAATGTTAATTCTTATTTTTGTGCTCTTTAGATTTGTGTTTTCTGGTTTGATATGGTGGTGATGAAAAACACTTTCAGCAAACATGCCAGTTCTGCTTCTGAGAATTCATGACTGACAAACCTGTTATATTGATCTTGACCCATTGCAATTGATAAAAGCTGTGTACGGAAATAACTGGAACATTCTAATGGTGCAGTTGTTTTGGGAAGTTATTTGAACCTAATCAGAGAGATGGTTTACAAAAACAATTTTGATGTGCACTATCCCAGTTTGTTATCTAGAAATTCATGATTAATATAGCTGTTAAACCTTTGTATCTTGCATGTGTTCTTGTTGATCCTAATTTTTTTCTGAAATGCCAGTGATGCTATGCCCAACATCTGGAGGTGCAGATGGCTCCAGGATCCTGTGTACTATCCCAGTGACGACTTATTCTTTTTAAGTGATAAAATTAAGCCTCTGTGTATCAAATGATGAGAGAATACTGCAACAATATGATCCATGATCTGATTCTTAGTATTTAAGTCTCTGATGATCACTTTGCCAAAAAAAAAATCTCTCTTGTTCTTTTTTCTAAAAGTTGATCCTCATGGGGTGTGATGAAGAAAAGTTGGTCCGTGTTTCTGATGTCCTGTGACTGATAACCATCTTTAATTTCCTTCTGATCCCTCGTGCAAGTGCATCTTTGTTCATCCATTTTTTTTATTGTCTTTTTAGATGTTTTCTTGTATTTGCCTAGTTTTGTGGCATTGCGTTGATGAACTGTGAATTTTCGCATGTCAGACTTCAGAGATGCCTCTGGCGTCAATGAGAAAAGTCATTTCATATTACTGAGCAATGAAATACCATCTGTAATGTTTCAGGACTGCCTTACCCTTGTCCTTGTTCCTTGCAACCGTGATTCTTAGTATTTAAGTCTCTGATGATCACTTTGCCAAAGTTGTGTTTTTTTTTGTCTCGTGTTTTCTTTCCAAAAGTGCATCTTTTGTCGGATGTGATGAAAAGTTGGCCCGTGTTTCTGATAATACTAAGTCTTTGTGTACCAAATGATGAGAGAATACTGCAACAATATGATCCATGATCTGATTCTTAGTATTTAAGTCTCTGATGATCACTTCGCCAAATTTTCTTATTTTCTCTGTTGTTTTTCTTCATTGGGTGTGATGAAGAAAAGTTGTTCTGTGTTTCTGATGTCCAGTGACCGATAACCATCTTTAATTAACTTCTGATTCCTCGTGCAAGTGCATCTTCGTTCATCCATTTTTCTTGTAATTGTCTTTTTAGATGTTTTCTTGTATTTGCCTAGTTTTGTTGCATTGCATTGATGAATTATGAATTTTCGCATGTCAGACTTCAGAGATGCCTTTGGTGTCAATGAGAGTAATTTCATATGACTGAGCAATGAAATACCATTTGTAATGTTTCGGGACTGCCTCACCCTTGCAACCATGATTCTTAGTACTCCCTCTGTTCCTAAATATAAGTCTTTTAAGGGATTACAAAATGGACTACATACGGATGTATATAGACATATTTTGCCGTATTTAGTCCATATTGGAATCTCTAGAAAGACTTGTATTTCGAATGGAGGGAGTATTTAAGTCTCTGATGATTACTTTTGCCAAATTTCTTTTTTCTCTCTGTTGTGTTTTGTGTGCAAAAGTATATCTTTGTGGGATATGATGAAGAAAAGTTGGTCCGTGTTTCTGATGTCCAGTGACTGATAACCATCTTTAATTTCCTTCTTATCCCTCTGCAAGTGCATCTTTGTTCATCCATTTTTCTTGTAATTGTCTTTTTAGATGTTTTCTTGTATTTGCCTAGTTTTGTGGCATTGCTGTGATTAATTATGAATTTTCGCATGTCAGACTTCAGAGATGCCTCTGGCTTCAATGAGAAGTCATATCATATGACTCAGCAATTAAATACCATCTGTAATGTTTTGTTACTGTGTCCTTGCTACTGTGGTTGCTTTTGCAATTTGTATTGATGGAAGGACTTTCATACGCCCTGCAATAAAGTAGAGTTTGCACAATTGACGAAAATAACAAAAAATTGATGTACATATTATTGTTTCACATATATGAAGCTACATGTAGCACTGCTCCTCAGAAATTTTTTGGATGTGAGGTCCCTTTCCCAAATTATGGACTATATACTGTGTGCAACTGTAATTTTTGTTAAGAGGATTCAAATCCAAAAGTATGATCCACCTTGCTTTGTTTCATTCTATTTAATATTCCTTTTTGGATTTTCATTTCTTAGAAGTTGAATGGGGATCCTTTCCCCCAAATTTGACTACTGGGCGCCCATGTAATACACCAGAGGGTTCCAAGGCATTTGAATTATAGGGTTACATTTACTCTGAATTTTGGGTGCTTCGTCATCTGGTCTCAACTTGCGATTTGTTTGTGCTTCGTCATCTGGTCATTGGGATGATCAGTCTCTTGAGTCTGATCGGTTCCCAATGGACTCGTTCCCTTGAAGCAACATCACCCTGTTGTATCCTGAGTTCGCCCCTCTTGTGTGCCCTCCGAGTTCTCTCCCCGGGCACTGGCGGCTTTTACATACATGTACATGTCACACACACAAAATCCCTGTTGATACTCTCTTGGCGTTTTGATTGTGACAACCGTGATGAGCCCATTTTACAGTTACAGACCTGTAATGACTCCTGCGGAAATGATCGCATGGTCAAAGAACATCTAAGGGGCTGAGTTGTCTTTTTATTTTGAATCTTTGCTGCCCCCCCCCCCCCCCCCCCCCCCGACCCTGCAAGCGGGAGCTACATGCACCAGGCATCTTTCCTGCCAGTAGTTTAGATATTGCTGTGTTTGTTTTGATTGCTTCTCTTAACAATTTTTGTGCCTGTAAACTAATCTCCGTATTTTCTGGTTTGATATGGTGGTGGTGATAAACACTTTCAGCAAACATGCCAGTTCTGCTTCTGAGAATTCATGACTGAAAAACCTGTTATATTGATCTGAGCCATTGCAATTGACAAAAGCTGTGTCTTCCCAGTGGTGATACCTGGAAAATCATGATTAATGTTTCTGTTAAACCTGTGTATCTTCCATGTGTTCTTGATCTAAATTAGGAGCTTGTAATTTGTTCTTAAAATTGTCTGAAATCCCGATGATGTTATGCCCAACATTTAGAGGTGCATATGGCTCCAGGATCCTGTTTACAGGATGAACCTACCTGGAGGCGCTGTATCCACATGACATCCACGGGCAAGTCTGAGGTTCTTGATGATCACATCGAACTTTTCTTGCGGTTTTCAAGTTGACCTCTGTTTTTTAACTGATAAAACTAACATCATTGCTGAGTTTAACTATCCTCTCACAAGTTTGTCTGATTTGCTGAGTCTATATGCCTAGTATCTCTGATGTAGTTTCTTGTAATTGTCTTCTTAGATGTTTTCTCATATTGACTTGTTTTGTGCCATTGCGGTGATGTAGCTTCTTGTAAAATGTAAATGTAGATGTGATTGCGTTTAGCTATCTCTGAGGCTGAGTTTAGCTACCCTGAGCTGTGTTGCAAGAGCTGTCATTCTTTGCCCATCTGTCATTCTTCGGTGAGCATTGTTGATGCAAATGATCAGACAGAAGTTTTATGGGTAATTTGTGTCTGAGGCATCTCTGTGATGTTACACTCTTTTCACCTTGGAGCTCTGATGCATCCTGTATAATATTCTCACCCTTTGTTTTTCCCTAATTTGATTCTCGTGGGTGAAATGAGGATTAAATAATTTTATTGATGAACGGTATGATGTCCATTGAATCATGTATTAGCTCTATCTGATCATTCTCTACTGAGTTTTGTTCTTTCAATTTTAAGAATTTCTTCTTTGTTGTTTGAACGCCTGTTGTTGATGCAAATGTGGAAACACGAGTTTATGGGTAATTTGTGTCTGAGGCATTTCTTTGATGTCACTCTTTCACCTTGGAGATCTGATGCATCCTGCCTCCCTTTTGCGTTCAAAATAATATTTGTTTTTTGTTTTAATGAGATGAGATGATGAATGAGATTAATTTCCCTATTGGTTTGATTGGCTGATATGATGTCCTAAAGTACTGAACCGAATCTGATCATCTTCTTGCTTCCTAGAAAAAATCGAGCAGTTTGCGAAGTCACTTGCCTTCAAAATGAAACGAAAGGGACAGTCTACCTCTCCCTTCCCTTTAAAAAAAGTTTGCCCGTTGTTTGTCCCACTTAATACTCAATTTTTGGAGCTCTGTTGCCTTGCCTTGTCATATTTGCGGTTGTTTGTTCTATGTAGAGTAATATCATCTATTAATTTTCTAATTCAATCTGTGGAAGTGAGATGATGAATGATTAATTTCTTGATTGGCCTGCATGATGGCCTAAATACTGAACCGAGTATGATCATCATCTCTTTCTTTTCTTGATGTTCTTTTGAAATCTTGTTTTATCAAGTTGTTTGCTGTTTCTGGGAGGAGTATTATTGATGCAAATGATGAGACACAAGTTTTATGGGTAATTTGCGTCTGAGGCATTTCTGTGATGTCACACCCTTTTCACCTTGGAGATCTGATGCATCAAGCTCCCTTGCGCTGTGTTCTTCCTTTGTGTTTCCTTTATTTGTCTAGATCGATCTTGGGTTATGCTTGCCCCCAAATTCCAGTTTATCCTATGTGCTTCTGTAATTTGTGATGCCTTTTTATCTAGTTTAATTCAAGTTCTTGTGGTACTGATTTAAGTTGAACCTTTGCTGGTGCAGTGATTATAAAACATTCCTCATACTGATGGGAGATCCCTGTGAACGACTCCTATACACCCATAGAATCAGAGCACCAACAATATGGTTTCATTAGATTCTTTGTCCTGAGATTGTTTTGTGCTTGGACTCCAAACAAATGTTTATAAGAATTCTGTCATATATCACCACCATACTCTGATTCCATAGTCTTTTTGTTTGTCTGTGCCGAGGATTAAACTAATTTATAGACAAGCATATGTCTGAATTCTTGTCATGTGGAGCGATCTAATCTTCTCTATGAGGCCAATCTTATTCATTTTTTTATCTGCAGTGTTATTTGATGTGTTCTGATGTTGTGTGATGCTGCTAATGATTAGCGTGAACTTTTCTCAATGAAATCACTAATGATTACATAACCTACTGACTTCCTTCTTAGGCATCATGAATCGTGGAATTCTTCTGTGTTTTTTTCTGTTAATTCGTTTTGGTTTGCCTGTTGATTCAGTGGTTTGCCCAGGTCGAATGATGATCACAAGTGCATAGTTCATATGATCAAATCATGATTACTTGAACAAAAAATAGTCTTTCGCTCCTATCTGATGACCTTTCATCCTCACCCTTTTCAGGAGAATCAAACAATAGTTTTTTCGTCTTTTTTGCATTTACATGTAGAACCCTACATTATTATGGTGTAGATGTATAGATTCCTTAGAGGACGGTGAAGATTGATATTTGGTCTCGTTCTTGTAAATGGCATTTATTTGCCTTGCCGACCATCCTGCTATATCACCACCCATATTCTGAGTACTATCTTGGGTTTTCATGTTAAATTTTTTTGTATTTAGCTTATGATGATTAAACTAAACTAAATAGAGAAGCAATTTTATCTGCTTATTAAATATGTTGAATTTTTGTACAATAAATATGATCTTCCAGATGTGATTAACAGTTGCCACGTTTTTAATGAGTTCCTATTTGTTTGCTTTTGAGATATCTTCTCTTGTTGTTGTGATCTGTTCACTAATTTTCTAAATTATCTTTTTGGGATTAGTTTCTTCATATCACTTTAAACTTTGATTGCGAATGCACAACAGATACTTTGATGCTTGCAATGATTTTCCAAACCAGTTTGAGGATGATGATTTCATATTTGTCGCCCCAGTCTTAGGGTCTGCATTGCTGTATCTGTGCTGATTGACATACTTCTGAATCTGACTTGTAGATGGTGATATCATATATGCGCTCTGTTAGTCATCTTCTCTAGTTGGTTGATTTTTCTTTGCAGAGTTGGTTCTTTTTCTTTGGTGATGGCAGTGACGATTTGCAAATATTCAAGCTCAACAGACCTAATCACAGATTTTCTCTCTGGAGTTGATTTGTATGCTGATTACCCCGCTGAACCGAGCCATCTGATACCTGATTTTCTTTTTCTGTGGTTCATTGTTCTTTTCTCTCAATGTATCTTTTGTGTTTGATTTTCTTTTTTTCTTTTGGGGGATGTAGTTGCGATGAGGATAATAAGCTCCCTCTTCTGAAAGCATTGACGACAACTCTGTATCTTCGAACAATCTCTCTTGGCTGTTATTGATCATTTGCTTCTTCTTACCTTCCAGTCTACAGTATCTGTTTGCATTGTTAGGAGTTATTGATGCATAGTTCTAATCTTGGTACTCCCTCCGGCCGGGTTTATTAGGCCCCCTTTCATTTTGAGCCAAAGTTTGACCATGAATTTTAACTAATAAAATATAAAATACATGTCACAAAAAGTATACCATATGAAACCTCTTTCAAATACAAATTCAATAATATACTTTTTGTAGCATAAACTTTATATATTTTTAGTTAAATACATGGTCAAAGTTGAACCCAAAATGAAAGGGGGCCTAATAAACCCGGGCGGAGGTAGTAGTTGTCCGTGGATGAAACCTTGAATCTTGGCATCTGAACCCATCAGCTTTTTGTTTATTTCGTTAAGTGTCCGTGGATGAAACCTTGAATACAATCTTTGGACACTTTCTGCCACAGTGCTTATTTCTCCTGTGAAAGCATTTACATTCTGATGATAGACCTTGAATTTTTTAACCACAACAACCGTTGGCCAATCTTGTCTTCCAAATTGGATACAGAATGCAATTACCGTTATATCCAGATGATGATATTTTTGCTGCTTTCTGAGGTTTAAAACAGCTCAGGTCTTTTGCTTTTCTATGTTGTAAACTGCAGCCACTAATCATTACTGATAGTGTCCTCCTCTGGGTTTGCTCTTTACTGGAATCTCTGTTTGCATGTGGTTTGATTCAGGTTATTGTGTTATTTAAGTTGGTCCCTGAGGGGATTCCTTTTGACCTTTGATTGATCGGTTGATGTCTTTGTTTCATGCTTATTATGCAATATGATTTCATCAACTGGGGAAATGATATGGCACTGATGATAAATTTAAGGCTTGTTTCTCAAAACATTTGCAGTTGCCGCCTAAGAGCTTTCGCCCAGCCAGGCTTGAGAGCTAATGCTGCTAATTCCTTCCTTGGATGTCTGAGCCTTGTTAACATCCCCATTGTTATCATTGTTTCTATTTTGGTTTGTTGTCTAAATTCCTTGTTTTTTTGCATTGCGCAAATGTTGACAGTTGCTGCCAAAAGTTTTTGCCCTACCATATTTGAGAGCTAATATTGCTAGATCCTTCCTTTGAATCTCTTAAGAACCAACAACAAGAGAAGCCTTCAATGTTGAAATTTTCTTAAAAACATTGATACTTGGTGCTCTGATTTTGATAACTGTGATGAGCCAATTTTACAGTTACAGACCTGTAATGACTCGTGCGGAAATGATCGCATGGTCAAAGAACATCTAAGGGACTGAGTTGTCTTTGTATTTTGGATCTTTGCTGTCTTGTATTAATGGTATTCAAGCCTGTAAACTAATATCTATGGTTCCCGGGCAATGAGAAGATAGTAAGCAGAAAGCAACCGCAGTCCAGCGCAGAACTTCTGACGTGAATAGATGAAGGAACTGTATTGCTTTCTCTTTTGATGAATTTGACTGACTCATAACAACAAAAATGCAATACGATGGGATGGGATGTTAAAAGCATGTAAATGCAATACGATGAAGGAACTGTATTGCTTAGCTTCTATTTCTCATTCCAAGTTGTTATAATTGACAAACGCAACAATTCAAACCACAACTCTGGAGAAGCGCAACAAGGATATGGAAGTTTGATTTATGAAACCAGGAAACCACGCCTCTTTACAAGGTAGGTTCGGAAAAATAGAGCCAGTCCTTGTAGTCTAAGCATGGATCGACCGTGGTGGCAGAGAAGGAAGGTCCAGAGGCTGATGCTGTGGTGATAGTAGAGGGAGGAGTG
Source organism: Triticum urartu (assembly GCF_056163025.1). Classification (NCBI taxonomy): domain Eukaryota; kingdom Viridiplantae; phylum Streptophyta; class Magnoliopsida; order Poales; family Poaceae; genus Triticum; species Triticum urartu. The sequence goes on from NC_141876.1 coordinate 538,902,816, forward strand.
ATCCTTGTATCTCCAGTTTTTTGCTCGACTGAGGTCTGACGGGGACGCTCAATGAAAAATTCCGTGTCTCCTTTTTTTTCCCTCGTGAATTCATTAATCTTGCTGCGCAAAGGTGTCAAATGATGTAAAATATGAAGTAGCTGGTTCCCTTTGAAGTTTGGTATGTTTACAAAACTCTGCTTATAATCTGATTCCCCATCAGTTCTAGCTTTAAATCCAGTTTTTTTAAGTGCTTATCTGCGCAACCGTTGTACAATGCCATGTGTTTGTTTGACTCTTCCGTGGTTTCTATTTGATTTATGGCGGTGGTTTGAATCTTACCCGTGCATCTGATTAATTCATTACGTACAAGGGAAAACATGATTGAATTTCTTAATATGGGCCATACAAACTGAAGATTTTATTTTATCTTCTGGTTTGATATGACGGTGATTTTATTAATGCACCACTAGCCTCGATCCGATCTGCACTGAGCAAAAGAGCACAGCATTTTGGGCCAACATTCACACATGGTTTCATAAACACAAGCATTTCGTGCCCTACTCTCAACAATCGATGGTACACCATCCAAGAGGCTGTCTTGAAGTATTTGCGATCACTTCATCTCATCGCATGGTGGACTAGTGATGCATAAATCACCGAGCAAGTAAGTTCATTTGGTCGGGTATGCATAGTTTTGTTGATTACTAGTTGGATATGCATAGTTTTGTTGATCACTAGTCGGATATGCATTGTATCATCAGTGTTAGCGGATTGGTCCCTCATGTCCGCATGGATGTCGAAGCCAGTTTGTGGGCTAGCGTTGGAGATGTCTTGAGGGTTGTTCTCAAAAACAAAAAATCCAGTCCTGCAAACCAAACATTCTGTAGATGTGCCGCAGTTGATTTCCTCCGCATTGTCGTGCCGCACCATCAGATAGCGTCGAAAACGCGTGAAGGTACTGTCTGTCTACCGTGGCGTTTGGCTGTGGCATTGAATTTCAAGTTGACAGACGGCAGTACTAGTGAAGTTCATCGGGCCGAAGGTGACCATTATGTCCCGTCGCTTTGTCCTCGAGAATAATAAGGCAGAGATCAAGGAGGACGAGCAAGGCCTTAACAGGTGGTGAAGGTGGAGTCCGGTGACGAGGTTTTTGAGATTGGCTGGGATGACCTTGCGTGTGAGAGTGATGGTAAGGAGAGTGACGAGTCCGATGAGATTGACTGGCACAACTAGGGTGTTCGTAGGAGTCAATCGTAGTAATGTTTAGGGTGATCTAGTAGTTTGGATGTCTGTTTAATCTATGTAATGTTTGGATATTTAGCTCGTTGTTTGTTTAAACCTTGCATCTTTAAGTTTGAATCAAAGTATGCAATGCATATTTGTTTTAGAAATAAGGAGTTTTGATGTTTTTGTTGCCCTATTTTAGGGAAGATGTTGGAGACGCTCATTTTGCCATGCCCTAAAAACACACTTCCTATATTTTTTTACTTCAAACACTTTTTCGTCCTCAAAATAGGGTAATTGTTGAAGATGCTCTTATGATGAATCTATTCCTAAAAATAAACATGTGATGAATCTTACATGAATTTTTTTCCTCCCTTTGATTCTCTTTATATACTTCTTCCAAACTCTCCATTATCGAATATATACATGGGTACAATCACTAAGACAATTGGAAAGGTTTCTTTAGAAGACATTATGTGATGTGCACAAAATAAAGTTAAAATGTACTCCCTTTGTTTCGAATTATAAAATGTGCTAATTTTTCTTTGAAATGGGTGTGTTTGTTCACTCAACTGGAGAGCTGCATGTACCAGGGCGGCACGGTCAACGACATTGTGGGTTCGAGCCTCCGGTGGCGGCGTTGTTGGTTGGGGACGCTAGCGGTGGTCGATGGTGGTTGTTCGACGAGGCAGAAAAGGGAAAAGGAAGAGAGCAGGTTGAGTAAGGTTGGGATGTCTTCGAGATATTAGGCGCGGTCTCCTGTGCTCAGTCCAACGTGGTGGACACATTCAGGCCTCCTCATATCCGCTCTACGTGTGGATTGAGTATTGGGGGTGGGGGGAGGGGGGTTGCTGGTTAGCCCAGACGTTTGGGTTGAATATGCGCGGTCTCATTGGATTGCTTTTCTCTATCCGAGCGAGGTGGACATGCTCTAATATGATGACCTGCAAGTTGTTTGAAACTAATACACTGAGAATGCTACTATTTAAGTTTTAACATGTAAAGCTACGCTATTATCTTCTCTCCTCTTTTACTCAGGTCATAAATGGTCATGTTATTTTATGAAAACTCGCATGAGTAAATTTCTAACCAACACCTATGCGCATGATTGTTTTCTGGTTTTTCAACACATAGACATTTTTTTTGAAGGTTCAACAGACATGATATTATTATTTGGCCAAAAAAAACATGTCAAGATCAATACCTCAAAATCATTAATTAAGGATTATTCGTCGCAAAGAACACTCCACCTTCTTAGGTCACGACAAGTGGCGCACATGCAGCGTGCCACTTATCGCAGCCTGGAAGTTTTCTCTTTTTTCGTAGATCTGTTTATTCAAAACGTTTTATTTTTTAAACCATGCGTCCAAATCTCAAACCGTTTTTACCATTGGATTCCTCGCATCGAGATCTTCAAAACTAAATACAGTGTTGATAGGTTTTAACGAACATTTTTTCAGGCAAAAAAACCAGGCAAAAAAAAGGAATCCAGGAGCACGTTTTTTTTAAAACCAGGCAAAAAAACGAATCCAGGAGCACGTTTTTTTTCCCTTTTCGAAAGAGGCACGCCCGTGCCTCTCGCGAAATCACAACCGTGCCTCTCGTGGAAACAAAACCGTAACTCTCGTGAAAGAAAAAAATAAACAGAAAACGTGTTTTTTCCCTTTGCGAAAGAGGCACGCACGTGCCTCTCGCGAAAGCAATACCGTGACTCTCGCGGAAGGAAAAAAACAGAAAACGCGTATTTTTTTCCCTTTCCAAGAGGCACGGCCGTGACTCTCGCGGAAGAAAAAAACAGAAAACGCGTTTTTTTTCCTTTCCGAGAGGCACGGCCGTGACTCTCGCGAAAGCAAAACCATGCCTCTCACAGAAGCAAAACCGTGACTCTCGCGAAAAATATAGAAAACGCGTTTTGTTTTTCCCTTTCCGAGAGGCACGGCCGTGACTCTCACGAAAGCACAACCGTGACTCTCGCGTAAGAAAGAAAAAAAAAAGAAAAAACGCGTTTTTTCGTTTCCGAAAGGCACGGCCGTGACTCTCGCTAAAGCACAACAATGTCTCTCGCAGAAGAAAAACCGTGACTTTTCACGAAAGAAAAAAAAGAAAACGCGTTTCTTTGCGTAAAAATTTTTTTAAAATTTTTTTTATCGAAAAGCTAAGGAAGACCAAGGGAAAACCAAAACGTCGAAAAAACCCGTTAAAAAGCCAAAAACGCGTGCGAAAAAATTTTAAAAATAAAATCTGAAGGGAGCGTCCAGAGCACGGCACGTGCTGAATGGATGAGAGTGCGTCAAATGGTGCTGATCGTTGCGAGGCTCCCGAAGGAGCGCTCGTTAACTAGTTGCTCTCTCAATACCTAGGTACATGGAACCCGGTACATAAAACTTGGCAAAAATAATCATATCATGTCCAAAAAACCACCACCCCCCCTTTCCCAGAATAATAGCTTGTCACTATAGTTGGTTTGGTCACCCAAGTGGATCCTCTAACATCAAGAAAAGAAGTCACCTAAGCTACAATTCTCTAACTTTCCTCCTTCACATTCATATGATTAAAGCTAAAATGACTTAAATTAATTTGCAAATTACAAATCTATGGTATACATTTACAAAAAATACATATAAACAAAATTATGATGCAATAAAATTAATTTTAAATTTATTTACATGAACAGTAACCACGCACATAACCTGCTACAGTAGATAATTACATTATTTGCTACAATGCCTCTGACTTTCCTTCTTTGTTTTGCACTAGATTATATTGTAGCTTAGGTGATTTTCCTCCAAAATGTTAGAGGATCCACTTCCCAGCTCCCCTGCTTGCAAGTTGACCCGAGGACTGATCTCGACCGGTACTCGACAGCTGCGCGCGAAATTCTAAATTTCTCAGGCATACTACGCCACAATAGAGAAAGCATTTGTGCAGTGCGGTTCATGCAAACGCACGGCGGTTCTCCCGCGGCAGCCTGGACTCGGAATCCGGAGCTCCGGACGGTGACCCGGTCACCCGGCGTACCATCGTCACGAACCAACCCCAGGGCCCGGGGGTGACCCACCCACTGGCCCGGCCGGAAGCTGTCCTCTCCCCCGCCGCGTCCACTTGGAGCACCGCCCGCGCGCGACAAGCGAGCGCGGACAAGCGCCCCGGGACAGGTCATGGGCGGGCGTCAGCGCGCGCGCGCGCACGGGCGCCGCTGCCACCTGCTCCGATCAAATCCATCCGTCGCAGACCCGCAGCCGCGCTGCCCGCACGTAGAGGAGTACTACGCTCGCGCCACGCCGGGCCATGGCCACTCGCTCTACTGCCCGGGCCCCGGGACATGCGTGCAGATGCAGACGCCGCGCCTGTTGCGCTGCAGGAAGCAATCTCATCTCCCGGACTTGCGTGCACCACTCTACGACGCACTCGTGCATCAATGATCGACCGGCCCCATTGTTTTCACCGTGAGACGTCTGCGCAGCCATGTGTGTGTTCGGGTCGGAATTTTGTCCACCCATTTGCCGGATCCCATCTTTCGGTACAGCTACGGAGCAAGATCCAGGACACGATTGAAGTAGCAAACCAGTACGTACAGTACGTGCGGTGAATGCAAGGGGTTGAATGGCCATTGGCGCGGGAGCCCTTTGGGTTTCGAAAATCGCCTGCGGGGATGTTGACGATTTGCCGGCGAGGCAATCCGGATCGTGGTGGTAGGTACCACTATTAACCACGGCGAGGCAGAGATGGGAGGTACCATTATCACAATTCACTGAATGCGAGTAAGCTGCATGGAGCAGATGGTCGATGGACCAGCCTCAAACGATGTCTCGCAGGGAAGCTCGTCACCTCTAGTGCGGCGAAGGCTTCAGTTTGGACTTGGAAACACACGAAATTGTGCTCCCTGTCAGTTGATGACTCAGTCAGCCGATCGCCGAAGACCAAACCACACGACCGGCTATGGATAAGCCGGTGCGACTGGTGGCACTAGGGAATGCAATGCAATGCAAGCTGCCTTTGCATGAATCCAGCTGAAAGGAAGCATGGAACTGCGGAGGGCATCACGTGCGCCAGATTCTCTGCGCCACAGGTAATAACAAGACAAATGAAACGCTTCGGCACGCCAACTAAGTTTTTAATTAGGGCGTGTCTGCGTCAGTTCTGCAGCTTGCATTCCCGCCTCCTCGGCAGCCACTCTTCTGTTTTTTTTCCTTAATGTTGCAATTCGCAATGTGCTAAATGTTGAATGGTGGGATCAAACTGTGGTTACATCAGTACCAACAGATTAAAAAGTCAAACTTGCCTTAACCATGTTTTTTTTCTGAGAGAGAGTTATTGGCATGGTGAAATTGAAGGGTGGATTATTTGGCACGAATATAATAAAATTGTGGTGACATGCAAAGTCACATTTCCTTCCAAATATTAGGGTTCAGGCCATTGCCAATTTGTCGTTTTCAACACCGCAATTGAGAATTATAGTGCAACCTTTCGCGCAAAGTAACATAAATCCTAGAAACTTAAATATTTTTGTTGGATGGTTGTTAATTTTGGTTTAGTTTGTTGTTGGTGGATTATTTTTTGTGGTGAACTTATGTGGGTTTAACAAGACGAGATTAAAACCATTTACTGCATTACAAACTGCAACATAAAGTTACTTTTTATCAAGCTAGTATTCATTAGCTAAAGAATTGGAAATTATTTCTTAAAGGGGCTTTGTTATTTCCAATTGCGTGGCGTCCTTGTAAATTGTAGCTTCGAGCCTAAAATTGCATTCTAAATAAATACACTCCCTCCTTCTCAAAATATAAGGCGTGCTTGACTTTTTTCGGTCTTCATCACACAACTTTGACTATTATTTCTACTTATTGCATACCTACAAAATTAGTATTAAGTCATATGAACTAGAATTATTTTGCAAGACAAATATGACAATGTCATTTATACAAGTTCAATCGATGCACTTTGCTATATGTTAATGGTGAAAGTTGTGTACTCCCTCCGTTCCTTATTATAATGCGCATAGACTATGGCTCTAATACCAATGGATGTGCTAGTCGTTGTACTTTGGACGAGAAAGCCCAACCTCCATCGCATGTGACCCACGCCCCATGTGCATGCTATCGCGGGAGTAACTCCTCCAGCAATTTGATTTGAGGTTAGTTTGGTCCAAACTTGCAAGGGCACACTACAATCTAGAGCTTTAGAAAAAAAAGTTATATGCACATGTTTCTACTTTTTGGGTAGGTTCATTGTTGGAAATATGCTCTACAGGCAATAATATTGTATTATTATATTTCCATATTCATACTAAGAGTTTATGTTTCATGCTATAACTGGTGTGATACTGGAATATGCGTTTCAATGAAAAACTCATATGCACGTGTGAAATGATAAATGGTAAAAGAATAGATCCCTTGTCTTGCCTCTGAGATTGGCTCAAGTCTTATTGGTGATCATATTTTATGGATCTTAGGATGTCGTTAAGTGTAACGATAGTCCTAAAACAACATTGAGAGTATGACGTTAGAAGAACGATCATACTGAATCAACCCAATCTTGTTTGTTATACTTTGAGATAATATTGTCTAAAATCAATTGTTATAACACGGAGTGTTAGCATGTGATTTAGTTCCTCGGGCCATGAGAGTATCATAGTCACTTCCTACCATACAGTGGACTTTGGGGTTGCTCAAACGTCACCAGTAACACGGTGATCATAACGACAACTTACGGATTTATCGGAAAGTTTGACAAGAGACTAGATAGCTCAAGAGTGGGATTTCCTCCTCCAACGATGGAGAGATATTCTTAGGGCCCTCCTGGTATGATGACATCCATCATCGTCTGGCCAGACACATGTGACTACGTCATGGGGATGCCAGAACACTTCAACGAGAAAGAAGAACAAAACCGACAACGAGATCAACGGTATAGTGAGCATGTGCATGACTCAGGAGGATACTGATGCATCATGGGTTTTGTAAAGTATCTCAAAGCAAAGGGAGTATCACATGATAACCAAAGGTTCACTCGTATGTCATTCGTGTAATCCTAGGATCGATATGGACATCCACGATTCCACTATAGGTCATTGAACGAAGGGTTTTTGTTCATGTCTATGATTTACCGAACCTACGGGGTCACAAACTTCAGGTAATCACGATTTGCTGAGTGTTAGTAGGATGAGAGTATTGAGGACTTTTTTGTCAAATAGTTTCGTTAATATTTGGAATAGTTCCGAGATGAACCGGAAGCGGTTCGGGGTCAACGGAAAGGTTTCAGAGTTTATCAGGCAATACCAGGTATTCCTGATAATTAATATATAGGTGGAAAATGTCTCCGGCGATGTTAAACTATATATAAAATGGTCTAATAATTATTAGAAGGCTTTATATTTAATTAAATATCAACGGGTCTTAAAAGGCCAAGAGGTGAAAGACAACTTGGGTCACAAGGGCCCCAAGTGGAGGTGGCGCCCCCCCCCCCCCTTCCTTGTGTGTGTGTGTGGAGGGAAATCCTACTAGGGGAGGAGTCCAACTCTTCCCCTCTTGTCCGGCGCCCAAAGGAGGGAATTTCCCTCCTTGGTGGCTGCTTCTCCCTCCCCATCTAACCTATATATACTTGAGGCATTGACCACAATTGAACAGACAAGTTTAGGAGCCTCCTCTATTCGGTGCTAGTTGACTAATTAGAGCTAGACCTAGTTCCTCTAATCATCATAGTTAGAAGCCCAGTTGTAAGGACATATTTATCCCTAAGTGTTTTGGTGATTGATGACAACGCATTTGCGGACTAATCGTGTGCCATGAGTATTCCAGACACTTCTTTGCTAGGCACAAGACGATTGGGTGCCCCTCGAAGACTGACGAAGACGGCGTCTTTTCTACGTTTCTTTTTGGTGGATTTGAGTCGTAGGAAAGCCGTACTATTAAGAGGGGGTCCGCGTTGGAAAGGTTTGGGTGGAATCATCACGTACACGTCTCCTTTTATCCCCTCCTTCTTCCTTGGAGCTTCCTCCGTTTTCCTGCCACCTGTGACTGGCTGCTGTTCTGGTTGCGGTAGTACTGCTCCTGGATCAACGGTAGTACCGTAGGCATCCACGGTAGTACCGCTCCCCTAGAGCCGCACTACCGCTGCCCACCAGGCTAGTGCCGCCCCTTTGCGGTAGTAGGAGCGGATGTAATTTTTTACATCCGCACCTGCCGCGGTAGTACCGTTTTCGCCGTGCGGTAGTACCGCGCTATGCGGTCAGGCAGTAGTACCGCCCCTCAGCAGTACTACTGTGTCGGGTTTTTGCTACTTCCGTTTTTTGCGGAAGTAGTCACGGAAGTTTCCCTTCCCCCTGGCTGGGACTTTTGCCTTGCGGTAGTACCGTGCGTGCGGAAGTACCGCCCCCAGCTTCTGTGCGTCTGTTTCTGTGCTGGGGTCGCGGCAGTACCGTGGGTCGGTACGGTAGTACCGCACAGCCGTGCGGTAGTACCGCTTGGTTGCAAGCAGTAGTACCGCGCGGCCTTGCGGTAGTACCGCTGGCCGCGGGCTGGTTGGTGGGTAACGGTTGGATCTTTTCCACACGCTATATAAGGGGTCTCCTTCTTCCCCGTTGACTTACCTCTTCCACCATTAAAGCTCCATTATTGCTCCAAGCTCCATTTTCGCCTGATCTCACTCCCTAGCCAACCAAACTTGTTGATTTACTCGGGAGTGGTTGAGAAGGCCTCGATCTACACTTTCACCAAGAGATATTTGATTCCCCCCTACTAATCCCTTGCGGATCTTGTTACTCTTGGGTGTTTGAGCATCCTAGACGGTTGAGGTCACCGCGAAGCCATAGTCCATTGTGGTGAAGCTTCGTGGTGTCGTTGGGAGCCTCCAATTGAGTTGTGGAGATTGCCCCAACCTCGTTTGTAAAGGTTCGGTCGCTGCCTCCAAGGGCACCAATAGTGGAATCATGGCATCTCGCATTGTGTGAGGGCGTGAGGAGATTACGGTGGCCCTAGTGGCTTCTTGGGGAGCATTGTGCCTCCACACCACTCCAACCGAGACGTACTTCCTCTCAAAGGGAAGGAACTTCGGCAACACATCCTCGTCTCCACCGTCTCCACTCTTGGTTATCTCTTGCCTTTACTTGTGTAGCTTATTTGTTTCATATATCTTGCTTGCTTATGTTCCTATTTGTGTTGCATCATATAGGTTGCTCATCTAGTTGCATATCTAGACAACCTACTTTGATGCAAAGTTTAAATTGCTAAAGAAAAGCTAAAAATTGTTAGTTGCCTATTCACCCCCCTCTAGTCAACCATATCGATCCTTTCAATTGGTATCAGAGCCTCGTCTCTTTATTAAGGACTTTACCGTCCAAAGAGTATGGTTGATACCGTAGACGGTGCGGAGGAACACTCCGGTGTGAATCCTATCTCGTCTACGGCGATGGGGGAACCTCGGTCTCTCGTGAGGAGTTCAATGTGGCCTTGGAGACATTGAAAACCTCCATGACGACCAAAGTTGAGAGCATGTTTACTGAATTTCTTGAGGGGCTTAAACTATCCACCGCACCGTTGAAAGTGGGTGATCCCGCCAACAAGGTGACAGATGCTATCCCCGACAAGGGGGAAGCTAGTAGTGAAAAGGCTCCTTCTTCTAGTGGTAAGAATGGCACCGGCATCTTTGCCCATGTGGAACCACCACTTGTTTATGGTGGACCGATTCCTTCCACTCATTTGAATCATGCCGGTCCTCCTCCCAAGATTGTGAAAAATGAGGACTTTGATTCTTGGGTTTACCGCTTTAAATGTCATTTAAATCATGTGAACACTAACCTTTGGAGAATCATTGAAGAAGGTTTTTATCCGCATGATCCAAGCAACTTCACTCCTCGAGAAGCCGCGGATAATCAATTCAATGAGAATGCTCTCTTCATCATTCAAGATGCAATTCCACCCGAAGACCTACCTCATCTTCGTCCCTTTGCCTTGGCCAAAGATGCATGGCGTTGTGTTGTCTCTCTCTATCGGGGAAGCCCAAGCATTCAACGCTCCAATTATGAAGTGGTACAAGATGAGGCCGATGAGTTTGCAATGAAAGAAGATGAAGAACCTCGTGAGCTTTATCGGAGAGTAACCAAACTCGCAGTCTCACTACAAGATCACGGGAGCAAGGACACGGATGACAATTGGATCAAGCACAAATTCCTCAAGGCAATGATGCCCTATCACAAGGCCATGTCCTCCGTCATTCGTCAAAGACCGGACTTCCACACTTTGACCTCAAGCGAAGTGTTGGATGAGTTTGTGGCCATGAACATTTTGGACAAGACCGCCGACAATGCGGTGCTCCGTTCTCAACGGGCAAAGAAGCCTAACCTAGCATTGAAGGCCAAGCTCACCGTGGAAGAAGAAGAAGAGGAAGAAGAGGAGAGCAACCCCGAAGATATGAAGTATGCATATCATGAACACATGGCACTTGCTTCAAGGCAATTTTGGAGCAAGAAAAACTCGAGGCCAAACTTTAGCAAAAGCAACTCGAGTGGCACAAGGGGCAAGCAACGTGTAAGGACTTGCTACAATTGCGGCAACGTGAATCATTTCGTTGCGGAATGCCTGTATGAGAAGAGGGAAGACAATGGTGGCAAGCTCATCCGAAAGGACAAGGCCAAGTCGTTCCCCAACAAGAACAACTTCACCAAGAAGACTCCTCCCAAGGCTTTGGTTGTGCAAGAAGAGTACAATGAGGATGATGACGATGATGAAGATGGTGAGTCGGTTGCCATGGCCTCCGTTGCCATTGCAACAACGTCACGGGTGTCTCTCTTCGACTCACCCAATGAGAGCATCACCACCAAGTGCCTCATGGCTAAAGCCACCAACAAGGTAACCTCCAACATCAAAACTACCATCATTAATTATCCTTCCCCGACGGATAGCATTAATGAACTTGAGGGAGCTAATGTGGAGGCTAACGAGTTTGAGGCCTTTATGGGCAAACTCAAGGGAAAATCCAAGAAGCACTTTGTTGCTCTCTTGGAACAACTTGGTGAAGCCAATGACATGATCGAGGCTCACGAAGACACCATCTCTAAGATGGAAGGGTATAGTCGTGACTATGTCAATGAGATTTCGGATCTTTCCAATACTCTTGAGGAAGAGCGTGGTCTTCGTTTGGCTCTTGAGGAGTCACACAACGTTGATCATGCTAAGTTAAAGAAAGATTATGATCATGTCCTCATTGTTTCTCGTGTGCTAAATTCCGAGAAGGCCAAACTCGGGGTTGATCTTGCTAGACTCAAAGAGGAGTTTGATATACTTGACAAGGCCCACAAGTCCTTGAAGGGTATTCACGCTAGTCTCAAGGAGTCTCATGATCAACTCCAAGTGAAGCTAACTAAGGAGAAAGCAACTTTTCCTCATATGGTTTTAATTGATAATGCAAATGCTACTAACCCGTGTTGTGAGCATATACATCTTGTTGTGGAAAATGCGAAGTTGAAGGAGCAACTTGAGAGAGGTCTTGCGACTTGCATACAAGGCAAGAAGAACCTCAACGATCTCTTGATCAACCAAAAGGGAGGTGTGGCCAAGGAAGGGGTTGGGTACGTGCCCGATTCCAAGAACAAGAAGAAGAATGACAAGACCAAACGACCTCCTCCCCTCATGCAAACCTTTGTGAGGGAGGGAGAGAGTACCCCCGAGGAGAAGAAGAAGAACAATGTCAAGAAGGGCAATGCCACCCCTCTCAACAAAGCCGGCGATTTTAACCCTTCTTATGTGTTATGCCATGCTAGTGATGGGCATGTTTATGCCAAATTTGTTGGTTCTCTTCATGAATACATTGAATGGTCTATTTGGGTTCCAAAAACCCTTGTTACTAACATCAAAGGACCCATTACAAAATGGGTACCTAAAACCAAGCATTGATCTCTTGTAGGTGTTTGCTTCCGGTGGGGGATCATGGTTGCTCGATAGCGGAGTTATAAATCATATGACCGGAAGCAAGGACTTGGTGGTGGACGTGCACAAGGTTCCATCTATGCCCACCAATGTCGAGTGGGGTGACGCCTCATCTTCTAAGGTATTGGGACTTGGCAAGGTGGTCATCTCTCATGATCTCACGATCGAGAAGGTCATGCTTGTTGAGTCCCTTGCATACAATTTACTTTCCGTTCGTCAACTTGCTATCATGAGCTTTGCCACTTTCTTTGATATCGATACCGTGGCCCTCTTGTGGAGCAAGACTCTTAAAGTAGCGTTTGTTGGGCATGTCGAGAACGGTCTATATGTGATTAACTTTTCGGAGCGACCCACTAAGACCGCGACATGCCTAATGGCTAAAGTTGATGTGGGATGGCTTTGGCATCGCCGTTTAGCCCATGTCAATATGAGATCTTTGCAAAGTCTCCTCAAGGGGGACCATGTCCGTGGACTAACGAATGTTAGTTTTGCTAAAGATCGTGCTTGCAGTGCCTGTATCGAAGGAAAGCTACATGAGAAGGCTCACCCTCCCATGACTATCATTTATTCAAAGAGGCCTTTGGAGCTCCTTCACATGGATCTCTTTGGGCCTCCATCCTTCAATAGTCTTGGAGGTAGGAAGTATTTCTTGGTGATTGTGGATGACTACTCAAGGTACACGTGGGTGTATTTCTTCAAGAGGAAGAGCGAGACCCAACAAACCGTCATTGACTTTGCAAATGAAGCACAACGTCAACACAATGCAAAGATCTTGACAATAAGAAGTGACAACGGCACCGAGTTCAAGAACTACACCTTGGATGAGTTTCTTAGTGACGAGGGAATCAAGCATCAATATTCCGCACCCTACGCCCCTCAACAAAACGGTGTTGCGGAGAGGAAGAATCGGACGTTGATGGATGCGGCAAGGACCATGATGGCGGAGTTCAAGTCTCCGTACAACTTTTGGGCCGAAGCCATCAACACCGCTTGTCATGCATCAAATCGGCTCTACCTCCGCAAGGGCTTGAACAAGACTCCATATGAGATACTCACCGGTAACAAGCCCAACCTCAAGTACTTCCGGGTATTCGGGTGTAAGTGTTTCATTCTCAAGAAAGGTGTTCGGTTGTCTAAATTTGAGGCTAGAGCTTATGAGGGCATATTTGTTGGTTATGCTACAAACTCTCATGCTTACCGTGTCCTCAATAAATCCAGGGACTTATTGAGGAGACGTGTAACGTGGAGTTTGATGAGAATAACGGCTCCCAAGTGGAGCAAAGCGGCACTTGTGATGTAGGTGATGAAATTCCTCCTCAAGCCATAAGAAGAATGGGTGTTGGTTTTATCCTACCCATTGAGGAACCCCTTGTGGCCGAAGGAGAAGGACAATGCTCCACTCAAGTGGAGCCATCACCAACCCAAGGCCCACACGCTTCCGAAGAACAAAGTGAAGGCCCTCAACCTCATGAACAACACCAAGGGCATGATCATACTCAAGACGGTGTGGACACACCAAGTGATTCCCAAGGTCAAGTTCTCTCCCCCGAGCAAGTTCAAGATCAAGAACAAGTTCATGACGGCGCTCAAGATGATCAAGTAACAGCTCCTCAACTCACCACCGAGGAGGAATTAGAGTGTCGTGCCACCAAGGTTGCTTCCAAGCTCTCCACCAAGGATCATCTCATGACGAATGTGCTTGGAAGCTTAAGAAAGGGGGTAAGCACTCGTAGACAATTAGCAAATTATTGTGAGCATCACGCGTTTGTCTCTTGTGTGGAACCCCACAAGGTCTATGAGGCGCTAGAAGATCCGGATTGGCTCAATGCCATGCATGAAGAACTCAACAACTTCGAGCGCAACAAAGTGTGGAGATTGGTGCCAAGACCGACCGGAAATCACAATGTCATAGGAACCAAGTGGATATTTAAGAACAAGCAAGATGCCCATGGGATCATCATTCGCAACAAGGCTCGTTTGGTAGCACAAGGCTACTCCCAAGTCGAGGGTATCGACTACGGTGAAACCTTTGCTCCCGTTGCTCGTCTTGAATCCATTCGCATGTTGATTGCATATGCTTCTCATCATAACTTTAAGTTACAACAAATGGATGTGAAGAGTGCTTTTCTTAATGGTCCCATTAATGAATTGGTTTACGTCAAGCAACCCCTTGGGTTCGAGGATCCCTACTTTCCCGATCATGTGTATCAACTCGATAAGGCACTCTATGGCCTTAAACAAGCCCCACGTGCGTGGTATGACCACCTTACCGAGTTGTTACAAGACCGTGGTTTTGAAGTTGGGCTAATCGACCCCACTCTTTTTACTAAGAAGGTTAAAGGGGAGTTGTTTGTGTGCCAATTATATGTTGATGATATTATCTTTGGTTCTCCTAACAAAGCTTTCAATGAGGAATTTGCCGCTCTCATGACCTCAAAGTTCGAGATGTCCTCCATGGGAGAGTTGAAGTTATTTCTAGGGTTCGAAGTGAAGCAAAGAAGAGAAGGAACCTTCATCAATCAATCCAAATACACTCAAGACATGCTCAAGAGATTCAAGCTAAGTGACGTCAAGCCGGCTTCCACTCCAATGCCCACCAAGTGCCAACTTGACTTAGATCCCAATGGTAAAGTGGTGGATCAAAAGGTATATCGTTTCATGATTGGATCCTTGCTTTACCTTTGTGCATCTAGACCGGACATCATGTTGAGTGTGGGAATTTGTGCATGATTTCAAGCCGCACCTAAGGAAAGTCACTATGTGGCGGTCAAACAAATCTTTCGATATTTGGCTCATACCCCGAACTTTGGCTTATGGTACCCAAGAGGGTCAAACTTCAAGCTTGTAGGGTACTCGGATTCTGATCAAGTGGATAGGAAGTCCACTTCCGGAGGGTGCCAATTCCTTGGTTGCTCGTTGGTAAGTTGGTCTTCTAAAAAGTAAAGTTGTGTGTCTCTCTCGTCCACCGAAGCAGAGTATGTGGCGGCCGGTAGTTGTTGTGCACAACTCTTATGGATGAGGCAAACTTTAAAGGATTACGGTGTCACTTGTGACAAAGTGCCTCTTTGGTGTGACAATGAAAGTGCCATCAAGATCTTTCTCAACCCGGTGCAACACTTCAAGATGAAGCATATTGAGATCCGGTATCACTTCATCCGGGATCACATTAGGCGAGGAGAGATCGAGCTCAACTACGTCAACACTCATGATAACCTTGCAGATATCTTCATGAAGCCCTTGGATGAAGCAATATTTCGCGAGTTAAGGCATGAGCTAAATATCATCGATTCGAGCAATGTTGCTTGAACCCTTGCACACCCCACCATACTCAACGTGTTGTCCTATTTAGATGTAGGCATGGACATAGGGGGAGTGATGTTCTCTCAATGAACTCTCCCTCCCCCCATTATGCATAAATCAATCAAGTCTTTCACATTAGCCATGTTTGATGGTACTTGTGCTTCAAAGACGAGTTTTGGTCATGGACCCAAGGATAATTCTTCGCGGTGCCATACCAATTGACTCAAATATAGGTGGCTACGGCCACCGCCCTCTCTTTTGGAGAGGTGGTGTCTCGTGGTTGGTTCGTTTGTCGTGTGCCTTTCTGGTTTTGTGTGTTGCGTGGTCTTGTGGTGTCGTGTTGGCTCGGAGTGGTTTGTGCAAAGATCCAGTTTTTCGCGCTCGAAACGTGCATCTTCTTGAGCCCACGGTACTACCGCGTCTGGGTGCGGTACTACCGCTTTGGGAGGCACGGTACTACCGCGCCACAGCACGGTACTACCGCTCTGGTGCGGTACTTTGGAAGTACCGCACCGGGCGGTACTACCGTGTCTGGGCACGGTACTACCACGCCGTCAAGGGCGCGTGGGGGTTATGACTCGGGCAGGGGAGTTCCAACTCCCCATACCCATTCATTGTCTCTCTCTCCATGTCTCTCCCTCTCAAGAACGGTGCCGGAGGCCCTTGCCGGATCTCCGTCTCCGGCCACTCTCCTCGGATTCCGACCGGTGGGATCGTTCCCCACCACTTCCTCTTACCATGGACCAAGGTTTTTCCCCAAATCCCTCTTTTTCTTGGCTGTTCTCTTGCTTCTAGGTTTTTGGGGAGAAACTTGTCGTTCTTGAGATTTTAGGCCAAATCTATGCAAGAGTAGGATGTAGGAGAGTCGTGATGCGTAGGAAACATACTTGATATGCTGTCTTGTGGTAGCTTTGTCCAACCGTAGTACCGCCGTGGTTTCGCGGGCTTTTTCAGATTTGAACCAGTTCAGATCTGACGCGGTGCGGTACTACCGTGCCCGATGTGCGGTACTACCGCTCTTGCGGTACTACCACCCGTCAGGTGCGGTACTACCGTACCGTGCAGTACTACCGCTCTGCAGACGCGGTACTACCGCGCCGGCCGCGGCGCTAAGGTCGTACTACCGCTCCTACACCCGGTACTACCGTGCTCTTGCACGGTACTACCGCGTCTAAGAGCCGTACTACTATCTTAGCTCCGTAGCTCTTGGCAGTACTACCGTAGGGATCAAATCTCTCTCTAGGCATTTATCATGTGTGCTTTCTGCTTGTTTCACTTGCTTGGTTGTGGTCTTTGCATTAATCTCTCTTGGCCGTTGTGGGTGTTTTTGCGTTGTGTGTCTCAGGTGGTGGCTCTCGCCGTTCCAATCCCAGTCCTGACACTGGCTCCAAGCATCTGCGCAACCCCCAAGATGAAGCCCCAGAGGGATCCAATGCCCCCAAGCGCAATGTCAAGACCATTGCCAGCAAGCAAAAGGAACCTGCTAAGGGCATGGACGAGATTTCAATCACTGAGTATGTCGAGCGCCGGAAGATCAATCCCTATGTGAATCCTCGGGCTATCCTCAGAGGCAACGAGTTGTTCTGGACCAAGCAACAGGCTCTCATCTATCTGGATGTGATCAAGAACAAGCAGAATACCTTTGTGGATGTCAAGTGGATAGACATGCATCACCTGCGGAAGGACAAGTTTCGTGACTATTTTGGAGAGGCTCTGGACTTGGTGGAGCAGTTTGCTATTGAGCCGGTGATCTCTTTTCACCTTGACTATGACCCTGAGCTCATCTGTCAGTTCTTCGCCTCAGTGTAGTTTCATCCCGGGGAGGAGCGGAGGATGACTTGGATGACCAATGGCCGTCAGCTGTCTGCGACATGGAAAGAGTTCATGGATCTGCTGCACATTCCTGATGACGGGCTTCACACCCCCGTTGGCGTTCGCCCCCATGCCAACTCTGAGTCTACCAACAA
Organism: Triticum urartu; assembly: GCF_056163025.1. Lineage (NCBI taxonomy): Eukaryota > Viridiplantae > Streptophyta > Magnoliopsida > Poales > Poaceae > Triticum > Triticum urartu. The sequence goes on from NC_141876.1 coordinate 538,920,211, forward strand.
GAACCAGCTTCAGCCCTTCCTTGTTGAGAAGGTACTCCCCAATGGCAAGTCATCTTGGGTGTTAAACTCCTTTCTGGATATCATGCATCGCATCTTCCGCAACACTCTGTTCCCACGCATTGGCGACAAGGACAGGGTACATGCATATCTAGTGGACATGTTGCTCTTGTGTGCAGAGGCACGTTCTTCTCAGACTCAGCCACTTGATGTCTCACACATCATGTGGTGTGAGCTTCGGTTTACGGTGTTCACTCGCAAGGTACCTATCTATGGACCGTACCTGTTTCTACTGCTCTCCACCACTTGGGAGAAGACGTATCTAGGTGATGAGTTCCTTGCTCCAGACTGGATTCGCCATGAGTCCATCAGCCTCCGCGTCAAGCCCAACTGGGCCAACACCACTACCCGTGCTGAGGCATCTTCTGCTAGGAGGGCTGCTGGTGAGGGGGAGGCTGCTGCTGCTGAGACTGTTGCTGAGGACCGTGCTGCTCGGTCTACCACTTCTTCCTCTGAGCCGTCATGGGCCAAGAAGCTGAAGGACAAGATGAAGACTCTCTTCTGCATGCAGACGAAGGGACAGTACAGGGCTCACGTGGCTGACAAGGAGAGTCGCCGCTGTGACAAGAAGGTGATGAGGCTCTTTGAGAGGATGTGTCTGGCGGGTCTGAGGATGTCGTCACACCTGAGGCTGCCTGGATGTCAAAGCAGGGCTACAAGTGGACCAGTTCAGAGGATGACCTCGAGGAGACTATCCCCGCCGCTGAGTCTGACGAGGAGCATGAGGAGCAGTGGGACGACTTCTCTGCCTGAGCCACCCTGTGTGTGTAGGTGTCCTCTCTGCCTTTTTGGCGTCTCGATGCCAAAGGGGGAGAGAGAGTAGGGATTTGCGTTGTGTCGTGCTTGGTGTGTTTGTTTGCTTTGTCGTTTGGACCTCGTTTGCCTCGTTTGCTTTTGTTTGGTTTGTGCCTTCGAGTCCTATCCTTCATATGGTGTAAGACATATGCACTCTATCTATCTTAGTTATCTTATGTTTATACTATCTTGTCTAGTGATAGATATGCCTTGTCTCTATAATATAGGGGGAGCTCTGTTCCTAGTATTCGTGCTCATCTAGGTGGCACACATTTAGGGGGAGCCCATCTATATTATAGAGAGGAGGGGTTTGCATTTACTTAATAGTATTTTCTTTGTGCAAATCCCGTTTTGTCATCAATCCACCAAAAAGGGGGAGATTGGAAGGACATATTTATCCCTAAGTGTTTTGGTGATTGATGACAACACATTTACGGACTAATCGTGTGCCATGAGTATTCCAGACACTTCTTTGCTAGGCACAAGACGATTGGGTGCCCCTCGAAGACTAACGAAGACGGCGTCTTTTCTATGTTTCTTTTTGGTGGATTTGAGTCATAGGAAAGCCGTACTATTAAGAGGGGGTCCGCGTTGGAAAGGTTTGGGTGGAATCATCACGTACACGTCTCCTTTTATCCCCTCCTTCTTCCTTGGAGCTTCCTCCGTTTTCCTGCCTCCTGTGACTGGCTGCTGTTCTGGTTGCGGTAGTACTGCTCCTGGATCAACGGTAGTACCGTAGGCATCCACGGTAGTACCGCGCGGTGGCGTGGTAGTACCGCTGGTGCCCACGGTAGTACCGCTCCCCTGGAGCCGCACTACCGCTGCCCACCAGGCTAGTGCCGCCCCTTTGCGGTAGTAGGAGCGGATGTAATTTTTTACATCCGCACCTGCCGCGGTAGTACCGTTTTCGCCGTGCGGTAGTACCGCGCTATGCGGTCAGGCAGTAGTACCGCCCCTCGGCAGTACTACTGTGTCGGGTTTTTGCTACTTCCGTTTTTTTATGGAAGTAGGCACGGAAGTTTCCCTTCCCCCTGGCTGGGACTTTTGCCTTGCGGTAGTACCGCATGGGGGGCGCAGTAGTACCGCGCGTGCGGAAGTACCGCCCCCAGCTTCTGTGCGTCTGTTTCTATGCCGGGGTCACGGCAGTACCGTGGGTCGGTACGGTAGTACCGCACAGCCGTGCGGTAGTACCGCTTGGTTGCAAGCAGTAGTACCACGCGGCCTTGCGGTAGTACCGCTGGCCAGGCGCGGTAGTACCGCTGGCCGCGGGCTGGTTGGTGGGTAACGGTTGGATCTTTTCCACACGCTATATAAGGGGTCTCCTTCTTCCCCGTTGACTTACCTCTTCCACCATTAAAGCTCCATTATTGCTCCAAGCTCCATTTTCACCCGATCTCACTCCCTAGCCAACCAAACTTGTTGATTTACTCGGGAGTGGTTGAGAAGGCCCCGATCTACACTTTCACCAAGAGATATTTGATTCCCCCTACTAATCCCTTGCGGATCTTGTTACTCTTGGGTGTTTGAGCATCCTAGACGGTTGAGGTCACCGCGAAGCCATAGTCCATTGTGGTGAAGCTTCATGGTGTCGTTGGGAGCCTCCAATTGAGTTGTGGAGATTGCCCCAACCTCGTTTGTAAAGGTTCAGTCGTCGCCTCCAAGGGCACCAATAGTGGAATCACGGCATCTCGCATTGTGTGAGGGCGTGAGGAGATTACGGTGGCCCTAGTGGCTTCTTGGGGAGCATTGTGCCTCCACACCGCTCCAACGGAGATGTACTTCCTCTCAAAGGGAAGGAACTTCGGCAACACATCCTCGTCTCCACCGTCTCCACTCTTGGTTATCTCTTGCCTTTACTTGTGTAGCTTATCTGTTTCATATATCTTGCTTGCTTGTGTTCCTATTCGTGTTGCATCATATAGGTTGCTCATCTAGTTGCATATCTAGACAACCTACTTTGATGCAAAGTTTAAATTGCTAAAGAAAAGCTAAAAATTGTTAGTTGCCTATTCACCCCCCCTCTAGTCAACCATATCGATCCTTTCACCAGTGCAGTTCTAATCTCCTCCCTCTAATTCTCCGACGATAATTAGCCATGGACGACGAAGCGTTGTTAGATCGTGAAGACCGTATGCTTGCAACCAAGTAGAGAGGCCATGCATTTGCTCTTTTATTCGAGGGATTATTTGAGGACGGTTCGCGGGACTCCAAGCACGATCTACACCGACTCATCTACTTCCGCTGCACTCCAGAGTCGGTAACGATCATTGATCCAAACCCTTTATGCATCTTCATATTGTTTGTGGGTGTTCGTGGGGCAATTTTTTCCGATATTCATCACACAACTTGACCATGAACCAAAATTATTTTGCAAGGCAAATATGACTTTGCCATTTATACATGTTCAATCAATGCACTTTGGTATCTACTAATGGTCAAAGTTGTGCATTAAATACCATGAAAAGTCAACCACACCTTATATTTTGGGAAGAATGAAGTAGTAACTTTAACAAAACCAGTTAGGAATTTATGGCATATATGTGTTTCTAGGTAGGTTCATACCCTCCAAGTATCCATCATCCTATAACTTTCATTTCACCTCGTCTTTTTAGTTTCTACCATGGATTTTGTTTTGAAAAATAGTGTTGAAGGGACGGGATAAATGATAACGATTGGATGTTGATTGAAATGCTTTCAACTATGATCACTTAATTTTCAAATAAGAAAAGTAGACAACTTAGAACTAGGGCCCAGATGAAACTAGCAACTATTCAATCAAATCTATCATGACCAAGCTTTCAAATCTAGGATGATACGACGGATATATAGGCCAATATATGAGTTCTGGGGCTCTGCCGACATAAATATAATATATTATTGTAAATATCATTTTCGCCCATATCATCGGTTATGGCCCAAAATATCAACTGATATGGCTGATATGTGACCCAGTCAGCCCGCCATTATAGGCGGTACTTCGGTGAACACAATTTTTTATGCGAAAGCAATGAAAAAAGATTAAATATTTAGAACTTCATTGTATTATTAAAGTCATGCATAATATTTTGTGGATACACATATATAACATATATTTTTTCTAATCCTAGAGTAAGGATTTTGTGAATCTGTCTCAAATAGTTCATAAATTTGGAATCTAAATATGTTATGCTAGAGCATTGGCATCATACATTTCATTTTTACTAAAATATTTTTTTGAACAAAAATATTTTAAAAATACAGATATATTTTCCCCCATATATCTACATATCGCCTGATGTTCACCCGATATCCGACATTCAATATGTTGATGCCAAACAGATACAAACCCGATACACAATAGTTTTGACTTTAGTTACGATGCCATAAGTTTTACATTCCCACAGTCACATCCACAATGTTCTTTTCCAACATTACTTTAGCTTATAGTGCAACCTTTCGCACGAAAGAAACATTAATCCTAAATTTTCAAGTATCTATGTTGGATGGTTTTCAATTATGATTTACCTTATTGTTGTTGGGCTATGTTTGCGGTGATTGTTTTCTTCTTAAATTGCTGACAAAAATAGCTATTGTTGTGAAAAATGGTTTATAATCTAGCATTTCTTAGAAAATACGTTGACCACAAGGATGGATATATCTTTTCTATTTCCATGTTAACCTGGATGGGGTGTCCATACTATTTGTTGTTCCAATTGCACCAAAAAATCGTTAACTATACAATGAAACATGTAAAAAGTGGTTAACTAGACAAGTTTAACATGATTTACCGCATTACAAATTGCAACATAAAGTGATTTTTTTATCAAACTATAGTATTCATTAACTAAAGAACCATAAATTATTTCTTAAAGGGGGATTTGTTACTTCTCGGCTATGTGGCATCCTTGTAAATCGTAGAGCCTAAAATTACATTCCAGATAAATGTACACCCTCCGTCCGAAAATACTTGTCGGGGAAATGTATAAAAATAGATGTATCTAGAACTAAAATACGTTTAGATATATCCATTTCTCCGACAAGTATTTCCGGACGAAAGAGTAGTAATTTAGGAAAGCCGTTTAGCAACTTGTAATATATTTTTTCTAGGTAGGTTACTACCATCCAAGTATCTATGATTTTTATCTTTAGTTTCTTTCTTTATTTTTAGTTTTCCACCGTGATTCTTTTTTGATAAATGGTACCGATGGAACGGGATAAATCATAATAATTGGATGTTGATTGAAATGCTTAAAACTCTGATAACTTAAAAAAAAACTCCCTCCGTATCAAAACCATGACACTTATTTTTGTAACGGAGGGAGTAATAGACAACATAGAGATAATCTCCACATGAGAGTAGCAACTAGTCTATCAAATCAATCACCACGCCATAAGTTTTACAGCCACATTTGCATCATGGATGCCATTCGAACATTAATTAAGTTAGCAAGTCTACTACGGCGGATGGACCTTTCCGTGTTGTAAAATTTGATTAGACCCTTGCAGACCTTTCTTTAGGGCATGCCTCATAAATTTTTATTCGATTATAATCATTAACTATTACTTATGAATTTAGTCTTCTGAGGGAAAAAATACACTCCTAGCAAAATTCCTATGGTTTATCTTCACGTGTCCTAAATTTCATAGAAATGTCAATGTGCAATGTAACTTTATTTACACATTTTTTAGGCTGAGACGCTACATGTTTTCCCTCTATTCAACCAACTGCTTATAATTTATTATACTTGCATTCTGCCAAGTTTTAGTGGGTTTTTTAAATTAATTTTCTTTCATCCTCGCAATTCAAAAAGATTCGAACATAGTTACATTGAGTTGGTTCCTTCTCAAAGTTAACAGTAATAGAGAACCAAGCACGGCTTGCACGGTTAACAGAAGTAGCCATACAATCAATTATATTTTGAGGTTTGATGTCTTGTGTGTCCGTCTCGGTCGATAGTAGACGAATCACTTGTTAAGAATAGATGTCCATGATCCTTTTTCAGTCTAGGGCCTCTTTGATTCACAGGATTCTAAGAAAGCACGAATAGAAAATATAGGATTGGAATAGCATGCTCATCACAAATGCGACATGAGTTTTGGTTGTTTGAGCATCATGGAAGAAATAAAGAATTCTCTTAAAAAGGGTTGAGTGGATGCTAGAAATCCTATGAAAAGTAGTACAAAAAAGTAGGAAAAGGTTTGAGTGGATTCTGGCCGATCTGTCTTCTCAACGTAAACTTTAAGATTTTCACCAAGGTTGGCATGAATAGGTTGACGCGGATAGCCCATTTGGTAGTTCAACCAACCCAAACTGCTTTCATGCCAGGGCGACACATCCTAGAAGGGGCTGTTGTCCTACATGAAGCTCTCCATGAAATCCATACGAAGAAACTAGATGGTGTTATCTTCAAAGTGGATTTTGAGAAAGCGTATGATAAGGTCAAATGGACCATCCTCCAGCAAGCCTTACGTATGAAGGGGTTCAATGAGTCTTGGAGGTCTCAGGTGGACTCATTCATACAGAAAGGCAGTGTTGGGATAAAAGTAAATGATGACATAGTGCATTATTTCTAGACACATAAGGGGTTAAGACAGGGGGACTCCATGTCTCCCATGCTGTTCAACATAGTAGCAGATATGTTAGCAGTCCTTATTGGTCGGGTTAAAGAGATTGGCCAAGTAGGAGGTTTTTCCCCCCACCTTGTAGAGGGGGGAGTCTCCATTCTACAATATGCGGATGACACTATTATTTTCATGGAACACGATCTCGCGAAAGCTCGGAATATGATGTTTGTGTTATGCCTATTTGAGCAATTGTCTGGACTACAAATCAACTTTAACAAAAGTGAATTGTTCTACTTTGGGAGAGCGAAAGAGGAACAAGATGATTACAGAAAATTGTTCGGATGTGAAATGAGATCCTTGCCATTTAGTTATCTAGGGATCCCAATTCATTATAGGCGATTAACGAACAAGGAGTGGAAATGTATAGAAGATAAATCTGAAAAAAGACTAAGCTGCTGGAAGGGCAAGCTAATGTCTTACGCAGATCGGCTGGTTTTGATAAATTCGGTTTTGACGAGCTTGCCGATGTTTCTTTTATCTTTCTTTGAAGTGCCGGTGGGGGTACGAAAAAGACTAGACTTCTATCGATCCCGTTTTATTTTGGCACTGTGATGAGGCTAAGAAGAAATGCAGATTGGCTAGATGGGATATTATTTGCAGACCAAAGGACCAAGGTGGGTTAGGGATCGAGAATTTAGAAGTAAAGAATAGATGCTTGCTTAAGCTATGCCGAATCTAATACTATTGTGCAACGTAAGAAGGATTATGTCGCCATAGTATTAAATTTGGCATAGCTTAATATCCAATTTAGGAGATCTCTAGTGGGGGAACGTTGGAACGCTTGGTTGCCCCTGGTCTGCAGGTTGATAGATGTTTAACTATCGGACCATGTTGATACGATTCACTGGAAGTAGCTACGAATGGATCCTTTTCAATGAAATCTATGTATTTGGACTTAATTGATTCCGGACCATTGTCAAGGTCATTGCATATATGGAAGATTAAAGTTCCGCTTCGAATTAAAATCTTCATGTGGTTTGTACACAAAGGAGCCATACTGACAAAAAATAACTTGGTGAAAAGAAGTTGGGTTGGTAATTCCAGATGTTGTTATTGTGATCAAAAGGAAACGATTAAACACTTCTTTCTCCAGTGTCCAATTGCAAAATTATTATGGCGCTCAATACATAGTAGCTTTTAACGTTCATCCCCCAATGAGCATAAACACGTTATTTGGGATGTGGCTTTATGGAGTGGACGCACATATAGCGAAACATTTTAGGATAGGTATATGTGCACTATTTTGGGCTATATGGAACACTAGAAATGATTTGATTTTTAATGGGGCAAACTTCACTAATTTTCTGTAGGTTATCTACAGAGCTACAAGTTGATTCCGTACGTGGTCGTTACTCACTCGTGCGGACTCCAGGGACTTTTTGGTTATTGGGTGCAACGTTGGAGACGGTAGCACGGACCATCTTCAAACGATTTGGATGTCGAACTAATAATAGGCTAGGTGTATAGGTATCATAGCATGTTCTTTATCGTCGGATGTGGCATCTTTTTTATATGTTCTCTTATTTGCGTTCAGGTTGTGAGCTATTTATGGATCTAAGACTTTGTTACGCTATTTTTTAATAACATGGTTGCATGCATCGATTGATGCAGAGGCCGAAGACTTCCATCTTTTCAAAAGAAAAAGTACAAAAAGTCTTTAAAAAATTCCCATCCTATGAATCAAACAACCAAAAATTACTAAGGATCAATTTCCTATAAAAATCCTTTGAATCAAAGGAGCCCTTAAACTCCATGAAATCAGTTTTGGTATGTTATATGTTTGCAATGGTGTGTGTTTGTGCGCCTCACTGTTCGACATTTCTCGTGAAATAGGAAGTCTTAAAGCAATTCCAATGGGGCGACCCATTTCGTCCATCCTCGTCTGGTGCGGACAAAAATGAAGGCCCAGCACACCGACCTAAACTTAAATTGTGTCCGCCTGACATCCGCGCCGACCCATTTTCGGCCCAAATTTGCGCCTGGAATGCGTTGACACGGACGCGAAGCGGACGCGCCGCGCGTCTCCTCGTCGTCCGTCGCGTCCCCACCTGTAGGCCACCCAACCGTCACCGGTCGTCTTATTTATGACGAACATCGACATCGGGCCCACGCGTCAGCTAGTGGAAACGTCCTTTTTTAACCACGCGTGCGGCGGGGGGCAGCCTCATCCACTTCTCCCGTCCACATCTGCCCCCCCCCACCACTCCCTTTGCTTCCTCGTCGGCGACCGCAAACCCTAGCGCGCCCATGGGCCTCTTCGGCAGCAGCAATGGCAAGGGCACCCCCGACGCCTCGTCCTCCAGTACTCCCCCTCCCCCTCCTCCTCCGGCGGCGCCGCGTTTCCGCCCTGGTCGCCGGCGCCTGCACATCCCGGTGCACCAAGCGCGGTGACACTGGGAGTACAGGCAGCCACTGCCATACCCCGATGTCACGCTTCCGCACCATTGGCATCTGGATCCGTAGCGGATCCCGGTGCCGGCGGTTCCACGGTACCAGCGGGCGCACGACGACGAGGTGCGCAGGCGCCGCCCGCAGCTCACGCCGGAGCAGCGTCGGCTGCCAGAGTACGCCGCCGACTCCTCCAACTGGGAGGCATGGTTCGCCCTCGAACACGAGGAGCAACGGCGCTCGGATGTCGACGCCGTCCCGTCACCGTTCCCACTGCCGCCCCCGCAGGTAGAGCTCGAGGACATGGAGGCGGAGGCGGAGTACCAAGCCGTTCTCGAGGAGGACCTGCAGCACGCGCTGGAGGCTAGCCGCCTCGAGGAGGACGCGCATTGGGATGGGCTGGAGCAAGCCCTTGCCCTGTCGGCAGCGGGGCCTCCGCCCACACCCCGCTCTTCGAGCCGCCACCGTCACCGCCCGTCCAGCACAAGCCGGAGCCGGAGCCGGAGCCAACACGGAAGCGCTCCCCGCCTCCACCCACTTGGCTGGAGGAGGCCTACTCGTGGACGGGTCAGTACCGCGAGTGGGTGAGCGCGCCTCCCGTCCACTTCACCGCGACGCCAGAGCAAGAGACGGCCCACCTCGAGCGCTGGAAGAAGCACGGGCTCCGCCAGGAGCATGCCGACGGCGAGGAGCACATGCGCTACGAGGCCATGCTCCAACATGACGCGGAGGCGCTCCGGCTCAAGGAGGAGGAGGAGGAGCACGCGCGGCTGGCCGCAATGCCGCCGCCCCAGCAGACGCCGGAGGAGGCTGCCCTGACAGCGTACCAGGCGGTGTTCGGGTGGGCTGACCCTGCTCCGGTCTTCATCGACCTCACCGACGACGGTGGCATCGACGGCAAGGGTAAGGGCAAGGCCGACGACGTCTAGAGGAGTGTACGGGACGGCAGCAGGCGGGCGCAGACTTTTTAATATTTTATTTAATGTTTAATTTAGGGATGGCAATGGGTAGGGTATGGACGGGTATAACCTCCTTCTGCCCAAACCCATACCCACAGAAACTTTCTATACCCACCCACTTCAATACCCATGGGCATAAATTGACACCCATGCCCATACCCATCGGGTATCCTATACCCAATGGGTACCCAGTGAATATAATGTGTAACATTTAAATTTTAAAAAGATGGACAAATGTGTTTAAAAATTAAGTGATGATGGTTGAGCAGTATATCACTGCCACGGCCTCCTCATGTGGGTGGCCCCTTGGGAGCATAGGGGAGTATGAGCGGCAGTTGGTGGAAGCCGACATAGTGGCAGGCGGTGGTGGGAATTGGGGATCACTTGATCGAGAGTTGGACGACAGTCCAATAGACAAGATTTGCTATTTCATCTTTTTGAGGGGATTTAGAGTTGGGCCATAGAAGTTGGATGTTGACCAACGTGACATAGGAGTTATTTTTATTTATTAGTTTTTTCTGAGTATCCATTGGGTTACCCATGGGCACAAGTTCATACCCATACCCTACCCATATATTTTGCGGGTATGGATACCCATTACTCATGGGTATAAAATCTCTCCAAGTCTTGCCCATACCTATTGTTTTCGGGTAAGGTACCCGCGGGTACCCATGTCCATGGGTAAAACTGCCATCCCTAGTTTAATTAGATTTATGTGGACTTTGGCCGGCGTTTAACCGGCCACTTATGTTTAATTATGTTATTATGTTTATTTCGTGCAATTTATTTATTTATTTATTTTCACGTCCGTATATTTGAGTCGGCCTTTCCGTTGGACGGTCAAGTCTACCCATTTTAAAATGCAGACGCACATGTCCACTTGACCGATTCAAACAGACAAAATGTGTATAAAGTGCGCGTGCGTTTGGGTCGTCCTGCTCTTAGTGACAGGAAATCCGCACAATCGTAGAACAATTTAGCAACATCAGTATTTCCATTTATTTTAACAAGACTCAACATCAGTATTGCACGGAAAACTCCACAAACGCTGTCGCTGTCACTGATCATTTCCCACCCAGTTCCAGTCCACACCACTCTTGCGTTGCCGGCTCGTCCTGACCTCCTCCACCCTCCCAACCCCCACCCTCGCGTCACACATTTCGCACTATAAACTTGCGATCCCGGCCTCATTTACGCCACAACACACTGCACCGGCCGTGCGCGTCGCTCGTCACCCATGGCCAAGCGCCTCTTCCACTCTTGCCGCTCCCCGTCCGCCGCCGCCGTGGTCACCCCTGCCACCAACCTCCTCGCCAAGCACCACTCGCCGGCCTTCACGCCCCCCGCCGGCGGATGCTGTCCACGCGGCCTCACTCACCGGCGGCCGCTGCCACCGGAGACCTGCGGCGCCATGCGCTGCGCTGCCGACTACACTGCCGACGACCTCCCTCCGGCCCGCGGAACGCCCGCCTACCGCTGGCTGAAGAGCTCCCACTGGCACGTCATCGAGGCCGCCACCGACGGCGACGACACGCCCCGCCTCAAGATCGACGCGCGGCGCCGGCTGCGGCGCTCCCGGCGCCGCCGCCGGCTCCACCGCAAGGCGGCCATAGAGAGCCTGTCGTCCGGCGACAGCGGGTGGTTCAGCAGCAGCGAGGAGCCGAGCGCGTACAGCAGCCGCAGCGTCGAGGCGGAGGGGACGCTGGTCACGTCCACCGCGACGGAGACCTCGTCGGGCGTGAGCGGGAGCTCCGGCGCCGTGGCGGCGACCGCTGAGGCGCGAGCGGAGGCGGTGGTGGCCGGGAGCTTCGCGGTGGTGAAGCGCTCGGACGACCCCCGGGCGGACTTCCGGCGGTCCATGGCGGAGATGGTGGTGGGCCGCGGCATCTACGACGCCGACGGGCTGGAGCGCCTGCTGCGGTGCTTCCTGGCGCTGAACGACCAGCGCCACCGCCGCGACATCGTCGACGCCTTCGGCGACGTGTGGGAGGCCGTGTTCGCCAGCCCGCTGCCGCACGGCGCCGTCACGTCCGCGCCTGCCGCGAGCTGCCGCGCGGCCGCCGCAGGGGCGCCTCGTCAGTAGGAGTGCAGAGCACGCATGGCCACCCTGTAAAATGTGATTATGTGTGGTACATGTGGTAGACTAGACGTACGTACGTATGTAAATTACTACTCTATGTTCGTTCTTCTTTGGGTTTGCGGCCGTGGCCGCCTTCCTCCCGGTTGCTTGCATGCCACTTCATCTTTGCAGTGTGGAAATGGGCGCGCGACTACTCGGATGGGATTGGACGTGAACAGGGAGCGTCTCTCTGCACACATGCCTATTTCTCGATCTCAGCTCTCAGCTCTCAGCTCATCTCCGAATTCTGTAAGAATATAAGTTGCTCTGGTGAATCATATTTTACTACATCCTGCAATTGGGTTTTCCAGTTTCATGTTGGAAAAAGAAAATGCTCACTATCTAACTATGCTTCTTGCTCTTCTATTTTTGTTTAGTTTTTTTCATCATATAACTCATTTTGTCTTTACCGAAAGAAAAACGGAACTCATTTTGTGTGGCATGGAAAGGTGTGGCGCAGTAGTACCACCACACGACTCGAGGAAATAGACCTAGTACTCGTTGGATTGTTTGTCTCTTCATTTATTAGCGATTTTGCAGCCATGATCGGGGACAGCGATAAGCCATTTGACCCAAAGTGATGTGATGTTGCATCCCTAAGATTAGACGGAAGTGGACAAACAAAGAGGCCAATCCCCAAAGTGGTTTCAAATAGTTTCGGCCCGGTATGGGCTCCTTTGGTTCAAAGGAATTCTATAGGATTTTCAGAGAATTAGCAATTTTTTCTACATTGCTCTTTGATTTATAACATTGGATTTTATTAGAATTTTCCCTACGAACCTTTTACTGCATTTCATAGGAAATCTAACCTCCATTTCAATCTTTTTTTTATAATTTCTTTGTTTTTCTGTGGCATCAAACACTTCTTGCTAATCCTATAAAATTCAAGTGGGCATGCCACTTCAATCCTATACTTTTTTCATCTTTGGGTTTTCATTATCCTGCGAATCAAAAAGGCACAATATATTTAGGCATACTGAGTACTACTTCTTCTGTTTTTAAATATAAGTCTTTTTAAAGATTCCACTATAAAAACTACATTAGGATGTATATAGACATCTTTTAGACTATAAGTTCACTCATTTTACTTCGTAGGTAGTGAAGTTTCTTAAAAGACTTATATTTAAGAACGAAGGGAGTACTAGCTATTCTTGGCGCTTTGCTAAACTGATGATAGATTATGCGTGCTTGACGACTAAGTCTGTACCACACTGCATGGACATTATCCAGATCCGGAGATCATTCAATCTCCCGAAGAAGTCTGTAGTAGAAAGAAAGCAAACAGTTGATGTGATATGATTTGATGCGACCTACATTTACAGAGACTGCTCTGCACTGCACCTTGCGCATAGAGTTTGAAGATCTCAAAGCGCCTTTATTCACGCTTCCCTTGACCTAGAGCTCTGTGTTCCCCGTCGTGTTTGAGTAGCCTCATCTTTGCATGTCTGTATAAGAATTAAAAAGTCACCCCAGGGTCTTTTGCTGATCTTTCCTCCGGGCAGCTCCTCTGATCCACAGGATGGGATCCGCGGGAGTAGACATGAAAGATTTCAGGACCTCTTTGGTCCACTGGACTTCTAAAACACAGGAATAGTAGAGACAATGAGCCCCTCTTTGATCCAAAGGGTTTCAAAAAAAAGGAGGATACTAATCCTTAGGATTTTTTTCTTACATATGTTGTTTGATTTATAGGATTACAATCCATAGGATTCACTTGTACGAGTAGTTTTCATAGGAAAATTTCCATCCACTCTCATCTTATGTGAAGAATTTTTTCCTGCACACAATCAAACATTCATACTAATCATGTAGAGTAGGACTGAAGATGACATGCCATTCCATTTCTGTATTTTTTTCCGTTCTTGTGTTCTACAAATCCTGTGAATCAAGGAGGCCCTCTGAATTGAAGTGACATGCCATGCTACTGGATTAATATGAGGTGCCATCTGGATTCAACGGATTTGTTACCCTAGATACATCTGTTTGAGCGACAAATAATATAGATTCGACGGAGTAAAAAAATTCAAAGGATTCTAATCATTAGGATTTTCATTTTGTTTGATTCATACGAATATATTTCATAGAAAAATTTTCTTAGGATTTCCATCCACTTGTACATCATGTGAAGAATCCTACACTTCTTAGCACAATCAAACCCTCATAGTAAAAAAAAATTTTGTACTATGAAAACTAGTACAAATAAATCCTAAGGAAAATTTTCTACGAAATAGAGTCCTACGAATCAAACAACCCACATAGAAAACGAAATACTAAGGGTTAGAATCCTTCGAAATTTCTTAACAAATCCTTTGAATCCAAAATTTTCCAATAAGTATTTTGGAATAGAGGAAGTATAAGTTTTGAAACCTACATCAATTAACATAGAAGGTATTTAATACAACAGATTAAAACCACATAAATTGTACAAAGAAATTTTAAGTGGATGGAAACTTGGCTCCAAAACATAGTACGAAGAATTTCTTAGGATCTCCCCCAAGGATGACGATTCTGCAAATCAAACAACCATTATTCCATTCCCTCCCCATTCAGCAATGTGTCACCCCAAGCCAACACACGAGGGAAGGGCACATTCAAAAACACCATGTCCTCCCAGGTGGCTAGTGATGCTGAGAAGCCAAATCAATGCACCGGCACTTGCTCCACTCGGAGATGACCCTGTTGTACGAGACGATGCTGAAGGATGGCAACCGGCCGTTTGAAGGGTAGATGATGTCGTCGAATGTATGCAGCTCAAGGATGATCAAACTGGGAGGAGGAACGCTGGCTCGTAGCTGAGAGACATCAATGACTAGATGGATTTTAGCGTGCTCGGCAACCAACTTGTATGCCACCTGACCCACCCATTATATAGAACCCATCTTATAGTGAAAGTTCCGATTTGTGGTTTGCATGCGGGGTGAGGCTAAATTTTGTGTTTTGACCCTTTTTTGAAACCTATTCAAGATTTGATCCTAGTTTGAAAAAATTTCAAGATCTGACCCTTTTGCTACCGCGAGTGACCATGGCGGTAGGGTAGGGTTGCATGCCCTACCGCCAAAAACCTCCTAAGTATTAAACACAGTGCGTGCTCGTGCCTACCGCTAAGCACTTTGGCGGTAGGGTTATGCACGCTACCACCAGCCCGGTTGGCGGTAGCGATGTTTCCTACCGCCAAAGTCCCTGGCGGTAGGCTGTTAGGCCCTACCGCCATGGACTCTGGCGGTAGCAAAAGGGTCAGGTCTCGATTTTTTTTCAAACTAGGGTCAAATCTCAAATAGGTTTCAGAAAACGGTCAAAACACGAAAATTTGCCGCGGGGTGATATGAGATGATGAGTAGGAATGCCACCAACTGCAAAAACCTTCTGGCTCCGTCCTCATTCCTACAAACCCTCATAATCATAATTCACAACTTCCCCACTCTCGTCCTTAATGATCATGTTATGCATGATCACACATGATGTCATGATCATCGAGAGCATATTCCGTTTCTAGAATCTAGTTGGTCCACGCGTAGTAGCAAAAGGGGATTGTGACACCTTAAATGTCCGCTCACATCCTTCTAACAATCGCTTGAGAATTTGCGTTGTGAATTCTCGAGGTGTTTGATATAGCCTTGAATGTGGCCGTTGTCGAATATATCCCACATGCTAGGTATTTTAGCACTGTGAACTTGTGATGATTAGCTTCAAACTCCACCGATAGTGCCTCTCCACAGGCTAACCTAGAGAAGAGACGCGAGCGTTCACAACACATATGTCGTCGCAAGGACCATACGTCCCAAAGTAGGCATGCCAAATCAATACTTCCTAGTGAGAAACGATTTCAAGGATCCTTGAATCATGGACATGGCCACTGAATTGCCTACATCATGTCGCAAGGCAATTCTCCGGTTTCCATAGCATACAACCTATGGATCCAAGCATCCCTAGGAACGCTCTAGCTTTATTCATTGCCAGAAGCCTCCAAGTGACTCATGTACCAGGGGCCCTCACGTACCCTTGTCCAAATATCACAGTCACTGCTTCACAGAGCGCTTCACGCTTTGGATGGTTGTATTCTCCCCATTTTGTAGGTACCGATCAATGTAATCTGCAAGTACACCATATGTGATCGTGCAGAATGTTGATGTGATCTTCTAATAAGGATTGTGACTAAGAGTTCGATTACAATTTTTTTGCTGCTTGAAGTATCAAACTTGGCTCTCAGCAACATACATAACGCGTCTAAGCAAATTAGGTTAAATTTAGAACCAACATCCGGCGTGTTCAAGTGGATTAACAGGGTTTGGATCAAATAATGTGCGATAAGTGCACAACGGCCTTCCTGCCTTCTTCAACGAATTTCTGAGGATCAAGCGCCAACCCCCCCCCCCCCCCCCCCCCCCCCCCGCATCCTTTTCCTTTTCTCCATCTCAGTCAGCATGAAAATCGCCATCTCCTCGTCATCGCCCCAATTCCTCGTCCTTTGGCGAGGAGTCTTTGAAAAACTATTGGAATCGTAAATTCATATGCACAACTATGTTCAGAATCCATCTCATAATATAAATCCATGAGAAAAGCAATCAAATAAAACTTGCGGGAACTCGTGGAGCATCTACCGTGTGCGCGACTCAACTGTTGTTGACGACCATGGAGCTTGCTGCGGGGAAGGCACAGGGATGGTGCAAGAGGGCGGCGCACCAATTTTGGCGGTGTCGGTGGCGCAGGAATTTTCGCGCCTGGTTGGTTGGCCTCTCCCACCTTTTTTCCCAATGTATTTGCAAGCCATCGAGTGGTTACCTGATCAGACATATCGGAGAGAGAAATTGAGGTAAGTGATTGAAAAACTAGAGATAGCAAAGCAGAATATGTCGGAGCCGTTTCTAGGTCACCTTGGCAGTTTGTATGAATAACATGCCACTATAAATAAGCTGTTGGAGATGCTTCGAGACTATGTAGAGTGCTACTACGAAATGTGAGTAGGTGCTTAGACAAATGCCGAGAAAAATAAACTAATCCCCCCTTAAGCATCCATGCTCGTTTGAGTAGCATAGGTGTCCAATAAGTATTGCAGTCTAAAAATAAGCATGGTGTTTTTTTGCAGGGAAAATAAGCACAGTATTTTAGAACAAAAATAGATTTTTATTGTTTAAGAACTTGGTGTTGGTGCATTGTTCTATTGCGTGAACATTAGACGCCTCATGAGCCTGGCAAACATTGCACCAAAAATGTGCCGTTGGCACTTGGGCTCGCCATTAGCCTTCCAAACATTAGACGCCCATGTGGTTATGTCTTCTTGCATTTGCACGGGGATGTACCCGTACTCGTCACATTACTGCATGCACGGGGATCCCCTGAGCTTGTTCAGGTCCGAGTTATTCGTTTATAACGGCCGCATACAGATTCGAAACTGTCTCGTTCCCGCCGGTTGACTTTGTCTCCCTGCTCCAGCGATGCGCCATTGATGCACAACGAACACGTAGTACAGGTAAACAAGTGCACGACCTGCTCTAAATTCTCATATTTATTAGCGCGATGCGCAACGGGAGTATAGTATTTAGAAGCATACAGATTAAAATGGTAACCACCTCTCGGAAGTACAGCAGGACACTGGCATTTCGAATGCGCTTCCATTTGTCGAACGGGAGCAGGGGACGGTGGAGAGGCCCGGCCCGGCCGGCATGGCTTTTACGGCGTCCTGTAGCCACCTCAGGGGGACCCAGCGTAAGTGCATGGGACCCAGGAGTAGTACATTAGATGCAGACACATGGTCGCTAGGAGTAGGAGGTGATGGGTTCCCTGTTTCGTCGAGGCACCAAAGTTTGGAAATCACCCCTGATTTTGAGGAACGCATCCGGGAAGAGGCAACTCGGCAACATCATCATGGATTCGTGGTACAGCGACTCGTCTGGGAAGATAGGTGGCTATGATGCCTCCACGACGATGTTGACCACAGGCTGCCGGCCTGCCGGCCGATCAAAATATGAGTTTTGGGAGATGGTTTGGTGCGGGGCGGCCGCGAAAGGCTACCTTCCGGCAGTCCGGTTGTCTCATCGACCCAGCGCTGTGTGATCGGTGAAAATGGACGAAACTGACCTTTTTTTTTTGAAATTTCAGCACAAAATAATCTTAATCTGAAAATATTTCACAAAGTATGGCGCTCCAGCCCCGAGCCCCGAGCCCCGAGCGTCATGCAAAAGAGGGTCATTTCGTTAAATATTTTTAGATTGGGTTCATTTTGTGTTGAAGTTTCAGAAAAAGGGCCAATTTTGTCCAGCCCCGAGCGTCATGCAAAAGAGGGTCATCTTGTGAAATATTTTCAGATTGGATTCATTTTGTGTTGAAGTTTTAGAAAAAGGGCCAATTTTGTCTATTTTTCATGTGTGATCGAAGCTGGGGTATCGGCATCACCGCCTCGCCAATGGGTGCAGCGTCGGCAGTGATTCCGTCGCTCGTGGGGCCTCACCCTCAGTCTGACGTTCAGACTTCTTTCTTTTGAAAAAAAAACATCATTGATTTCGTCCTGGCAATATAGATAATTTCCTTTTTCTTACAATAAATTAAATTGAATAGAAACTATATTATGTAAGACAATCTCGCATACCTTTATTAAGACGCCACAACTTTACAGGGACAAAAAGTACATCACCTGGTTGGCCAGCCAACCCTGGCAACCAACCCTCAACGTCAAAGCATGCTTTGTAAGATTGTGAGTCTCCACATTCGAGGTCCTATATTCATGGCCATTTTTTTACGAAAATAAAATTGAATTGAACTGCTAATTAGTTTTTTCTCTCTTCGGGTTTTTTTTGCTTCAGCTTTTTAAAACATTTTTATACTATTTTGTATAAATCACAACATTTTTTATACACGATCAATATTATTCAAATACATGACTAATTTTTTTTTTCAAACACATGTTTTGATGTCTATTTTTTAATACACATCCTATGTTTTTATATACATATAAAACATTTTCCATTGTCTATGTTTTAATGCTTATTTGGTTTTCTCATTGTTTTCGTCTTTTTTTCTTCTCTTCGGTTTTCTTGATTTTTTGGTTCAGTTTTTTCGTTTTGTGTTTTTTCAAAACATCTACATTTTTCATATAAATCAGAAACAAATTATACACACTTAACAATTTTCAAATACATGAGTATATTTTTTCAAACATATGTTTTGATGTCTATTTATAATACATATTGTATATTTTTTATATACATCAAAATCACTTTTATAAATGTTTAATATTTTACAAATAAATGATTTTTTTCTTTAAATGCATGTTTTCGAATATATTTTTAATATGTGTTAAACAATTCAAATACACATTAACTTTTTGAGTGATATATATTTTGAATGTTGTGAACATTTTCTGCATTGTGTAAACATTTTTTTAAATGCCACAAACAGATTTTTAAATGCAACGTGCATTTTTTGAATGTTATGAAACATTTTTGTACTGGACGAACATTTTTTTACATTGTATAAAGATTTTATAATAATTTCATACATTTTATTGAAATGCGTGAACATTTTTTAAACATCACAATTTTTTAATGCTATCAACATCTTTTAAAAGTTGTGAGGACGTTTTATATACCATCTGACATTTTTTGAACTCACAATGAACGGTCTTTTAAAATATAAATCTTTTTCATGTATGAAAAATGTTAATAAAAATAATAAAACAAAAAAGAATCAAAGTGAGAAGAAACTGTAAAAATCCTATTCGTGTGTGTGCTAGGTTCTCTAAAAGGGAAAGTTTCCGGTCGCACGCCGTGCCTGGGCCATCTAGTGGGTGTTGCAGGCGAGCTCTATTACATCTTGCTACGTGCGAGATATGTCCGCTCCCCAGTAGTATGGCCCATTTCCTACAGTGTTTCTGAGGCTGTGGGGGTATGGGGCTAGCCCATACGAGATTCGAATCTTTTTTCTTTTTTTGTTGATTTATTTGTTTTTCTTTTCAGTTTCTTTTTTGTTATAGGGTTTTTTATTTCCTTTTTACATTTCAACTATTTTTGTTTCTTAACTGTTTACTTGATTTATGTTTTACTATTATTCTTTGAACAATTTTTGCACATAAGATTCAAAGTATGCATGTGAAAATTTGTCCTTACAAGAAGTTCCTTATATTAATAAAAAATTATAGGCAAGTCCTCGAAGAAACATCAACATCTTCCTTCCAAAATCCTCGGCATCGCGTCATGAGCAACTCGTTGTCATCTCTTTGCCCTTGTCTTGTCTGATATTTCTTATAAAAACACCTGAACTTATAGAAGCAGCACCCAAAAGTCATCGATCTAGATCAGAATACGCTAGCGACTGTGGCCGTCGTCCAGGACATGTTGGTGCCGAGAAGGCCCATAGTTAGTCCTTACTCCGTCTGAACAGAAAAAAGGGACATATAGCTCACAAGTTCTCCGGCAGGTCCATATATGTGCCAGCTTCACCAGACGGAGATGGAACTAGAGAACAAAAACTCACCACAACGCCTCCTCTGCATAAGATGGCGCCGTGGTGGACAAACAATAATCACGCGAGACCAATTTTTGAGGACTACACCATCGTTTGACTCGTCGAGACCCCTCCATGGAGGCCATCGACATGGGGAAAGCCGAGGAACCATTATTCTCATCGACGTCTTTGCAGAATCTTCATGGTTGACAAAGAACTCGAGAACCCTATGGAACACGAAGCAAACACATAGATCCAAGTTATGTCGTCATAGCGTCCCGCGGAGGGGGGTGAGCCCGCGGTGCGTAAACGGGTTGAGGGGGAAAGCTGACCGCCTCCTATTGGCCCCGCTTCCAAACCCTTAGGGATGATACACGTGTGCGTGTACACACACCAATTTATAAGAGACCATTCATTGTTGTTTCACCATCTATAAATGCCAATTTGATTTTCATTCTAAATTTTACCTATGGAAAACATCCAGGAATAGCTTTCTTTGTCTTTCTGCCTAGATCCCGATAGCAAAGATAGAGATTATAAGGGCATCTCCAACGGCGACCTGCAAATTTCCTCCCGCATCCGTCCGCGGATAGAAGAGTACCGATCCGTAGACACGGATGCAGGAGGCCACCATCCAAATCTGCCCGCATACATTGGAAACACTAACCGAACAATCCGAAATTTGTGCAAACACGGTCAAATTTTCATACAAAACGGACGAAGTTCATGCAAACACAACAAATTTTCATTAGATCTCATATAAACATGATGATTCATTACATTTCGGATATAGTTCAACTAAAAGCGGTGCTCGTCCAACTCTAGAGGTATAATACCTAAACTAGAAGATCGCCGACGCCCGTTCCCCACCTCCGGCCATGAGCCCCGAAAAATGAAGATTCACCTTCTCCAGCCCCGTCTCCATAGCCACCACCTTCCTACTTGGGACCCAAGCGACGGCGACCTACTTTGCATTACTCTTCCTCGTTGTTGACGGAGTCCGCGGACGTGCCGGCTTCGTTCTCGTAGTGGCGGGATGCGACCTCGACGGAGTCGACGATGTCGTCCTGATCGTCCGTCTCGCCGAACACCTTATTCCCCGCCTCGTCGCACACCTTGTAGGCGACCGCCAGTTCTGCCGCCCGCTGGGGCCAGCGGGTGGAGCGGTAGGAGTCGAGGAGCGCCGCTAGGTCCGCCTCCGACAGGACGCGGCAAGCTACTCCCCCGCCTATAGGTGCTCCTGGACGAGTTGATGGTTGTAGGCGGCGTCGGTCTGTGCCTCCCGGAACAGCTCCTCCCGCACCATGTCCATGTAACAGGCACGAGCCTCACTGATGATCATGGTGCAATGCACCAGCGAGGGTGGTGTGGACGAGGAGGCTGGCGTGGACGAGGAGGATGGTGCCAACTCATTGTCGGCCGCATCCTCCATTGGGACTTCACCATACTCTGGCTGTCTGGCTGAAAGTGCTAGTTATCGACTAGAGGGGGGTGAATAGGCGATTTTTATGAAAGTCTTCAAAACATGGGGGCTTTGAAGAAAAACAGTAGAACTGAACCTATTGATATGCAGCGGAAGGTAGACTACACTAGACAAGCCATAGTCAAGTAAGCAATGAAGTGAAAGCACGAAGACTATCAGCAGCTAGGTAGAATGGATCATGATGGAAGATAGTATGAAGCCAAACAACAACAGTCTTCACTCAGTGAAGTCAATCAGATCACGCAAGCAGACAATGACTTCATGAAGACAAACAGTAAGTAAAGAGAGGTAAAGGATAGAACCAGTCGCTTGGTGAGGACAAGGATTTGTTGGACCAGTTCCAATTACTGTGACAACTGTATGTCTGGTTAGGGAGGCTGAGATTCAACTTAGAAGACCGCGTCTTCACCTTATTCCCCTTGAGCTAAGGACACACAGTCCTCGCCCAATCACTCTGGTAAGTCTTCAAGGTAGACTTCCAAACCTTCACAGACTTCGTTCACCGGCGATCCACAATGACTCTTGGATGCTCAGAACGCGACGCCTAACCGGCTGGAGGATTCACAGTCCTCAAGTGTAACAAGTCTTCAGATCACTCAAACAGAAAGACTTCAGTGATGCCTAACACTCTTTGGCTCTGGGTGTTTAGGGCTTTTTCCTCGCAAGGATTTCTCTCTCTCAAAAGCTTCGAAGGTGGGTTGCTCTCAAACGACAAAAGCCGTGCACTAACTCTGAGCAGCCACCAATTTATGGTGTAGGGGGTGGGCTATTTATAGCCAGGAGGCAACCCGACCTGATTTGTCCGAGATGACCCTGGGTCACTAAGGAACTGACACGTGTCCAACGGTCAGATTTCAAACACACGCGGCAGCTTGACTTGGGCTACAAGTAAAGCTGACTCATCCAGCTCTGGATGAGATTTGCTCTCATTGTCTTCGCTCGAAGACATAGGATTAGGTTGAGCATCACTTCAGTCACTCTGACTTTGTTCACTTGAAACCCACTTAACAGTACGGTAGTTCCTATGACTCAACAAAGAAGAAAAGGAAACTACGAAACAACTATGGCTTCGCAATCCATAGTCTTCATGCGATGTCTTCTCATGTCATAGTCTTCAATGTGAATCTCTTCACAGACCACCATTGTCTTCAATGTCTTCACACATTTTTAGGGGTCATCTCTGGTAGGTAAACCGAATCAATGAGGGACTACTACCTGTGTTGTCCTGCAATTCTCACAGACACATTAGTCCCTCAACCAGGTTGTCGTTAATACTCCAAAACCAACTAGGGTGGCACTAGATGCACTTACAATCTCCCCTTTTTGGTGATTGATGACAAACTAGTTGAAGTTTTCAACGGGGATAAAAGTATGGGAAATTTGTAACGGTAAAGGTATTGTCTTCATTAGTAGGAAAAGGCTGCCCCTGAAGATGTGCGTATAAGTAGTTTGCTTTTGAATGCAAATGCACATGGCAGGTTTTAATTGTGGAGATCCTCTTCAACTGATGAAGACAATTCATAATGCATATAAAGATATAACGAAGATAATGACATGCATCATGAAAAATGGCCGTCTGCGGAATAACTTCATGCAGAATTTATCATTGCATCACAAAGTAGCAGACAAAGTGGCAGACGACCATCAAGTTTAAGTGTTACGGCCCAAAGAACCAAATGTATAAAAAATGAGAGTTGTAACCACTTAGCAAAATAAATGTAGCAACCACCCATATGGACCTGCTTGAAGACTATCAACTCATATGCTTCTCCCCCTTTTGTTAGTAAGGACCAAAAATGTTTGAAGACATAGAGCATCTACTCGTTCCCATCAGGAGTAGATGAAGGTGCAGGGTCGACGTTGGAGGTCGGTGGTGCAGAGAGGCCTGGTGCAGTGTCGAGATGCAGTGAAGCCATGGCTGGTGAAGTGGCATCGTCTTCTTCTTCGATGACTCTGGCAACAACAGTTGCGGCCGAAGATGAATACTCAGAATCTTCAATAGGTGGAGTTTGACGCCAGCTTCCATCGCGAGGATGAGTGGAGTCAAATTTGAAACCCTTAGTGAAGCCATCTTCGCGAAGATCGTCTTCATAGCAGAGAAGTGTGAGACTCTTCCAGGACCTCCTACAGGCTTCATGAGCAACAAATGAGTTCTTGGTGGCCAAATTTCTGATGTGATTGACGTCCACCAAGATGCTGTGCATCTGACGCTTTAACCAGTCATGGTTATCTTGTTTCTAATGCAAGGCCACGAGAAGCTCTCGGTCATTGAGCACACGAGATCGCTTCCGAGGCCTTTGAGCAATGGTGCTTTCAGAGGCTTCAGTAGTTGCACGTCGAGGTGCTCGTGTATTGCCAGCAAGAGGATAGACACGAGTAGCAGCAAGAACTCCCTCAATTGGTTGCGTGAAGCTTTGGCGATCAATGTTATGAAGATAAAGTGGCTCCTTGGCAGGCTCAGGGTAGATGGCTTCGACAGGCATATCAACTTCAGGCAAGAAGATAAGATGGTTGCGCGCAGAGGGCTGATAGTTGACAGAAGAGTGAAGCTTGATCAAGCGCATCACCCATGGAGCATAAAACTTCAGGCCAAATAGATCAATTCCAGATGCGGCAAGTTGCCCGATGAAGAAATCTTGAGCATTGAAACTGATGTCATTCAGAATATAGAACACCAATGTCTTCATTGCGCCTTCAAGCTTGGCTGCAGGATAATGTCCTTTGACGGGCCATAGAGTTTGCCTCACAATGTGATAAATGGTTCGGGGCAGATACTCAAGGTCTTCGACAAAGAACTCCTTAGGATATTCAGCATCTTGTGGCAGTGGCTTCATCATGCTGAGCATCTGACTCATGTTGGGCACAGGCTTCTGAAATATGCTCTCCAATGCATTCATGTGTAGCTGACAACCAGGTTCATAGTATTCATCTAGAGTGGGCAGGAAAGTAAGCTCGATGATGTCTTGAGCTTTGGCTTCATGATACACATCACCTGTCATCCACTCAAGGACCCAAGTCTTCGGATCCCCGTTGTAGCCACGAATGTGAAGAGTAGCATAGAACTGCAGCAGAAGCTCTTCGTTTCAATGCTCTTTGTCAGTGACAAACTGCGGAAGGCCAACATCTCTGAAGCAGTCTAGAGCTTCTTCCAAGAAGGGCAGTCCAACAATGGCTTCACAATCCAAACACATGTGAGGAAAGATCCACCCTTGATTGTATAAGATACATGAGTAATAGCTGCGCTGCTGAAAGCTCCAGAAGCGATCAGATGAGATCTTTGGCTTCGTGTACGGGTTCTTGGCACTGTCAAAGAATGTGTTGTGTGCCCTGAAGCTGTTCACACAGAACGATCATGGCGAAGTTGCAACATCGGGAAACCTTGGTAGTCTGGGCTTTGGCTTCTGGACCCGAGGCCTGTGCTCCACATAGTATTCATATTATGGTCCGGGAGCAGTGGGAGGAACCAAAACAGGCCATTTGACAGTGACAAGTTGGCCGCAATCAAATGCCTGCTCAATAGTGTGAGGCCTTGGGGGTGGAACTGCAGCTTCGGTATGGACTGTGGCTTCAGGTTCCACACTTGCTTCAGGTGCAACATTAGCTTCAGGCGCCACAGTATTTTCATCCATGACAACGTCATTGGCTTCAACAGTGTTGGTTGTGGCCGCCTTAATGTTTTCAACCTCCTCTTCAATAACAGGAGGGTCGGGCACTGACACGTTCTCCTCGAGAACGACTTCTTGAGTGATAGGGGGTGTGGCAACTCTTTCTTCTTCTTGTCTTGGTTCTTGATTGTCTTCGGCTGATGCAGCCGGAGTGTCTTCAGCGGCTTTGGCTTCAGACTCAGAGACATTCACAGTAGGAGTGGCTTTAGGAAACACTTCACGTGCGATTGAGCTTTGTTGCACTTCTCCTTCTGGAATGCTCGACATGGTGACCTGTGGACTAGGGCCTTTGCGAAGCCTGCGGAATGCGGGCGACGCCTGTGGTGATGGAGTGGTTTGGACCATGTAGTCATCGTCAAGCACCGGAGTGGCGACTTGATGTGGTGGAGTACTGGGTGTGTCTTCATTACTTGGGGTCTCTTGTTGAGGGCGATCAGCCCAAGAAGCATCCTGAGAGATTGGCGTCATGGGATGACCAATGCCGATGAGCTCGTTGTTCGTGAGAACAGGTGATGATACCGGTTGGTTCTCAATTTGAGGAAGGACTTCATCATCTTTTACATTGTCTTCACAACCAATGTCTTCAGCTGTGATGGAGTCAACAGCTGGTACTTCTTCATCTTCAGGAACCTCTGTGGTAGCAGGCTCGTGAACTACAAGTTGACGCTCTTGGTTGGAGGAGGCAGGACGTGTAACTGAGATGGGCTCAACAACAAGTGGCTCTATGGCAGCAACACGCTCTTTCCGCGAAGACTTTGTCTTCGACTTCTTTGTTGATGGAGCACCATCAGAGGCATTCATGTACTTGCACTTTTTGGCATCAGCTTTAGCTGCCCTAGTCTTCTTCAGTTCTGAAGCTGCTGAGGGGACCTTAGGCTTCGAGCCTGTCATGCTGGCAGGGAAGACAATGCTAGGTGCTTCCTACCTTGGTGCTTCAGTGTGTGCCGCAGCAGACTTCTTCTTCTGTTTGGCAGCCATTCTGGGGTCGATACCAGGACGCCCCAGAGCCTTGCGCTTCTCAGCCTCGTTGTGTGCTTGAACACATTTCTCAGCGAAGTATTTCATCCACTCTCTTGAACCTTTTCCTTCCTCGTGTTTCTTGTGAAACTGATCCTTGAGCTCATGCAACATCTTCTTAAAGTTTTGAACATCATCCACACCGAGCTTTGCCATGTGCTTCTTGAACTGTGCCTTCTCAAAGTCAATCTTGTTCTTCAGCTCGACGATCTTCTGATCCAAGGCCAATTCATTTGCAATGGCTCCATGGAAGGTGACACTGATGTCCACTAGCAGCTGAAGATCATCGATGTGTAACACCCACGATGCGGCTATATCTCCCACGTGTTGGAGCACGACTTAGAGGCATAACCGCATTGTAGGCATGTCACAAGAGGGGTAATCTTTACACATCCCATGTACTTAATAAGAAAGAGATACGGAATTGGCTTACAATCGCCACTTCACACAATACATAAATATAGCATTACATCATCCAGAATACAATCAAGGTCCGACTACGGAACCAAAATAAAGACAACCCCAAATGCATAAGATCCCCGATCGCCCCAACTGGGCTCCACTACTTATCACCTGGAAAGGAAACATAGTAACATCATGAAACCTCGTCGAACTCCCACTTGAGTTCGGTCGCATCCCCTAGACTGGCATCATCGGCACCTGCATCTGTTTTTGGAAGTAATCTGTGAGTCACGGGGACTCAGCAATCTCACACCTTCGTGATCAAGACTATTTAAGCTTATGGGTAGGAAAAGGTAGTGAGGTGGAGCTGCAGCAAGCACTAGCATATATGGTGGCTAACTTACGCAAATGAGAGCGAGAAGAGAAGGCAAAGCACGGTCGAGAAGCTACAAAGATCAAGAAGTGATCCTGAAAACTACTTACGTTCAAGCATAACACGAGACCGTGTTCTCTTCCCGGACTCCGCCGAAAAGAGACCATCATGGCTACACACGTGGTTGATTTCATTTTAATTAAGTTAAGTGTCAAGTTCTCTACAACCGGATATTAACAAATTCCCATCTGCCCATAACCACGGGCACGTATTTCGAAAGTTCAAAACCCTGCAGGGGTGTCCCAACTTAGCCCATCACAAGCTCTCACGGTCAGCGAAGGATATCCCTTCTCCCAGGATGACCCGATCAGACTCGGAATCCCAGTTACAAGACATTTCGACAATGGTAAAACAAGACCAGCAAAGACGCCCGATGTGCCGACAAATCCCGATAGGAGTCGCACGTATCTCGTTCTCAGGGCGCACCGGATGAGCAAGACGTCGGGTTGGCATAGACCCTGGTTGCCCAGGGGGCGCCGGGCATCGCTCAGGTTGGACCAACACTTAGAGAAGCACTGGTCGGGGGGGGGGGTTTAAAATAAAGATGACCCTTGAGTCCGCAAAACCCAAGGGAAAAAGGCTTAGGTGGCAAATGGTAAAACCAAGGTTGGGCCTTGCTGGAGGAGTTTTATTCAAGGCGAACTGTCAAGGGGTTCCCATTATAACCCAATTGCGTAAGGAACGCAAAATCAAGGAACATAACACCGGTATGACGAAAACTAAGGCGGGAAGATTGGAACAAAACACCAGGCATAAGGCCGAGCCTTCCACCCTTTACCAAGTATATAGATGCATTAAAGTAAACAAGATATAATAATGATATCCCAACAATAAACATGTTCCAACAAGGAACAAACTCCAATCTTCACCTGCAACTAGCAACGCTATAAGAGGGGCCGAGCAAAGCGGTAACATAGCCAAACAACGGTTTGCTAGGATGTAGCGACCAGACCTCAAACAGTCTGATCTCTGTGCTCCGGTGTCATCCCTGGATCAGTAATGCTGACACCACACAGTACTCGGAGGATTTATAACAGAGTTGCAATCACACACTTATTACATCAAGTGTCTCAATAGAGAACTTATTACAATAGATATGGCTTAAGGCCATCTAATAACGATAACAGCGGAAGGCTTGGAAGATAAGTGAGTCCATCAACTCCAACGGCATCACTGAGTATAGAACCACGACCTAAAAACTCCTTAATCATCGTCTGAAAAGTCTGCAACATTAACGTTGCAGCCCGAAACGGGTCAGCACATGGAATATGCTGGCAAGGTAACACATAGAGAGTAATGGAATGAAACAGCTATACTATATGCATATCTGGCTGGTGGAAAGCTCTATGGTTATAGTTTTGCGTAAAGCCAATTTTTCCCTACTTCAAAGGAATAAATTTATTTAACTATCATGGTAGTTGTTAAACATTGAGAACGGTTGACAGCATTCTCAATCCCAATTAAAAATATCATTAACAAAACCCAACAAAATTAATTTAGAGTAACATGTTGAGATTCACATGATAATCCAGGTACTAGATACTCAAGATTGTCCATAACCGGGGACACGGCTAACCATGATTAGTTTATTACACTCTGCAGAGGTTTGCGCACTTTTCCCCACAAGACTCGATCGCCTCCGTTTGGTTTCTCGCACTACATGGTGTTTGAGAAGACGGATGACCGAGACATAGTCTTTCAGAAGCGCTAGCACCTTACGATCGGGTAGACCGTACCACCTACATCCCCTACATCTGCTAGTCTACCACTATAAGAGTTCGCACGACTTAGTCAACTATGCTAGAGCCCATAATAGCTTGTGGCTGCACACGGAAGTTTCTAGTATGAATAGTCTCATGATCCCTTTGAGCCTGGGTGGCGGTCCAAAAGAAAACAGGCAAGTCCTGGAATACCCAGGTGCCTCAATCCACCCAGATGTGTGTTTAAGTTGCCACCTTAGATAAACCATTAATTAACAAACTCACATCTGTCATGGATATCACTCACCCAATCCACGTCTAGTAGCATAGCATGGCATAATAGGCAAACGTAGAAGTAACTCCCAAAGGTTTGATAATAAACAGGTAATAGGTACTACCTCAACTACTTCCCATCCCACAATTTAATTAGATCCTAATCATGCAATGTGTGAGGATTGATCTAATGCAATAAAACTGGGTAGTAGGAAAGGTATGATCAAAGTGTTACTTGCCTTGCTGATGATCCGGAAAACCTAGCGATTCGAAGTAACAGGCGGCGCACTCCAGGTATTCTATCGCAAACAAACAAACAAGCATACAATAATTACTCATCTAATGCATGGGTAAAACTCAAATAAAAGATCTAACCAGAAGGTTCAACTTAAGAACTCCGGTTGGCAAAAAGAATCAAATCGAACGAAGCAATGAAAGTCAAACGGCGAAAGAAAACAACTTCATTCTACTAATCTGGATCTAGGGCAATTTTTTACAGTAGCAAAAACTTGTTTAAGTTGGTTAAACGGATAGAGGGTTTCGAGATGAAACTCCAGGCGCTTGAATCGCCTGATTCCGATAAACGAGCAAAAAGTTATACTAAAATGAAAATCGGATCAGGAATCGCGATCAGAAAAATCGCGGATTTAATCCGAGAAAAAGAAAAACGACGAAAATTTGTTAGAACGAACGAATGGACAAACGCTCGCTAATTAAATAAACTGGAAAAACCGATCTATTTAAAAAACCGAAACTAAAAAAACCGACGAAAAAACTGACAGAAAAACCGGACGGTTTTTCGAAAAAAATAAAAAAAACCAGCGCGGAAATCGAGACGACCTCGGGCGGCGGCGGCGAGGCGGCGGCGGCGGGCGCTGGCGGCGACGGGGCGGCGCTGGGGCCGGCTCGGCTAGGGTTTGGCTGGGGCTGGGCCTCCCCCCGGCTTATATAGCCTAGTCGGGCCGGAGTCCGGGTCGGACACGGCCCGTTAGGTCGGTTCGTTTTTTTTAAAATAATTATGCACGGAAGAAAAATAAAAAGAAATACTAAACGGGCTCCAAAAATCCCGAAATAAATTTCCCGGGCTTCTAAAATCATGCCGCACAAGGTGAACATTTATTTGGGGCCTAAATGCAATTTTGAAAAACACACATTTTTCCTAAATTCAAATAAAATAACGAAAAACTCCGAAATAAAATCTTATTTGATTTTATTATTAAATCCTCAATATTTCTTTATTTTGGGAAAGTCATTTTATTCCCTCTCTCATATTTTTGTAATAGACATAATTGATGATAAAATAACAAAATCAAATGATCCTATTCTCAAAATTTGAGAAAACTCAAATATGAAAATAACGAAATCCCCAACTCTCTCCATGGGTCCTTGAGTTGCGTAGAAATTTCTAGGATCAAACCAAAAGCAAATTAAAATATGATATGCATTTATGATCTAATGTATAACATTCCAAATTGAAAATTTGGGATGTTACAAACCTACCCCCCTTAAGATGAATCTCGCCCTCGAGATTTGGGTTGGCTAGAAAATAGGTGAGGGTGGTCCTTGAGCAAATCTTCCTCTCGTTCCCAGGTGGCTTCGTCCTCCGTGTGGTGGCTCCACTGAACCTTGCAAAACTTGATAACCTTGCTGCGAGTGACTCGGCTGGCAAACTCGAGAATCTTAATTGGTTTCTCCTCATAGGTCAAATCGTTATCCAACTAAATAGTTTCCAATGGCATTGTATCTCTCAAAGGTATGTCAGCCATCTCCGCGTGACACTTCTTCAACTGGGAAACGTGGAACACATCATGAACTCCTGACAATCCTTCGGGCAATTCCAACTTGTAGGCCACTTCTCCCATACGCTCCAAAACTCGATATGGTCCTACAAATCGTGGCGCTAACTTTCCTTTAACTCCAAAACGCTTTGTTCCCCGAAGTGGTGATACTCGAAGATAAGCTCTATCTCCAACTTCGTAAACTGTCTCCTTCCGTTTAGAATCTGCATAACTCTTCTGTCTGGACTGGGCTATCTTGAGCTTATCACGAATCAATTTCACCTTCTGTTCAGACTCTTTAATCAAGTCAGGTCCAAACAACTGGCGGTCTCCAACTTCGTCCTATGACAACGGTGTCCTGCACCTCCTTCCGTACAAAGCTTCGAAAGGGGCCATCTTTAAACTGGTTTGGTAACTGTTGTTGTAAGAGAACTCTGCATACGGTAAATTGTCGTCCCAACTAGATCCATAATCTAGTGCACAAGCTCTCAACATATCCTCCAAAATCTGATTGACTCTCTCGGTCTGTCCATCTGTCTGTGGATGAAAAGCTGTACTGAATTCTAGCCTAGTACCCAGAGTTTCATGCAACCTCTTCTAGAACTCTGAGGTAAACTGGGTTCCTCTATCTGATACGATACTCCTCGGAACTCCATGCAAACATACAATCCTGGTCATGTATATCTTTGCCAACTTAGCACTGGTGTAGGTAGTCTTTACTGGGATGAAATGGGCTACCTTCGTCAAGCTATCGACTATAACCCAAATCGAGTCATAGCCTGAACGTGTTCTGGGCAATCCCGTGATAAAATCCATGCCTAACTTATCCCACTTCCATTCGGGTATCGGCAATGTTTGTAACAATCCTGCTGGCTTCTGATGCTCTGCCTTTACTCTCTAACACACATCACAGACTGCTACACACTCTGCAATATCCTTCTTCATTCCGGTCCACCAGAAAATATCTTTCAAATCCAAATACATCTTGGTATTTCCTGGGTGAATCGAATATGGTGAATCGTGTGCCTCTTGCAGAATCAACTTCCTAATCTCTGGGTCATTGGGCACATAAACACGGTCTTCAAACCATAGGGTGTCGTGCTCATCCTCACGAAATCCTTTAGCCTTTCCTTTGCTAAGTTTCTCCTTAATAGAGGCAATCTCCTTGTCAGTCTTCTGAGCTTCTCTGATTCTATCCATTAAAGTTGACTGAATCTCCAATGCTGCTACATAGCTTCTCGAAATTATTTCCAAACATAGTTCACGAAGATTTTCTGCTAACTCCCTTGGTATTTCTCCCGTCATTAATGTATTGACGTGGCTCTTATGGCTTAATGCGTCACCTACTACATTAGACTTTCCGGGATGGTAATGCAATCTCATATCATAATCCTTGATGAGCTCCAACCATCTCCTTTGTCTGAGGTTTAACTCCTTCTGTGTGAAGATGTATTTCAAACTCTTATGATCCGTGTACACCTCACAATGATTTCCAATCAGAAGATGTCTCCATGTTTTCAATGCATGCACTACGGCTGCTAACTCCAAATCATGCGTAGCATAATTCAACTCATGAGGCTTCAGTTGTCTTGAGGCATATGAAACAAGTCCCCCTTCCTGCATAAGCACTGCTCCAAGTCCTCGACGTGAAGCGTCGCAATACACCTCATAATCTTTGGTCTGGTCTGGCAAAATCAACACTGGTGAGGTAACCAAACGTTTCTTCAACTCCTGGAAACTAGCCTCACATTCCTCCGTCCATATGAACTTGGTATCCTTCTTCAACAACTCAGTCATAGGCTTCGCAATCTTTGAGAAATTCTCAATAAATCTCCGGTAGTATCCTGCGAGTTCTAGAAAACTCCGTATCTCTCCAACCGTGGTCGGTGCTTCCCATTTGGTCACGGTATCAACTTTAGTGGGATCTACTGCTATTCCTTCTCCGGATATAACGTGTCCGAGAAATCCTACTTCCTTCAGCCAAAACTCACATTTGCTGAACTTGGCATACAACTGATGTTCTCTGAGCTTCTCAAGTACCAATCACAAATTTTCCTTATGCTCTTCTTCATTCTTTGAGTAAACCAAGATATCATCAATGAACACCACGACAAACTTATCCAAAAACTCCATAAATACTTTGTTCATCATGTTCATAAAATAGACAGGTGCGTTAGTCAGACCAAATGACATAACGGTATACTCGTACAGCCCATACCTGGTGGTAAAAGGTGTCTTAGGTATATCCTGTTCTCGAATCTCCAACTGGTGGTATCCCGATCGCAGATCGATCTTGGAAAATACCTTAGCTCCTTGCAATCGATCAAAGAGATCATTGATCATCGGTAGTGGGTACTTGTTCTTGATCGTTACTTCATTCAATCCTCGATAATCAACAACCATCCTTAACGATCCATCCTTCTTCTCCACTAGAAGTACTGGCGATCCCCAAGGCGAAGAACTTGGGAGAATATATCCTTTATCCAGTAACTCCTTAATCTGCTTCTTAATTTCCACCAAATCCTTTGCTGGCATCCTATACGGTCTCTTCGATATTGGCCCGGTGCCTGGCAATAGCTCAATCAAAAACTCAATATCTCTATCCGGTGGCATGCCTGGCAACTCTTCTAGAAATACTTCAGGGAAATCCCTTACCACTGGTACTTCCTCCTGCACAACTCCTGTTAAGCAATTTACTTGAGCCCTCTTTGGCACATGTCGGGATATATACTTGATCCTTCTCCCTTCTGGGGTGGTAAGCAAAATTGACTTACTAGCACATTCAATATTCCCTTCATACTTTTATAACCAATCCATGCCTAATATCACATCCAATCCTTGGGAGTCCAATACTATTAGGTCTGAGGGAAAAACATAGTTACCAATCCTTAATGGTAACCGATCACACCATCGACTAACCAAATATTCTGCTCCAGGCGAGGTTACTAAATGGGTGACCTAAGGGC
This sequence comes from Triticum urartu, assembly GCF_056163025.1. Lineage (NCBI taxonomy): Eukaryota > Viridiplantae > Streptophyta > Magnoliopsida > Poales > Poaceae > Triticum > Triticum urartu. The sequence continues at coordinate 538,954,286 of NC_141876.1, forward strand.
TTGGGTTGACAGGTTATACTTATCCACAAATCCCCTTGAGATGTATGAATGCGATGCACCAGTATCAAAAAGAACGAGTGCAGTAAATGACTTAACCAAAAACTTACCTACTACTGCATCAGGCTGAGCTTCAACCTCCTCCACGCTAACGTGGTTCACCTGTCCCCTGTTGAAAGGGTTCGGCTTCTTCCCAGAGCTTCCATTGCTATTTCCATTTTGTATTTTAGGGCATTCATTGGCATAATGTCCAGTCTTCGAACACATAAAGCAAGTGACTTGGCTCAGGTCTTTCTTGGCTGGGGTTGATGGGTTGGTGCGATTCTGGTCGTTGCTTCCTCCATTCCCATTACCATTCCTGGTGCCATTGTGATTGTGCGAGCTACCTCCTCCATGGGTATGCTGAAAATGTCATCCCGGTCTAGGGGTAAAACGTGGCTTCTGCTGAGCTCCTGATTGTACTTTCCTTGTCCATACTTCCTCTTGCGATTCTCAATTTGCTACTGCTTGCCTTCAATCATAAGAGCACGGTCTACCAACTCCTGATAGTTGTTGAAGGTTGCTACCATCAACTACATGCTCAACTCATCATTCAGTCCTTCCAGAAACTTCTCCTGCTTAGCTGCATCCGTAGCAACGTCATCTGGGGCATAACGTGCTAACTTACTAAAGTCCTCCACATACTAGCCTACTGCCCATCCTCCTTGGTGCAAGTTGCGAAACTCATGCTTCCTCATGGCCATAGCTCCTGCTGAAACATGGGCAGTACAAAAAGCCTGCTGAAACTAGTCCCATGTGACAGTGTCGACAGGGAAAGTGGCAGTGAAATTCTCCCACCATGATGCTGCGGGTCCTTCAAGCTGATGTGCGGCAAACTTCACCTTCTCCGCATCCATGCATCCTGCTGTGGTCAACTCTCTAGCTGTCTTGCGGAGCCAATCATCTGCTACTATCGGCTCAGTGCTACTGGAAAACACCGGCGGATTTAGCCTAAGAAAACGGGCTAAGTGATCAACAGGTGGTGGTGGTGGTGGGTTGTTGTTGTTGTTCCCCTGGTTCTGATTCTGGACTAGCAACTGCATCAATGTGTTCTGCTGCTGGATCAACTGGGTGAGCTGCGGTGGAAAGGTAAATCCAGGGTCACGTCTCGGAGGCATCTGAGGGTTTAGAAAAGATGAGAGTTAAGAATAGAGGGGGTCTAAAGAGAAAACACTACCCATATGCACATGAGGCAAAAGCAAACAATTCACTTCATTCAATCAAACAAGGGCATACAATCGATCTAGCTATCGCAAAAGTGCTCGGACTACTATATTTACATGGTGGACTACTACTACTGATGAGGTGGTCTACTAGAAATATTCTTCGGTTGCAGACTCCATGATATCTGCTCCAGCTTCATCAACATAATCATCATCGCTATCATCTGGATCCGAATTGGTGTCGTCGATGATGATGTAGTCTTCCGGGCGAATCTCCTTGGGTTCTTCATCTTCATCTACTGGTGTAGGGCCTCCCATAAATATCCAGATCTTCATTGTTAAGTCGGCATTCTTGTCCACCAATACTTCAATTTCCTCTTCATAATCTTCACGTGTAGCCTTGAGTTCTTCCTCTAGTCCCTTGATTCTTGTCTTAGCCTTCTTCAGATCTATCATGTCGGCGCACATCTGGTTCTCCTGTCGTCGAATGTGCTGGTTTAACTCCTGGATAAAATCTGCAATTGATCTATCCTTTCGGGTGCTGATCATCTCCCAGTGCTCATCTCGGCGCCCACAAATCTGGTAGATAGTATCCTTGAGATCATTGCGGTAGACTTCTCCAATGTGTCCCATGACGATGGGAGCTGCCATGCTCTTTCCTAGACTCCAAGTTGGTGCATCAAAAGAAAACTCTTTGGGCTCAGTGACTGGCATGAACGTTCTTCCTGGAACATGAACTTGAATCATCCAGCGCTCTTCTTCAGGTAAAGTGGCGTTGTAGGTTTCGATGAAGCTTGGTACTCCTATGTTCAGGTATCTAGTGACTTCCTTCAAGTGACGTCCAAAGGGTGTATCTTTATCCGTTTGTGTGAACTTGTTCCTTGCATCCGCCATCCTAAAATAGTAGAAAAGATGAGGAGTCAGAGGAGAAGAGAGTGAATAGTGATCTAGGTCTTTAGCTTAGTGGTCGTGTCCTACAGTCAGCGTGTGCTCTGATACCATCTCTGTAGCGACCAGACCTCAAACAGTCGGATCTCTGTGCTCCGGTGTCATCCCTGGATCAGTAATGCTGACACCACATAGTACTCGGAGGATTTATAACAGAGTTGCAATCACACACTTATTACATCGAGTGTCTCAATAGAGAACTTATTACAATAAATATGGCTTAAGGCCATCTAATAACAATAACAGCGGAAGGCTTGGAAGATAAGTGAGTCCATCAACTCCAACGGCATCACTGAGTATAGAACCACGACCTAAAAACTCCTTAATCGTCGTCTGAAAAGTCTGCAACATTGACGTTGCAGCCCGAAATGGGCCAGCACATGGAATATGCTGGCAAGGTAACACATAGAGAGTAATGGAATGAAACAGCTATACTATATGCATATCTGGCTGGTGGAAAGCTCTATGGTTACAGTTTTGCGTAAAGCCAATTTTTCCCTACTTCAAAGGAATAAATTTATTTAACTATCATGGTAGTTGTTAAACATTGAGAATGGTTGACAGCATTCTCAATCCCAATTAAAAATATCATTAACAAAACCCAACAAAATTAATTTAGAGTAACATGTTGAGATTCACATGATAATCCAGGTACTAGATACTCAAGATTGTCCATAACCGGGGACACGGCTAACCATGATTAGTTTATTACACTCTGCAGAGGTTTGCGCACTTTTCCCCACAAGACTCGATCGCCTCCGTTTGGTTTCTCGCACTACATGGTGTTTGAGAAGACGGATGACCGAGACATAGTCTTTCAGAAGCGCTAGCACCTTACGATCGGGTAGACCGTACCACCTACATCCCCTACATCTGCTAGTCTACCACTGTAAGAGTTCGCACGACTTAGTCAACTATGCTAGAGCCCATAATAGCTTGTGGCTGCACACGGAAGTTTCTAGTATGAATAATTTCATGATCCCTTTGAGCCTGGATGGCGGTCCAAAAGAAAACAGGCAAGTCCTGGAATACCCAGGTGCCTCAATCCACCCAGATGTGTGTTTAAGTTGCCACCTTAGATAAACCATTAATTAACAAACTCACATCTGTCATGGATATCACTCACCCAATCCACGTCTACTAGCATAGCATGGCATAATAAGCAAACGTAGAAGTAACTCCCAAAGGTTTGATAATAAACAGGTAATAGGTACTACCTCAACTACTTCCCATCCCACAATTTAATTAGATCCTAATCATGCAATGTGTGAGGATTGATCTAATGCAATAAAACTGGATAGTAGGAAAGGTATGATCAAAGTGTTACTTGCCTTGCTGATGATCCGGGAAACCTAGCGATTCGAAGTAACAGGCGGCGCACTCCGGGTATTCTATCGCAAACAAACAAACAAGCATACAATAAGTACTCATCTAATGCACGGGTAAAACTCAAATAAAATATCTAACTAGAAGGTTCTACTTAAGAACTCCGGTTGGCAAAAAGAATCAAATTGAACGAAGCAACGAAAGTCAAACGGCGAAAGAAAACAACTTCGTTCTACTAATCTGGATCTAGGGCAATTTTTACAGTAGCAAAAACTTGTTTAAGTTGGTTAAACGGATAGAAGGTTTCGAGATGAAACTCCAGGCGCTTGAATCGCCTGATTCCGATAAACGAGCAAAAAGTTATACTAAAACGAAAATCGGATCAGGAATCACGATCAGAAAAATCGCGGATTTAATCCAAGAAAAAGAAAAATGACGAACGTTCGTTAGAACGAACGAACGGACGAACGCTCGCTAATTAAATAAACTGGAAAAACCGATCTATTTAAAAAAACCGAAACTAAAAAAAAACCGATGGAAAAACCAAACGGTTTTTCGAAAAAAAAAACTGACGCGAAAATCGAGACGACCTCGGGCGGCGTGTCAGCGACGGCGGCGTGGCGGCGGGCGCTGGCGGCGGCGGGGCGGCGCTGGGGGCGGCTCGGCTAGGGTTTGGCTGGGGCTGGGCCTCCCCCCGGCTTATATAGCCTAGTCGAGCCGGAGTCTGGGTCGGACACGGCCCGTTAGGTCGGTTCGTTTTTTTAAAATAATTACGCGCGGAAGAAAAAAAAAAAACTAAACGGACTCCAAAAATCCCGAAATAAAATTTCCCGGGCTTCTGAAATCAAGCCGCACAAGGTGAACATTTATTTGGGGCCTAAATGCAATTTTGAAAAACGCACATTTTTCCTAAATTCAAATAAAATAACGAAAAACTCTGAAATAAAATCTTATTTGATTTTATTATTAAATCCTCAATATTTCTTTATTTTGGGAAAGTCGTTTTATTCCCTCTCTCATATTTTAGTAATAGACATAATTGACGATAAAATAACAAAATCAAATGATCCTATTCTCAAAATTTGAGAAAACTCAAATATGAAAATAACAAAATCCCCAACTCTCTCCGTGGGTCCTTGAGTTGCGTAGAAATTTCTAGGATCAAACCAAAAGAAAATTAAAATATGATATGCATTTATGATCTAATGTATAACATTCCAAATTGAAAATTTGGGATGTTACATAGGACAAGGTGGGTTAGAGGCTTGACATGGCAATATGGGAGGCATGATAAAGCATGTGGTAGGTATCGCGGCAAAGCAATAGAGCGAGCAACTAGCAAGCAAAGATAAAAGTGATTTCGAGGGTATGGTCATCTTGCCTGCAAAGTTCTCCGAGTTGATGTAAGCTTGATCCTCGTAAGCGTACTCAACGGGTTCCTCGATCACGTACTCGTCTCCCGGCTCTACCCAAGGCAAGAACACACGCAAAGGAAACCACAATCAACCACGGTGCAATGCGCAAGCAACATGATGCAAAACATGGCATGATATGCGGGATGTGATATGCAATGCATATGCGTGCTCCGGAAAGAAAAGATTGAACCAGGCCTCAACTTGGCAAACCAAGAGCGCCGCTGGAAAGATGAGTTGATTTCGGTCGAAATCGATATAAAGATCACCGGAATCCGATGCACGGTTTACAAATGGCAAGCAAAACAATAATGGCACAATTCTGCGATTAACAACACGATGCCATCTAGAATGCAACAAGAAACTAAGCTATTGCACTTCAACATAGCAACAAAGCACATGGCAGTGATCTACTTAAGATGCTTGACAAAAGATGAACACTGAGCTACGGCTACATCACACAATAGCAGGCTCAAACAAGCATGGCAAAAGTGCAAAAGATAACATCATCTCAGACTTAGTGAAAATACTAACATGTCAGGAATTAACATTTTTGATCAGGAAGCAATGTTTAGAGCAAGATAACAACATGCTACAGAATCCGAACATAGCAATACAAGGCATGGCATGAATCTACTCAAAGCATGTAACAAAAGTCCCTTACTGACCATAAACCAAAATGGCACAGAAAATATGATGGCACCCATGTAAAAATAGCAACTTTCGTTAACAGATTCAGACTTAGCAGAAAACTAGACATGGCATAAACAGAAATATGAAGGCATGTTTGCGAGCTCGATGAACTCACCACAAGGCATTGCATGATAAACTAAGCATACACCCAGCAAGAAGACATGATCAAGAAGCTAAACATGGCAAGAACAATCTCATAGCATGCACGGATCAACTACAACAACCTTGGCAAAATTGATTAACACGTAAACAATCTGCCAGGAACATTTTATAGCAAAAGTAGAGCAAGATTGAGTCATGCTAGGGTACTCCATAAATGCAAACAGGGACATGGATGGATAGAGCATAACCATATTCTCAAATCATCCTTACTGAACATACTCAAAAGAAGCATGGATCACTCTGTAGCAACATGAATACATGGCATTAAAATAACAGCAGGGAAATGACTTAGTGAAATTCTAAGTCCCTGAAATCAGCAACATCACGAGAGCTACTTTGCATGCTTGTGCTAGTCACCACATTGATCACAAAAATACATGGCATACACCCCTGTAAAGATGGCATGGCATAGCCCAAAACACATGTAGGGCTGAAGCTCATATGCAGCACACAATAATCATGGCAAAAATGACAAATGCTCAAGATCTGCTAAGAATTAGGAACTAACATTATGAAGCACTCTTGCAACAATCATTTGGGCATCAATATGGACTCAAACAAGCATGGTGCAATGGAATAAAATGAAGAGGACATCCTAACGAACAATTTGATATATTGCACGCACAAAATGGAGCTACGATGACAGAGATATGGCATGATGAACATAGCTTGAAAAACAATGAACAGGAAAAAGACTTAGACGAAAATAGACCTCTCCGGACAGATCTGGATCTAGGGTTCGTCTCCGAGCGCGCGAACCGAGGTCCACCAGAGTAGCTCGCCGGAGTTCTCGCGGAAGACATGGACATCGGCCGGCGAGGTAGATCCGGGCGAATCCGGGTCACCGGAGATGTGGGGAGGCGCGGCGGCGGCGTTCCGCGGCGGAGGCGCGGCGGCAGCCGAGCGGCGAGGCGGCGGGTGGCGGCCGGGCGCGGGCGGCGGAGGTCGGCGCCGACGAGGAGCTAGGTGGCGGCGCGACGAGGTGCGGGCGGCGGCGGTCGGCGCGAGGCTGCGGGGAGGAGTTGGGCCGCGGGGGCCGGGCACGGGCTAGGCGGGCCGGCGGCGTGGGGGCAGCGGGCGCGCCATGTGGCAGGCGGTGATAGGCGCGGTGGCGGTGGCGGACGCGTCCAGCCTGAGCGGACGTGTCCGGCGGCACGGAGGAGCGGGGGTAGGGTTTCGGGACCCAGATTTTGGACGGGGAGGACAAATTTATAGGTAGAGGGAGCTAGGAGAGTCAAAATGGAGTGTGGTTTTCGGCCACGCGATCGTGATCGAACGGCCAAGAGGATGGAGGGGGTTTGGATGGGTTTTGAGCCAGTTTGGAGGGGTGTTGAGCTGCAACACACACGAGGCCTTTACGGTTCCCCGGTTAACCGTTGGAGTATCAAACGAACTCCAAATGGCACGAAACTTGACAGGCGGTCTACCGGTGGTGTACCAATGCCGCTTGGAAAATCTCGGTCCAATCCGAGAATGTTTAACACCCGCACACGAAAAGAGGCAAAAGGGGCACCGGAGGACGTAGGAGTGTCGGAATGCAAAACGAACAACGGGGAAAATGCTCGGATGCATGAGACGAACACATATGCAAATGCGATGCACATGATGACATGATATGAAATGCATGACATGAACAAAATGCAAAACGAAGACAAAACCCAACCACGAGGGAATATCATAACTTAGAGCTGAAAATGGCAAGAGTTGGAATACAAATATGGTAAATTACGTCCGGGGTGTTACACGATGCTTATGATCCAATCGTTGAACCATTCATCAATCAAGGTGTTCAAAATGTCAATGTCAAAGAGGGGTAGATCGTTGAAGATTTCCTCCTCTTGCTTGCTCTTGATTAGAAGCTCAAGAGCATCATCACCAAAGTCTTCGTTGCTTGACAGATCAATGGTTTCATCTTCGTTCCTCAGAACGGCAGCTGGTGTCAGTTCATGCCCAGAAATCTTCACGGGCTCCTTCTTGGGATTCTCCTTCTTCTTGGAGACACGAGAAAGATCTTCAGATTGCACACTGGGTTCAGAAGGTGCAGTGGCCAATGGCTTCGCACGAGAAACTTTTGGTGCGGCAGAGGGCTTCGAAGCCTTTGACTTCTTTGGCTTCTACTTTGGTGGTGCTGGCGCATCTTCAGAATCTGCGTCATCAACGGAGTGGTCCACCGTTGCCCCCTGGACAGCAATATGAGTGATGAGGCCTTCGAGGTTGTAGAAGGGGCCAATTTCATTGGGATTGGCATCACGTGTGCCATCAGCCCTTGGTTGCAGATGAACCAGGGTTGAAATTGAGTCGCAGGTACTTCTTGTTCTTTGCAGCAGACTCCTTTGCAAACTTGAAGTTGCACTTGAAAAGATTGTCTTCACAACACCACAACAAAGATGATGGGTCGGCGTTTTCGGGCTGTGGCCCTCGGAGCATGCACGGATAGAAACCTTGAGCAATGGCTTCGGGCTTGGACTTGGGCTGAAGACCTCTGTATACAATATCTCCCCAGGGGCCCTTGATGGCGTTCTTTTCAACATATTAGGCAGTTACAAATCTGTATTTGTACCATTCCTCTCCCCAATATCTTTGAATCCATTGGATTCGGTTCTTGCGTTCCCCGTAGGTTTCCTCAAGATCTGTCTTGTACATTTCAAAGAGATCTGGTGGCAGGTCCTTGGCTGTATTCCCACGGTGTTGTCTACCGCCCTTTCTAGCTGGTTTCTCAGTGGCCATAGTGTAACACCCTCGATGCGACTATATCTCCCACGTGTCGAGGCACGACTTAGAGGCATAATCGCATTGAAGGCATATGTCGCAAGTTAGGCAATCTTCACAACATCCCATGTAATATGAATAATAAAGGGGAGAAAACATAGTTGGCTTACAGTCGCCACATCAATCAAGTACATAAATAACATTACATCATCCAAACACTCATGGCCCGACTATGGTGCCAAAATAAAAGATAACCCAACATGCGACACGGTCCCAATCACCCCCAACTGGGCACCAGTACTGATCATCGGGAAAGGAAACATAGTAACGTTGAGAGTCTTCGTCGAACTCCCACTTGAGCTCATACGCGTCTCCTGGAGCGGAATCATCAGGCCCTGCATCTGGTGTAATAGTAATCTGTGAGCCACAGGGACTCAGCAATCTCGCACCCTCGCGATCAAGACTATTTAAGCTTATAGGTATGGCAAGGTAAATATGTGGAGCTGCAACAAACGACTAGCAAGTATGGTGGCTAACTTATTCGCAAAAGAGAGCGAGAAGAGGAGGCAAAGCGCGAGCGAGAAACTAGAGAGAAACCTGCACAAACATTACTCCAACACCGTGTCCACTTCCCGGACTCCACCGAGAAGAGGCCATCACGGTAACACACTCGGTTGATTCATTTTAATTAAGTTAAGGTTCAAGTTATCTACAACCGGACATTAACAAATTCCCATCTGCCCATAACCGCGGGCACGGCTTTCGAAAGTTCAAAACCCTGCAGGGGAGTCCCAACTTAGCCCATGACAAGCTCTCATGGCCAACAAAGGAATAGACCTCCTCCCAAGATGTTTCGATCAGACTCGGTATCTCGGTAATTCAAGACACTTCGACAGGTTAAAACAAGACCAGCAACACCGCCCGAATGTGCTGACAAATCCCGATAGGAGCTGCACATATCTCTTTCTCAGGGCACACTCAGATGAGCGCTCCATACAACTAAAACCAAACCTCGAGTTTCCCCGAGGGGGCGCTGCACAGGACTCTAGTTTGGACCAACACTCAGAGGAGCACTGGCCCGGGGGGGGGGGTTTAAAATAAGATGACCCTTGGGCTCCGGTAACCCAAGGGAAAAGAGGCTAGGTGGCGAATGGTAAAACCAAGGTTGGGCATTGCTGGAAAAGCTTTAATCAAGGCGAAATATCAAGGGGTTCCCATTATAACCCAACCGCGTAAGGAACGCAAAATCCGGGAACATAACACCGACATGACGGAAACTAGGGCGGCAAGAGTGGAACAAAACACTAGGCGAGAGGCCGAGCCTTCCACCCTTTACCAAGTGTATAGATGCATTAAGATAACAAGATAATATAATGATATCCCAACAAGTAAATAAATGTTCCAACAAGGAACGGCCTTCAATCTTCACCTGCAACTAGCAACGCTATAAGAGGGGCTGAGCAAAGCGGTAACATAGCCAATCAACGGTTTGCTAGGACAATGGTGGGTTAGAGGTTTGACATGGCAATTTGGGAGGCTTGAAAGCAAGTGGTAGGCATCGTAGCAATGGCATAGCAAAAGAGCGAGCAAACTAGCATAGCAAAGATAGTAGTGATTTCAAGGGTATGATCATCTTGCCTGCACAGTTGTCAGAGTTGACTGGATCCTCGAAAGCAAACTCAACGGGCTCCTCGTTAGCAAACTCATCTCCCAGCTCTACCCAAACAAGACAAACAAGCAACAAGGATACAATCAACCACGTGCAAGACCAAGCAATATGATGCAATGATGATATGCTATGCGGAACGCGATGCAGGATGCAAAATGCAAGATATGACAGGAAATGCATGAACCTGGCCTCAATTTGGAAAACCAAGTGTGCCAATGGAAATATGAGATGAAATCGCTTGAAAACGATATAAAGAACGCTGGAATCGAAGTTACGGTTTGGAAATGGCAAGCGATTCAAATATGACACCGGTCTGCGATTTACAGCAAATAGGCATCTAAATGCAATGAGATGAACATGCTACAGCACCCAAACAAGTCAACAAAATACATGGCAGGGATGCACACAAGATGCTTAACAAAAGTCTAGCACTGAGCTACGGCCAATTCATCCATTAACAGGTTCAAACAAGCATGGCAAAAATGCATATGGCAAACAGATCTCAGACTTAGTGAAATCAACACTTGTCTGGAATTTCAGATCAGGTAGCCCTCTTCGGAGCAACAAAACTACATGCTACAGGATCTGAACATGGCAAACTAAAGCATGGCATGGAGCTACTCAAAGATCTTAACAAAAGTCCCTTAGTGACCTTGAGCCAAAAGGGATCAGAAAATACAATTGCAAGCATGTGAACATAGCAAAAACATAATCAGTTTTCAGACTTGAAAACTGACACACGCTGAAATATAACTCAAGTAGGCATGTTTACAAGCTCGATGCACTCACTACGGTGCAAGTCATGGCAAGATAAGCATAAACCCATCAAGAAGGCACAAAATGCAATCTAGACATGGCAAGAACAATAGCATAGCATGCACGGATCAACTACAACGTCATCGGCAAAATTGCAAAACAAGTTGACAATCTGCCCAGATTCACAAAGTAGCAAAAGTAGAGCTCGATTGACTCAAGCTAGGGTGCTCCATAATTGCAAATAAAGACATGGATGGACAGAGCACTACAATATTAACAAAACATCCTTACTGAACATCCTCAAAAGAGGCACGGATCAACAGGAAACAACATGAACATATGGCATCATGAGATAAACAGATCAAGGACTTAGTGGAATTACCAAGTCCCTGAAAACAGAATTACTAAGTGCACCACTTTGCAAGCTTGCACTAGTCACCACACACATCCTAAAAATACATGGGTTGCACCTCTGGAAAGATGACAAAACCCTTAATAAAACATATGTAGAACTCATGGGCATAGCATGCACACATTAATCATGGCAAAAATGACAAAAACCTAAACGGAGTAGCAGATCTGACAATTATCTCAAGTAGCCCTATTCTAACAGCATTTCGGGCATCAATATGAGCTCAAATGAAAATGATGCAATGGAATGAAATGATGTACTCTCTGAGATGAACATTTTGATATGCTAAATGCATGAATCAGAGCTACGGATGCAAAGTTACGAAGCTACGAACAGGGGCATATGGACTGAAAATATCAGGGACTTAGTGGATTTTTGACCTCCGATCTAGGGTTTGCACGGATTTCGAAGTTCGCCGGAGGGAGCACTGTAGTTGGCCGGAAATGGCGTGGTGGCGGCCGGATCTTGGCGAGGGGAGGAGGAGGCGGCCGGATCTCGCCGGATCCGGGCTGGGCGGCGGTGCGCGGCGAGGCGGCGCGGCGCGGTGCGGGCGAGCGGCGGCCGCCGGCGATGGCGCAGGGCGGCGCGGGGCCACCGGAGATGGCGCGCGGCGGCTGGGCAGCCGGGGAGCGGCGCGGGTAGGCGGGAGGCGGCGCGGGCAGGCGGGAGAGGGAGCCGGGCGGCGGCGGCGGCTTCGGGCCGCGGGGGCCCTCCCGGGCCGCGCGGTGGGAGGCGGCGGCGAGGCCACGTGGCGGCCCCTCAGTGGCTGCGGGCGGTGGCGGCGCTTGTCCGGCGAGAAACGGACATGTCCGGCGCGCGAGGTGGATTTTTTAGGGTTTGGGGAGGGAGGAGACCTGGGATTTCGTGGAGGGATCTATTTATAGCCATAGAGGGAGCCAGGAGAGTCCAAATGAGGTGCGGTTTTCGGCCACGCGATCGTGATCGAACGCTCTAGATGATTGAGCAGAGTTAGGTGGGTTTTGGGCCAAATTGAAGGGGTGTTGGGCTGCAACACACACGAGGCCTTTTCGGTCCCTCGGTTAACCGTTGGAGTATCAAACGAAGTCCAAATGGTATGAAACTTGACAGGTGGTCTACCGGTAGTAAACCAAGGACGCTTGGCAAGTCTCAGTCCAATACAGAAATGTTCAATCCACACACACGAAAGAAAGCTAGAAATGCCCACCGAAGGAGAACGAAGCGCCGGAATGCAAAACGGATAACGGGGAAAATGCTCGAATGCATGAGACGAACACGTATGCAAATGCAATGCACATGATGACATGATATGAGATGCATGACAACGACAACAACACACGGAGACAAAACCCGAACCCGAGGAAATAAATACAACTTAACGCCGGAAACGGCAAGAGTTGGAGTACAAATTGGGAAAGTTACATCCAGGGTGTTACACATAGTATTCAAGCTGAAAGGCTTCAAGACTGTGAATGGCTTCTGTCTGCTGGTCAAACATGAACTGGCTTCAGGAGAATTGATGTGTCGCTGTAAGAATTCCGCAAACGATTGCAGACTATGAGAACCAAGGGATTCTCCCATGGACATGTACCTGCGACATCATTAGAGGTGCGAGGGAAGGGGAAGAGGTCATATGCATTCTTAGAAGATTTTGAAGATAAATCAGTTTGAAGACATTGACCTCATAGTGCGAAGACATTCACTTATTTGATGAGAGTTGGTTCCAGATTTGTACGAATCCAAGAATAAGTTCAAGTGAGGAATCTAACTAGTAGTGAAGCATAAGTGAATATACTTGGCATGATATGAGATGCAGATGATACGTCTCCAACGTATCTATAATTTTTGATTGTTCCATGCCAGTTTTGGATGTTTATGGGCTTTATTATGCACTTTTATATATTATCTGTTTTTGGACTAGAAGAAGCCCACGGAGTATCAGAGTTGGACCAGGAGGGTGGGGGTGCGCCCACCCCCCTAGGCGCGCCCCTGCCTCGTGGACTGCCCGGAGGTCCACCGACGTACTTTTCCTCCCATATATACCCATATACCCTAAAAAATTCTGGGAACAGAATAGATCGGGAGTTCCGCCGCCAGAAGCCTCCATAGCCACTGAAAACCAATTGGGACCCTATTCCGGCACCCTGCCGGAGGGGGGAACCCTCACCGGTGGCCATCTTCATCATCCCGGCGCTCTCCATGACGAGGAGGGAGTAGTTCACCCTCGGGGCTGAGGGTATGTACCAGTAGCTATGTGTATGATCTCTCTCTCTCTCTCTCGTGTTCTTGAGGTGGTACGATCTTGATGTATCGCAAGCTTTGCTATTATAGTTGGATCTTATGATATTTCTCCCCCTCTACTCTCTTGTAATGGATTGAGTTTTCCCTTTGAAGTTATCTTATCGGATTGAGTCTTTAAGGATTTGAGAACACTTGATGTATGTCTTGCGTGGGATAACCGTGGTGACAATGGGTTATTCTATTGATTCACTTGATGTATGTTTTGGTGATCAACTTGCAAGTTCCTCCCATGAACCTATGCATAGGGGTTGGCACACATTTTCGTCTTGACTCTCCGGTAGAAACTTTGGGGCACTCTTTGAGGTTCTATGTGTTGGTTGAATAGATAAATCTAAGATTGTGTGATGCATATCGTATAATCATACCCACGGATACTTGAGGTGACATTGGAGTATCTAGGTGACATTAGGGTCTTTGTTGATTTTTGTCTTAAGGTGTTATTCTAGTACGAACTCTAGGGCTGATTGTGACACTTATAGGAATAGCCCAACGGATTGATTGGAAAGAATAACTTTGAGGTGGTTTCGTACCCTACCATAATCTCTTCGTTTGTTCTCCGCTATTAGTGACTTTGGAGTGACTATTTGTTGCATGTTGAGGGATAGTTATATGATCCAATTACGTTATTATTGTTGAGGGAACTTGCACTAGTGAAAGTATGAACCCTAGGCCTTGTTTCAACGCATTGCAATACCGTTTGTGCTCACTTTTATCATTAGTTACCTTGCTGTTTTTATATTTTCAGATTACAAAAACCTTTATCTACCATACATATACCATTTGTATCACCATCTCTTCGCCGAACTAGTGCACCTATACAATTTACCATTGTATTGGGTGTGTTGGCGACACAAGAGACTCTTTGTTATTTGGTTGCACGGTTGCTTGAGAGAGACCATCTTCATCCTACGCCTCCTACGGAATGATAAACCTTAGGTCATCCACTTGAGGGAAATTTGCTACTGTCGTACAAACCTCTGCACTTGGAGGCCCAACAACATCTACAAGAAGAAGATTGTGTCGTAGACATCAACAGACATGGACAACTCCAGTTATGAAAGTGAAGAAACTACTTTTGGTTGAAGTGGATGGATTTGACGGATCAAACGAGAGCAGTAAAAGTAAGATTTAATTACCACATGAAGAACTGCTAAACGAAGTAGAGAGGGAGGCCGAGTAGTTCAATCTCCCGCACCCTAACTTGGCGGCGGAAGACACCTACAGCGGCGGCGGAGAGGACGAGGTCCGCGGCCGGCGTGAGGACGGCGTCGAAGAAGTCGCGGCAACTAAGCGCTTCGTCTCCGGCGTCGTCGCAAGCTAGCGGAGGCGCTAGGGTTTTGGTGCAAGGAGAAGAGGTGGAAGAAGAGATAATGATCGTGGTGATGTGTGTATTTATAAGGATAGGGACGGCACAACGTTATTACGCAGGTGCCCCTAGCGGTTCACATCTGAAGGCACATGGCATGCATGCAACACATTGGAAGTTGTTCCATGTTCCCACACACGCCTGGATTGTCGGGTGGTCGTTACGGCTTCTCTGGATTTCAAGCAAAAAGGATAAAGTATTAAAACAGATTCAATTCTTGTCTCTGTGTCTTCTGCTGACAAGGACCCAGAGAAGACAATCGACAGTTTCAATAGAATGCATATGATTTGGATAGATAGAATCTGAGGTAGAAGCATAGAGGGGGTTAGGGTCCAATCACATTCACTTAGATCAAAAGATTCAAACAAGAAGACATAGCTATAAGTGAATGTTGTAGAGGACAGAACACAAGTATATGTATATATAAGACGAAATCATCATTGAGAAGATAAACATGAAGTCAAATCAATGTTGAAGACAAACCAAATGTTTCGGGGATATACCTGTTGGGGAACGTAGTAATTTCAAAAAATTTCCTACGCACACGCAAGATCATGGTGATGCATAGCAACGAGAGGGGAGAGTGTGATCTACGTACCCTTGTAGATCGACAACGGAAGCGTTTGGTTGATGTAGTCATACGTCTCCACGGCCCGACCGATCAAGCACCGAAACTACGGCACCTCCGAGTTCTAGCACATGTTCAGCTCGATGACGATCCCCGGACTCCGATCCAGCAAAGTGTCGGGGAAGAGTTCCGTCAGCACGACGGCGTGGTGACGATCTTGATGTACTACCGTTGCAGGGCTTCGCCTAAGCACCGCTACAATATTATCGAGGACTATGGTGGAAGGGGGCACCACACACGGCTAAGAATATGATCACGTGGATCAACTTGTGTCTCTAGGGGTGCCCCCTGCCCCCGTATATAAAGGAGCAAGGGGAGGAGGCCGGCCGGCCCTATAGGCGCGCCAAGGAGGAGTCCTCCTCCTAGTAGGAGTAGGACTCCTACTAGGAGGGGGAAGGAAGTGGGGAGGGAGAGGGAAAGGGGGGCGCCGCCCCCCCCTCTCCTAGTCCAATTCGGACCAGGGGGGGGGGAGGAGGCGCGCGGCCCACCCTGGCTGCCCCTCTCTCTCTCCACTAAGGCCCATAAGGCCCATTACTTCTCCCCGGGGGGGGGGGGGGGGTTCCGGTAACCCTCCGGTACTCCGGTTTTCTCCGAAATCACCCGGAACACTTCTGGTGTCTGAATACAGCCGTCCAATATATCAATCTTTATGTCTCGACCATTTCGAGACTCCTTGTCATGTCCGTGATCACATCCGGGACTCCGAACTAACTTCGGTACATCAAAACTCATAAACTCATAATATAACTGTCATCGAAACCTTAAGCGTGCGGACCCTACGGGTTTGAGAACAATGTAGACATGACCGAGACACGTCTCCGGTCAATAACCAATAGAGGAACCTGGATGCTCATATTGGCTCCTACATATTCTATGAAGATCTTTATCGGTCAGACCGCATAACAACATACGTTGTTCCCTTTGTCATCGGTATGTTACTTGCCCGAGATTCAATCGTCGGTATCCTATACCTAGTTCAATCTCGTTACCAGCAAGTCTCTTTAAACGTTCTGTAATACATCATCCCGCAACTAACTCATTAGTTGCAATGCTTGCAAGGCTTAAGTGATGTGCATTACCATGAGGGCCCAGAGATACCTCTCCGACAATCGGAGTGACAAATCCTAATCTCGAAATACGCCAATCCAACATGTACCTTTGGAGACACCTGTAGAGCTCCTTTATAATCACCCAGTTACGTTGTGACGTTTGGTAGCACACAAAGTGTTCCTCTGGCAAACGGGAGTTGCATAATCTCATAGTCATAGGAACATGTATAAGTCATGAAGAAAGCAACAACAACATACTAAACGATCGGGTGCTAAGCTAATGGAATGGGTCATGTCAATCAGATCATTCAACTAATGATGTGATCCCGTTAATCAAATAACAACTCTCTGTCCATGGTTAGGAAACATAACCATCTTTGATTAACGAGCTAGTCAAGTAGAGGCATACTAGTGACACTCTGTTTGTCTATGTATTCACACATGTATTATGTTTCCGGTTAATACAATTCTAGCATGAATAATAAACTTTTATCATGATATAAGGAAATAAATAATAACTTTATTATTGCCTCTAGGGCATATTTCCTTCAGTCTCCCACTTGCACTAGAGTCAATAATCTAGATTACACAGTAATGATTCTAACACCCATGGAGCCTTGGTGCTGATCATGTTTTGCTCGTGGAAGAGGCTTAGTCAACGGGTTTGCAACATTCAGATCCGTATGTATCTTGCAAATCTCTATGTCTCCCACTTGGACTAGATCCCGGATGGAATTGAAGCGTCTCTTGATGTGCTTGGTTCTCTTGTGAAATCTGGATTCCTTCGCTAAGGCAATTGCACCAGTATTGTCACAAAAGATTTTCATTGGTCCCGATGCACTAGGTATGACACCTAGATCGGATATGAACTCCTTCATCCATACTCCTTCATTTGCTGCTTCCGAAGCAGCTATGTATTCTGCTTCACACGTAGATCCCGCCACGACGCTCTGAGAACTGCACCAACTGACAGCTCCACCGTTTAATGTAAACGCGTATCCGGTTTGCGATTTAGAATCGTTCGGATCAGTGTCAAAGCTTGCATCAACGTAACCATTTACGATGAGCTCTTTGTCACCTCCATATACGAGAAACATATCCTTAGTCCTTTTCAGGTACTTCAGGATGTTCTTGACCGCTGTCCAGTGATCCACTCCTGGATTACTTTGGTACCTCCCTGCTAGACTTATAGCAAGGCACACATCAGGTCTGGTACACAGCATTGCATACATGATAGAGCCTATGGCTGAAGCATAGGGAACATCTTTCATTTTCTCTCTATCTTCTGCAGTGGTCGGGCATTGAGTCTTACTCAACTTCACACCTTGTAACACAGGCAAGAACCCTTTCTTTGCTTGATCCATTTTGAACTTCTTCCAAACTTTGTCAAGGTATGTGTTTTGTGAAAGTCCAATTAAGCATCTTGATCTATCTCTATAGATCTTAATGCCTAATATGTAAGCAGCTTCACCGAGGTCTTTCATTGAAAAACTCTTATTCAAGTATCCCTTTATGCTATCCAGAAATTCTATATCATTTCCAATTAGTAATATGTCATCCACATATAATATCAGAAATGCTACAAAGCTCCCACTCACTTTCTTGTAAATACAGGCTTCTCCAAAAGTCTGTATAAAACCAAATGCTTTGATCACACTATCAAAGCGTTTATTACAACTCTGAGAGGCTTGCACCAGTCCATAAATGGATCGCTGGAGCTTGCACACTTTGTTAGCTCCCTTTGGATCGACAAAACCTTCTGGTTGCATCATATACAACTCTTCTTCCAGAAATCCATTCAGGAATGCAGTTTTGACATCCATCTACCAAATTTCATAATCATAAAATGCGGCAATTGCTAACATGATTCGGACAGACTTAAGCATCGCTACGGGTGAGAAGGTCTCATCGTAGTCAATCCCTTGAACTTGCCGAAACCCTTTTACGACAAGTCGAGCTTTGTAGACAGTAATATTACCGTCGGCGTCAGTCTTCTTCTTGAAGATCCATTTATTCTCAATTGCTTGCCGATCATTGGGCAAGTCAACCAAAGTCCATACTTTGTTCTCATACATGGATCCCATCTCAGATTTCATGGCTTCAAGCCATTTTGCGGAATCTGGGCTCACCATCGCTTCTTCATAGTTCGTAGGTTCATCATGATCTAGTAGCATGACTTCCAGAACAGGATTACCGTACCACTCTGGCGCGGATCTCACTCTGGTTGATCTATGAGGTTCAGTAGTATCTTGTTCTGAAGTTTCATGATCATCATCATTAGCTTCCTCACTAAATGGTGTAGGTGTCACAGAAACAGGTTTCTGTGATGTACTACTTTCCAATAAGGGAGTAGGTACAGTTACCTCGTCAAGTTCTACTTTCCTCCCACTCACTTCTTTCGAGAGAAACTCCTCCAGAAAGTTTCCGAACCTAGCAACAAAAGTCTTGCCTTCGGATCTGTGATAGAAGGTGTATCCAATAGTCTCCTTTGGATATCCTATGAAGACACATTTCTTCGATTTGGGTTCGAGCTTATCAGGTTGAAGCTTTTTCACATAAGCATCGCAGCCCCAAACTTTGAGAAACGACAACTTTGGCTTCTTGCCAAACCATAGTTCATAAGGCGTCGTCTCAACGGATTTTGATGGTGCCCTATTTAACATGAACGCGGCCGTCTCTAGAGCGTATCCCCAAAACGATAGCGGTAAATCAGTAAGAGACATCATAGATCACACCATATCTAGTAAAGTACGATTACGACGTTCGGACACACCATTACGCTGTGGTGTTCCGGGTGGCGTGAGTTGCGAAACTATTCCACAATTTTTCAAATGTACACCAAACTCATAACTCAAATATTCTCCTCCACGATCAGATCGTAGAAACTTTATTTTCTTGTTACGATGATTTTCAACTTCACTCTGAAATTCTTTGAACTTTTCAAATGTTTCAGACTTGTGTTTCATTAAGTAGATATACCCATATATGCTTAAGTCATCTGTGAAGGTGAGAAAATAACGATATCTGCCACGAGCCTCAACGTTCATCGGACCACATACATCTGTATGTATGATTTCCAACAACTCTGTTGCTCTCTCCATAGTACCGGAGAACGGCGTTTTAGTCATCTTGCCCATGAGGCACGGTTCGCAAGTACCAAGTGATTCATAATCAAGTGGTTCCAAAAGTCCATCAGTATGGAGTTTCTTCATGCGCTTTACACCGATATGACCTAAACGGCAGTGCCACAAATAAGTTGCACTATCATTATCAACTCTGCATCTTTTGGCTTCAACATTATGAATATGTGTGTTACTACTATCGAGATTCAATAAGAATAGACCACTCTTCAAGGGTGCATGACCATAAAAGATATTACACATATAAATAGAACAACCATTATTCTCTGATTTAAATGAATAACCGTCTCGCATCAAACAAGATCCAGATATAATGTTCATGCTTAACGCTGGCACCAAATAACAATTATTTAGGTCTAATATTAATCCTGAAGGTAGATGTAGAGGTAGCGTGCCGACCGCAATCACATCGACTTTGGAACCGTTTCCCACGCGCATCGTCACCTCGTCCTTAGCCAATCTTTGCTTAATTCGTAGTCCCTGTTTCGAGTTGCAAATATTAGCAACAGAACCAGTATCAAATACCCAGGTGCTACTGCGAGCATTAGTAAGGTACACATCAATAACATGTATATCACATATACCTTTGTTCACCTTGCCATCCTTCTTATCCGCCAAATACTTGGGGCAGTTCCGCTTCCAGTGACCAGTCTGCTTGCAGTAGAAGCACTCAGTTTCAGGCTTAGGTCCAGACTTGGGTTTCTTCTCTTGAGCAGCAACTTGCTTGCTGTTCTTCTTGAAGTTCTCCTTCTTCTTCCCTTTGCCCTTTTTATTGAAACTAGTGGTCTTGTTGAGCATCAACACTTGAAGCTCCTTTTTGATTTCTACCTCCGCAGCTTTCAGCATTGCGAAGAGCTCGGGAATAGTCTTATTCATCCCTTGCATATTATAGTTCATCACGAAGCTCTTGTAGCTTGGTGGCAGTGATTGGAGAATTCTGTCAATGACGCAATCATCTGGAAGATTAACTCCCATTTGAATCAAGTGATTATTATACCCAGACATTTTGAGTATATGCTCACTGACAGAACTGTTCTCCTCCATCTTGCAGCTATAGAACTTATTAGAGACTTCATATCTCTCAATCCGGGCATTTGCTTGAAATATTAACTTCAACTCCTGGAACAGCTCATATGCTCCATGACGTTCAAAACGTCGTTGAAGTCCCGGTTCTAAGCCGTAAAGCATGGCACACTGAACTATCGAGTAGTCATCAGCTTTGCTCTGCCAGACGTTCACAACATCTAGTGTTGCTCCAGCAGCAGGCCTGGCACCCAGCGGTGCTTTCAGGACGTAATTCTTCTGTGCAGCAATGAGGATAATCCTCAAGTTACGGACCCAGTCCGTGTAATTGCTACCATCATCTTTCAACTTTGCTTTCTCAAGGAACACATTAAAATTCAGTGGAACAACAGCACGGGCCATTTATCTACAATCATACATAAACAAGCAAGATACTATCAGGTACTAAGTTCATGATAAATTTAGGTTCAATTAATCATATTACTTAAAGAACTCCCACTTAGATAGACATCCCTCTAATCCTCTAAGTGATTACGTGATGCAAATCAACTAAACCATGTCCGATCATCACGTGAGATGGAGTAGTTTCATTGGTGAACATCACTATGTTGATCATATCTACTATATGATTCACGCTCGACCTTTCGGTCTCCGTGTTCTGAGGCCATATCTGTATATGCTTGGCTCGTCAAGTATAACCTGAGTATTCCGCGTGTGCAACTGATTTGCACCCGTTGTATTTGAACATAGAGCCTATCACACCCGATCATCACGTGGTGTCTCAGCACGAAGAACTTTCGCAACGGTGCATACTCAGGGAGAACACTTCTTGATAATTTAGTGAGAGATCATCTTATAATGCTACCGTCAATCAAAGCAAGATAAGATGCATAAAAGATAAACATCACATGCAATCAATATAAGTGATATGATATGGCCATCATCATCTTGTGCTTGTGATCTCCATCTCCGAAGCACCGTCGTGATCACCATCGTCACCGGCGCGACACCTTGATCTCCATCGTAGCATCGTTGTCGTCTCGCCAATCTTATGCTTCCACGACTATCGCTACCGCTTAGTGATAAAGTAAAGCATTACAGCGCGATTGCATTGCATACAATAAAGCGACAACCATATGGCTCCTGCCAGTTGCCGATAACTCGGTTACAAAACATGATCATCTCATACAATAAAATTTAGCATCATGTCTTGACCATATCACATCACAACATGCCCTGCAAAAACAAGTTAGACGTCCTCTACTTTGTTGTTGCAAGTTTTACGTGGCTGCTACGGGCTTAAGCAAGAACCAATCTTACCTACGCACCAAAACCACAATGATAGTTTGTTAAGTTGGTGCTGTTTTAACCTTCGCAAGGACCGGGCGTAGCCACACTCGGTTCAACTAAAGTTGGAGAAACTGTCACCCGCAAGCCACCTATGTGCAAAGCACGTCGGGAGAACCGGTCTTGCGTAAGCGTACGCGTAATGTCGGTCCGGGCCGCTTCGTCCAACAATACCGCCGAACCAAAGTATGACATGCTGGTAAGCAGTATGACTTATATCGCCCACAACTCACTTGTGTTCTACTCGTGCATATAACATCAACATATAAAACCTAGGCTCGGATGCCACTGTTGGGGAACGTAGTAATTTCAAAAAATTCCTACGCACACGCAAGATCATGGTGATGCATAGCAACGAGAGGGGAGAGTGTGATCTACGTACCCTTGTAGATCGACAACGGAAGCGTTTGGTTGATGTAGTCGTACGTCTCCACGGCCCGACCGATCAAGCACCGAAACTACGGCACCTCCGAGTTCTAGCACACGTTCAGCTCGATGACGATCCCCGGACTCCGATCCAGCAAAGTGTCGGGGAAGAGTTCCGTCAGCACGACGGCGTGGTGACGATCTTGATGTACTACCGTCGCAGGGCTTCGCCTAAGCACCGCTACAATATTATCGAGGACTATGGTGGAAGGGGGCACCACACACGGCTAAGAATATGATCACATGGATCAACTTGTGTCTCTAGGGGTGCCCCTGCCCCCGTATATAAAGGAGCAAGGGGAGGAGGCCGGCCGGCCCTATAGGCGCGCCAAGGAGGAGTCCTCCTCCTAGTAGGAGTAGGACTCCTACTAGGAGGGGGAAGGAAGTGGGGAGGGAGAGGGAAAGGGGGGTGCCGCCCCCCTCTCCTATTCCAATTCGGACCAGGGGGGGAGGAGGCGCACGGCCCACCCTGGCTGCCCCTCTCTCTCTCCACTAAGGCCCATAAGGCCCATTACTTCTCCCGGGGGGGGGGGGGTGTTCCGGTAGCCCTCCGGTACTCCGGTTTTCTCCGAAATCACCCGGAACACTTCCGGTGTCCGAATATAGCCGTCCAATATATCAATCTTTATGTCTCGACCATTTCGAGACTCCTCGTTATGTCCGTGATCACATCCGGGACTCTGAACTAACTTCGGTACATCAAAACTCACAAACTCATAATATAACTGTCATCGAAACCTTAAGCGTGCGGACCCTACGGGTTCGAGAACAATGTAGACATGACCGAGACACGTCTCCGGTCAATAACCAATAGCGGAACCTGGATGCTCATATTGGCTCCTACATATTCTACGAAGATCTTTATCAGTCAGACCGCATAACAACATATGTTGTTCCCTTTGTCACCGGTATGTTACTTGCCCGAGATTCGATCGTCGGTATCCTATACCTAGTTCAATCTCGTTATCGGCAAGTCTCTTTACTTGTTCTGTAATACATCATCCCACAACTAACTCATTAGTTGCAATGCTTGCAAGGCTTAAGTGATGTGCATTACCGAGAGGGCCCAGAGATACCTCTCCGACAATCGGAGTGACAAATCCTAATCTCGAAATACGCCAACCCAACATGTACCTTTGGAGACACCTGTAGAGCTCCTTTATAATCACCCAGTTATGTTGTGACGTTTGGTAGCACACAAAGTGTTCCTCTGGCAAACGGGAGTTGCATAATCTCATAGTCATAGGAACATGTATAAGTCATGAAGAAAGCAACAACAACATACTAAACGATCGGGTGCTAAGCTAATGGAATGGGTCATGTCAATCAGATCATTCAACTAATGATGTGATCCCGTTAATCAAATAACAACTCTTTGTCCATGGTTAGGAAACATAACCATCTTTGATTAACGAGCTAGTCAAGTAGAGGCATACTAGTGACACTCTGTTTGTCTATGTATTCACACATGTATTATGTTTCCGGTTAATACAATTCTAGCATGAATAATAAACTTTTATCATGATATAAGGAAATAAATAATAACTTTATTATTTCCTCTAGGGCATATTTCCTTCAATACCCCACGGTATGACCCGGCCGGAAGTATGACCCGGCCGGACTTGGCGCTTCATCGTGGCCCGCAGGAGGATTGGCAACTCACGGGTCTGGCGATTCACTGGCGTGATGACTCACGAGCCTGGTGACTTAATGATGGCTCCGACGGCGGGTCAGGCGGACAACAAGGGCCCAAGGCCCAGTAGGCCGGTTCATGTTATGGTGGGCCGGTTTAAGACGGAAGGCATGAGGAATATTTCCTTTACGAGGAAGCAAGACCCGTACTTGTATACGACTTGTAATAGAGAATAAGTTAGTTCTAATCTTACTAGGACTCTACATGTAAGCCGCCTCTCCAAACTTATATAAGGAGGGGCAGGGCTCCCCAAAGAGGGACAAGCATCAAGAAACAATCTCTAGGGCTAGACACAAAGAGCCGGCTTGCCGGTGACCCCCTCATGATCATAATGAGACCTAGCCACAAACAACATGTAGGGTTATTACCGGATGATGTTTCCCGGGGCCCAAAGCTGTCTAAATTCTTGTCTTGTGTGTTGATCCGCCGCGCGCCTCTTGATTCCGACCAACCCCTTCAAGCTACCACATAGGTGCATTGGCCTCGCGACTAAGTCCTCACACTAGGACGTCTGCCATGACAATTCCATGACAAAATGCGAAGACTTTGCAAATGTGACGTCTAACGAAACACTTCGAACCAGAATTTGGTGGTGGCGTTAGCCACCGTATAGGAAGTATTAGACCCAGACACGACGCACAATTATCGTGGCGCTCTGAAGTCATATTCCGCATTAATGTATTCACACTTAGAGTGTATGTCTTCATTGATTGAAGATATACTTTACTGCGTGTGTTGCACATCTAAGTCATTACATGCATAAGCATTAGGATGTGTGTCCCATCACAGGACATTCGAGGATTCTAAGATATGTAGCTCACACCGCAACTTGCAAAACCTTTTCTCATCCAAGGGCTTTGTGAAGATATCTGCCAATTGCTCTTCAGTGCTGACGTGAATGATATCAATATCTTCCTTCATGACATGATCTCTGAGAAAGTGATGATGAATTTCAATGTGCTTTGTCTTCAAGTGCTGAACTGGGTTGTTGGCGATTTTGATGGCGCTTTCATTGTCGCAGTAGAGTGGTACCTGCTTCAGATGAATGCCATAGTCCTTGAGAGTTTGCTTCATCCAAAGAAGCTGAGCGCAGCAAGATCCAGCAGCAACGTATTCAGATTCAGCAGTGGAGAGAGACACACAGTTCTGCTTCTTTGAAGACAAACAGACAAGTGATTGTCCAAGAAAGTGACATGTGCCTGATGTAGACTTGTGATCAACCTTGTCACCAGCATAATCAGCATATGAGAATCCAACTAGATCAAACTCTGAGCCCTTTGGATACCATAATCCTAGTGTTGGGGTGTAAGCCAAATATCGAAGAATTCGCTTCACAGCTAAGTGATGCGACTCCTTTGGTGCCTCTTGGAATCGGGCACACATGCAAACGCTAAGCATGATATCTGGCCTAGATGCACATAAATTGAGTAAAGAACCAACCATGGAGCGGTATACCTTTTGATCGAACTCTTTACCATTGTCGCCGGGACCGAGATGACTTTTGGTTGGCATTGGCGTCGTGTATCCCTTGCAGTCTTGCATTCCAAACTTCTTCATGCAATCTTTGAGGTATTTCTCTTGAGATATGAATATGCCATTGCTCTGCTGACGGATTTGAAGACCAAGGAAGAACTTCAGCTCACCCATCATGGACATCTGATATTGCTCTTGCATCATGTGTCCAAACTCGTCACTGTATCTTTTGTCAGTGCAGTCGAAGATAATGTCATCCACATAGATCTGGCACACAAATAGTTCACCATCGTATGTCTTCGTGAAGAGAGTGGGATCCAGGGAACTAGGTTTGAAGCTTTGCTCTTCAGGAAGTCTTTGAGTGTGTCATACGAAGCACGAGGGGCTTGTTTGAGGCCATGCAGTGCCTTGTTGAGCTTGTATACCATATCAGGATGTTTTGGATCTTCAAAGCCATGTGGTTGTGCAACATACACTTCTTCTTCAATCTTTCCATTGAGAAAGGCACTCTTTACATCCATTTGATACAGAAGGATGTCGTGATGGTTGGCATAGTCTAGCAGTATGCGAATGGCTTCAAGCCTAGCCACCGGAGCAAATGTTTCATCGAAGTCAATCCCTTCAACCTGAGTGTATCCTTGAGCAATGAGACGAGCCTTGTTTCTGACAACTGGTCCATGCTCATCTTGTTTGTTGCGATACATCCATTTGGTGCCAATGATATTATGCTTCTGTGGGTCAGGACGCTTGACCAATTCCCACACATTGTTCAGCTCGAACTATTGAAGCTCTTCTAGCATAGCTTGAATCCATATAGGTTCCGTGAATGCTTCAACAACTTTCTTGGGTTCAGATATAGACAAATGCAAAGTGCCCACAAAAATTTGCTAGCTGAGTTGCTCTTGAACGAGTGAGTGGACCAGGTGCATTGATGCTATCAATTATCTTCTCAATATGTACTTCATTTGCAACACAAGGATGAACTAGACGAAGATTTTGCCCTTGCTGATCATTTTCTTCATCTTCAACATTGGCTTCAGGCCGAGCAGAGTCTTCAGGTTGACTTGGCACATAAATGATAAGTTCCTCTTCAGCCTGTGCCTCCGAAGGAATGATTTCTCCAGTCCCCATAAGCTTGATGGATTCACTAGGTGAGACTTCATCTACCACATTTGCCAGGTGCTCTCTTTGCGAGCCGTTAGTTTCATCGAACCGCACATCCACGGTTTCAACCACTTTATAGTGAAAGAGGTTGAAGACTCTGTAGGAGTGCGAATCCTTTCCGTAACCAAGCATAAAACCTTCATGTGCTTTCGGTGCAAAATTTGAAGTGTGATGCGGATCTTTGATCCAGCACCTAGC
This sequence comes from Triticum urartu, assembly GCF_056163025.1. Lineage (NCBI taxonomy): Eukaryota > Viridiplantae > Streptophyta > Magnoliopsida > Poales > Poaceae > Triticum > Triticum urartu. The sequence continues at coordinate 538,981,359 of NC_141876.1, forward strand.
ACCAAATACTCTGAAGTAGCTTACGTTTGGCTTCTTACCAGCCAATGGCTCATATGATGTCTTTTTTAGAAGCTTGTGAAGATAAACACGGTTGATGACATGGAATGCAGTATCAATAGCTTCAGGCCAGAACTTCCTTGGAGTCTTGTACTCATCAAGCATCATTCGAGCCATCTCAATGAGGGTTCTGTTCTTGCGCTCCATGATGCCATTCTGTTGAGGTGTGTATGGAGCTGAGAACTCATGAGTGATGTCCAATGTATCAAGATAGGTGTCAAAGCCGATGTTCTTGAACTCTGTGCCGTTGTCACTTCTGGTGTGCTTGATCTTGATGCCATAGTTCATCATGGCACGATTGGCAAATCATCTGAAGACATCCTGCACTTCAGTCTTGTAGAGAATTATATGCACCTAGGTATATCTTGAATAATCATCAACAATAACGAAGCCATAGAGACAAGAAGCGGTAGTGAGAGTAGAGTAGTGAGTAGGGCCGAATAGGTCCATGTGAAGTAGCTCGAAAGGACGTGATGTCGTCATGATTGTCTTCGAGGGATGCTTGGCCCTAGTCATCTTCCCAGCTTTGCAGGCACCACACAGATGATCCTTCTTGAACTTGACGCCCTCGATGCCTACGACATGCTTCTTCTTCACGAGAGTGTACGAGTTCCTCATGCCATCATGCCCTAGCCTCTGATGCGAGAGCCAAAACTCTGAAGCTTTTGATAGAAGACATACGACCAACTGTGGTCCTGCTAAGAAATCTACCATGTACAGATCATCTTTTCGGTATCCTTCAAAGACTAGAGACTTGTTAGATTCCATTATAACAAGGCAACGATATTTTCCAAATATCACAATCATGTTCAAGTCACAAAACATTGAGACAGACATTAAGTTGAAACCAAGGGATTCAACAAGCATCACTTTATCCATGTGCTGATCCTTTGAGATTGCAACTGTTCCTATACCCAATACCTTGCTTTTATCAGTGTCAGCAAATGTGATGTGACTCTTGTCAGATGGACGTAAGGTTGAGTCCATGAGAATACTTCGATCACCAGTCATGTGGTTAGTGCATCCACTGTCAATAATACATTCTGAAGCCTTTGGTGTCATACCCTACAGTGCAGTTAGGGGGATAGGCTTCACCAAGGGTATTGTGAAGCATAAACATTTGACGAGCAAGTGGATTATGAAAGCTCAAATCTAGGTTAGGACTGATAGGATGATTGGCAAGCAATTTAGGAACAAAATACATAGTAAGACCATTTGGGCATTTTATCTTGCGCCCCACAAGATGTTTTAGGTCCCCAGCAATAGCATCTAACGCCTTTGATTTCCGGCTGGAGACCCTTCCCTACAAAAGAGAGTTAAGTTTTCTTAACGACCCACATTTTCAGGGGTGGCTTCGAAGCAATGAGTCTAAGTGCAACATCTGAGAACTTTGGCTTTGGAGCCCTAGAAAATAGTCTTGCAGGAGGTGAATAATACTCATAAGAATAGGCAGAATAGTTCTTGGTCCTATGAACATGGCGGTTTGATGAAACACACTCATATTCATAGGCCTGAGTATGGTTTCCCTGTAAAACATTAGTGTTAGGGTGACTCTGGTGTGTCCTCCGTCTGTATGAAGCCTTTGGACCATATGAATCCTTTGGTCTGGGGTTTGTCTTCTTCCCAGGTGGTGTCATGATGACATTCACCTGAAGATTTTCAAGACAACTCTTGGGAACCCAGATCTTCCTCAAAGGTGGCCCATTCCTGTAGTTAGTACCAATATACCTGGCAAACACTTCACCATTCTGATTCTTAAACAATTTATAGTTTGCATCAAGGGATTCATCAATGATAATTGGGTTAGCACAAGTGAAGCCAGATAAGGTAGATGGATCCACTGAAGGTCCCTTTGCAGCAACCCACGTGGTTTTGGGGTATTGCTCAGGCTGCCAGTAAGAACCATCAACATTCATTTTCCTCTCGAACCCAACACCCTCTTTCCTAGGGTTTCAGTTCAGAATCTGTTTCTTGAGGACATCACATAGTGTTTGATGCCCTTTGAGACTTTTGTACATTCCTGTCTCAAGCAATGTCTTCAACCTGGCATTCTCATCAGCAATAGTAGTGGTATCCTCAGCAAAGGGGTTAGTGACCACATCAGCAGTTGAAGCTATTGCAACAGTAGTAGCAGTAGAACATCCAGCAACAGAAGTAGCGTTATCACGCTCAAGGCATTTTAGACATGGTGGTTCAAATCCTTCCTGAGCGGAACTTATCTGTTGAGCGCGGAGTGACTCGTTCTCCTTCCGAAGATCTTCATGAGCCACTCTCAAGTTCTCAAGTTCTTGCTTCCTTTGAAGATAATCGTAGGAAAGCTTTTCATGAGTTGTTGAGAGCGTTTCATGACGACTTTCAAGTTCCTCGTACTTAACATAAAGATTTTTTATGTCTTCAATTAAGGACTGAGATCGGGTCTTTTCTGCGTCCAACAGGTCATCGCTTTTGTCTAACAGTTTTTGAATATGTTCCATGGCATTCTGTTGTTCAGTTGCAATTTTAGCAAGTGTTCTGTAGCTAGGTTTAGATTTACATTCAGAGTCATCTTCACTTGATGTTTGATAGTAAGCATCGCATGAGTTTACCTTGGCACCATGTGCCATGAAGCACTAGGTGGGTGCAGAGTCGTCCTCATCATTAGCATCAGCGTTGGTGACGAGGTCATTGTCTTCAGTGTTGAAGATGGACTTGGCGACGTATGCTGAAGCTAGAGCCAGGCTTGCCACGCCTGAATCAGATTCCTCATCAGACTCCACCTCCACCTCCTCAGATGCAGACTCCTCCTTCTCCTTTCCAGCAAACACATGAGCCTTGCTGGATGAGCTCTTCTTGTGTGATGAAGACTTTGACGAAGACTTGGAAGAATACTTTGAGGATTTCTTCTTCTTCTTGTCATCACAATCATATTCCTTGCTCTTCTTCTTCTTCTTCTTCTTCTTCTTCTTCTTCTTCTTCTTCTTCTTCTTCTTCTTCCTCTTCTTCCTCTTCTTCTTCTTCTTCCTCTTCTTCTTCTTCTTCCTCTTCTTCTTCTTCTTCTTCTTCTTCTTCTTCTTCTTCTTCTTCTTCTTCTTCTTCTTCTTCTTCTTCTTCTTCTTCTTCTTCTTCTTCTTCTTCTTCTTCTTCTTCTTCTTCTTCTTCTTCTTCTTCTTCTTCTTCTTCTTCTTCTTCTCCTCATTGTCCCACTGAGGACATTCAGAGATGTAGTGACTAGGTTTCTTGCACTTATGGCACGTTCTCTTCTTGTAGTCACGGGAGAAAGCTTCATCATTTCTTGAGCTGGATCTTGAAGACTGTATGGAGCCTTTCTTCTTAGTGAATCTCTGGAACTTCTTCACTAGCATGGCAAGTTCCTTTCCAATGTCTTCAGGATCCTCAGAACTGCAGTCAGATTCTTCTTCAGATGAGGAAACAACCTTTGCCTTCAAAGCACGAGTTCGGCCATACTTGGGACCATAGATATCTCTTTTCTCAGATAACTAGAACTCATGTGTGTTGAGCCTCTCAAGTATGTCGGACGGATCGAGAGTCTTGAAGTCAGGGCATTCTTGAATCATCAGGGCCAAGGTGTCAAATGAGCTGTCGAGTGATCTTAAGAGTGTCTTGACGATTTCATGCTTGGTGATCTCAGTAGCCCCGAGTGCATGAAGCTCATTTGTGATGTCAGCGAGGCGATCAAACATCAGCTGAACATTCTCATTGTCATTTCTCTTGAAGCGGTTGAAGAGGTTGCATAGAACACTGATCCTTGAGTCTCTCTGGGTTGAGACGCCTTCGTTTACCTTGGAGAGCCAGTCCCAGACTAGCTTCCCAGTTTCCAGAGCACTCACACGACTATACTGTCCTTTGGTCAGATGACCACAGATGATGTTCTTGGCAGTAGAATCCAGTTGAATGAACTTCTTGACATCAGCAGGGGTGACACCTTCATCGGCCTTGGGAACGCCATTCTTGACGACATACCAGAGGTCGACATCACTGGCTTCAAGATGCATGCGCATCTTATTTTTCTAGTAGGGGTAATTAGTGCCATCGAAGACAGGGCACGCAGCGGAGACTTTGATTATCCCTGTAGTCGACATAGCTAAAACTCCAGGTGGTTAAACCGAATCACACAGAACAAGGGAGCACCTTGCTCTGATACCAATTGAAAGTGCTAGTTATCGACTAGAGGGGGGGGGTGAATAGGCGTTTTTTATGAAAGTCTTCAAAACACGGGGGCTTTGAAGACAAATAGTAGAACTAAACCTATTGATATGCAATGGAAGGTAGACTACACTAGACAAGCCATAGTTAAGTAAGCAATGAAGTGAAAGCACGAAGACTATCAACAGCTAGGTAGAATGGATCAGGATGGAAGATAATATGAAGCCAAACAACAACAGTCTTCACTTAGTGAAGTCAATCAGATCACGCAAGCATGAAATGACTTCATGAAGACAAACAGTAAGTAAAGAGAGGTAAAGGATAGAACCAGTCGCTTGGTGAGGACAAGGATTTGTTGGACCAGTTCTAGTTGCTGTGACAACTGTACGTCTGGTTAGGGAGGCTGAGATTCAACTCAGAAGACCACGTCTTCACCTTATTCCCCTTGAGCTAAGGACACACAGTCCTCGCCCAATCACTCTGGTAAGTCTTCAAGGTAGACTTCCAAACCTTCACAGTCATCGTTCACCAGCAACCCACAATGACTCTTGGATGCCCAGAACATGACGCCTAACCGGCTAGAGGATTCACAGTCCTCAAGTGTAACAAGTCTTCAGATCACTCAGACAAAAAGACTTCAGTGATGCCTAACACTATTTGGCTCTAGGTGTTTAGGGCTTTGTCCTCGCAAGGATTTCTCTCTCTCAAAAGCTTCGGAGGTGGGTTGCTCTCAAACGACAAAAGCCGTGCACTAACTCTGAGCTGCCACCAATTTATGGTGTAGGGGGTGAGCTATTTATAGCAAGGAGGCAACCCGACCTGATTTGTCCGAAATGACCCTGGGTCACTAAGGAACTGACACGTGTCCAACGGTCAGATTTCAAACACACGCGACAGCTTGACTTGGGCTACAAGTAAATATGACTCATCCAGCTCTGGATGAGATTTGCTCTCATTGTCTTCGCTCGAAGACATAGGATTAGGTTGAGCATCACTTCAGTCACTCAGATTTTGTTCACTTGAACCCCACTTAACAGTACGGTGGTTCCTATGACTCAACAAAGAAGAAAAGGAAACTACGAAACAACTATGTCTTCGCAATCCATAGTCTTCATGCGACGTCTTCTCATGTCATGGTATTCAATGTGAATCTCTTCATAGATCACCATTGTCTTCAATGTCTTCACACATTTTTAGGGGTCATTTCTGGTAGGTAAACCGAATCAATGAGGGACTACTACCTGTGTTATCCTGCAATTCTCACAAACACATTAGTCCCTCAACTAGGTTTGTCATCAGTACTCTAAAACCAACTAGGGGTGGCACTAGATGCACTTACAATCTCCCACTTTTTGGTGATTGATGACAAACTGGTTGAAGTTTTCAACGGGGATAAAAGTATGTAAAATTTGTAAGGGTAAAGGTATTGTCTTCATAAGTAGATGAAGGTGCAGGGTCAACATTGGAGGTCGGTGGTGCAAAGAGGCCTGGTGCAGTGTCGAGTCACAGTGAAGCCGTGGCTGGTGAAGTGGCATCGTCTTCTTCTTCAACGACTCTGGCAACAACAGTTGCAGCCGAAGATGAATAGTCAGAATCTTCAATAGGTGGAGTTCGACGCCAGCTTGCATTGCGAGGAGGAGTGGAGTAAAATTTGAAACCCTCAGTGAAGCCATCTTCGCGAAGATCGTCTTCAGAGTAGAGAAGTGTGAGACTCTTCTAGGACCTCCTACAGGCTTCATGAGCAACAAATGAGTTCTTAGTGGCCAAATTTCTGATGTGATTGACTTCCACCAAGATGCTGTGCATCTGACGCTTTAGCCAGTCATGGTGCTTATCTTGTTTTTGATGCAAGGCCACGAGAAGCTCTCGGTCATTGAGCGCACGAGATCGCTTCCGAGGCCTTTGAGCAATGGTGCTTTCAGTTGCTTCTATAGTTGCACGTCGAGGTGCTCGTGTATTGCCAGCTAGAAGATAGACACGAGTAGCAGCAAGAACTCCCTCAATTGGTTGCGTGAAGCTTTGGCGATCAATGTTATGAAGATAAAGTGGCTCCTTGGCGCTCAGGGTAGATGGATTCGACAGACATATCAAACTCAGGCAAGAATATAAGATGGTTGCGCGCAGAGGGCTCATAGTTGACAGAAGAGTGAAGCTTGATCATATCAACCTCAGGCAAGAAGATAAGATGGTTGCAATACATCATCTCGTATCTAACTCCTTAGTCACTTTACTTGCAAGCTTCTTGTGATGTGTATTATTGAGAGGACCCAGAGATACCTCTCCGATACACGGAGTGACAAATCCCAATCTCGATCCACGCCAACTCAACATACACCTTCGGAGGTACCTGTACAGCATCTTTATGATCACCCAGTTATGTTGTGACATTTGATAGCACACAAGGCATTCCTCCGGTGTCTGGGAGTTGCATGATGTAGGATCGAAAGTATGTCTAGAGGGGGGGGGGGTGATTAGACTACTTGACCAAATAAAAATCTAGCCTTTTCCCAATTTTAGTTCTTGGCAGATTTTAGCAACTTTGGACAAGTCAAGCAATCTTAATACAATTCAAGGAAGCATGCAAAGAGTATATGAGCAGCAGAAAGTAAAGCATGCAACTTGCAAGAATGTAAAGGGAAGGGTTTGGAGGATTCAGACGCAATTGGAGACACGGATGTTTTGTCGTGGTTCCGATATGTGGTGCTATCGTACATCCACGTTGATGGATACTTCAACCCACGAAGGGTAATGGTCGTGCGAGTCCACGGAGGGCTCCACCCATGAAGGGTCCACGAAGAAGCAACCTTGTCCATCCCACTGAAAGTGCTAGTGATCGACTAGAGGGGGGGGTGAATAGGAGATTTTTACGAAAGTCTTCAAAACATGGAAGTTTCGAAGACAAACAATAGAGATAAACCTATTACCATGCAGCGGAAGGTAGACTACACTAAGCAAGCCATAGTCAAGTATTCAGAGAAATGAAAGCACAAAGACTAATAGCAGCTAGGCAGTATAGATCAGGATGGAAGATAGTATGAAGCTAATCAGAACAGCAGTCACACAGTGAAGACAAATAAATAATGCAAACAGGCAATGACTTCACAAGGACCAATCTGAAAGTAAAGAGATGGAAGGATGGAACCAGTGGCTCATTCAAGACAATGATTTGTTGGACCAGTTCCAGTTGCTGTGACAATTGTACGTCTGGTTAGGGAGGCTGAGATTCAACTCAGAAGACCACGTGTTCACCTTATTCCCCTTGAGCTAAGGACACCCAGTCCTCGCCCAATCACTCTGGTAAGTCTTCAAGGTAGACTTCCAAACCTTCACAGACTTCGTTCACTGGCAATCCACAATGACTCTTGGATGCTCAGAATGCGACGCCTAACCGGCTGGAGGATTCACAGTCCTCAAGTGTAATAAGTCTTCAAATCACACAGACAGGAAGACTTATGTGATGCCTAACACTCTTTGGCTCTGGATGTTTAGGGCTTTGTCCTCGCAAGGAATTCTCTCTCAAAGGCTTCGAGGTGGGTTTCTCTCAAACGACAAAAGCCGTACACTAACTCTGAGCAGCCAACCGTTTATGGTTGTAGGGGGTGGGCTATTTATAGCCACTAGGCAATCCGACCTTATTTGTTCGAAATGACCCTAGGTCACTAAGGAACTGACACATGTTCCAACGGTCAGATTTCAAACACACACGGCAACTTTACTTGGGCTACAAGCAAAGCTGACTTATCCAGCTCTGGATAAGATTTGCTCTCATTGTCTTCGCTTGAAGACATAGGATTTTGGTTAAGCATCACTTCAGTCATTCTGACTGGTTCACTTGGACCCCACTTAACAGTACGGTGGTTCCTATGACTCAACAAAGAAGAAAAAGAACGATGAAACAACTAAGTCTTCGCGCTCCATAGTCTTCACGCGATGTCTTCTCTTGTCATAGTCTTCAATGTGAATGTCTTCACGTACCACCTTGGACTTCAATGTCTTCATACATTTTTAGGGGTCATCTCTGGTAGGAAAACCGAATCAATGAGGGACTTCTACCTGTGTTATCCTGCAATTCTCATAAACACATTAGTCCCTCAACCAGGTTTGTCGTCAATACTCCAAAACCAACTAGGGGTGGCACTAGATGCACTTACAATCTCCCCCTTTTTGGTGATTGATGACAAACTGGTTGAAGTTTTCAACGGGGAATAAAATATGTGAAATTGTAACAAATAGTGTATTGTTTTCATAAGTGGCAAAGACTCCCCTTGAAGATGTGCATATAAGTAATTTGCTTTTGGATTCACATGGCAGGTTGTACTTGTGGAGATCCTCTTCAACTTATGATGACAATTCATCATGCATGATTTGATATAATGAATATAATGACATGCATAATGAAAAATGGACGTCTGCAAAATGACCTAAGTGCGGAAGTTATCATCACACATGCGGAATTTATCATCGCATCACAGAATAGCAAATAAGTAGCAGACGACCATCGAGTTTAAGTGTTACAACTCAAAGAACCAAATGTATCAAAAAGCGAGAGTTGTAAGCACTTGTCAAAAGGTAAAGCAACCACCCATATGGACCCGCTTGAAGACTATCAACTCATATGCTTCTCCCCCTTTTGTCAGTGAGGACCAAAAAGGTTTGAAGACATAGAACGCCTACTCGTTCCCATGAGGTGCAGGCGAGGCAGCAGGGTCGTCGTTGAGGTCCGGTGGTGCAGAAGAACTTGGTGCAGTGTCGACACGCGCTGAAGTTGGAGGAGGTGAAGTTGCATCATCTTGGTCATCGATGACTCTGGCATTCACTGTCGCAGCTGAGGACCAATAGTCAGAGTCTTCAACTGAGGGAGTCCGACACAAGTGAGCATTCCTTGGAGGAGTTGAGTCAAACTTGAATCTTTTGGTGAAGCCATCGTCCTGCAGATCAGCTTTAGCACTAAGAAAAGTCAAACTCTTCCAAGACCTTTGACAGGTTTCATGAGTAACAAAGGCATTCTTGGTGGCAAGATTGCGAATGCGATTGACATCCACCAAGAGGCTTTGCATCTGACGCTTAAGCCAGTTGTGATGCTTGTCCTGTTTATGGTGTAGCGCAACGAGAAGCTCTCGATCATTGAGAACACGAGATCGCCTCCTAGGCCTTTGGGCAATGGTGCTTTCAGTGGCGTCAGTTTGAGCGCGAGGGGCACGTGTGTAGCTAGCCAAGGGATAAACACGAGAGACTGCCTGAACTCCTTCAATGGGCTGGGTGAAGCTTTGGAGATCAACATTGTGGAGATAAATGGGATCCTTAGCAGGCTCTGGGTAAATAGCTTCAACAGACAGATCAACCTCTGGCAAGAATACAAGATGATTGCGCGCAGACGGCTGATAGTTGAAGGCAGAGTGAAGCTTGATAAGATGCATGACCCATGGAGCATAGAACTTCAACCCAAAAATGTTGGAGCCAGATGCAGCCAATTGTCTGATGAAAAAGTCTTGAGCATTGAAGCCGATGCCATTGAAGATGTAGAAAACCAAAGTCTTCATTGCTCCTTCAAGCTTCGCTGCAGATGAATGTCCTTTGACAGGCCATAGAGTTTTTCTGATGATATGATAAATGGTGCGAGGCAGATACTCTAGGTCTTCAACAAAGAATTCAAATGGGTAGTCAGCGTCGTGTGGCAAAGGCTTCATCATGCTCAACATTTGACTCATGTTGGGTTCTGGCTTCTGAAAAATGCTCTCCAAAGCATTCTGGTGTTGTTGACAACCTGGTTCATAGTATTCACCAGGAGTGGGTAGGCCTTTGAGCTCAATGATATCAAGAGCTTTGGCTTCATGATGGACATTGCCTGTCATCCACTCAAGGGCCCAAGTCTTTGGATCCCTGTTGTAGCCTTGAATGTGAAGAGTTGCATAGAACTGTAGCAGAAGCTCTTCATTCTAGTGTTCCTTGTCTGTGACAAATTGTAGGAGTCCAGCGTCTCTGAAGCAATCCAACGCTTCTTCAAGACAGGGCAGGCCAGCTATAGCTTCAGTGTCAAGACGCATATGGGGAAATATGCGCCCTTGATTGTATAAGACGCAGGAATAGTAGCTGCGCCGCTGATAGCTCCAGAACCGATCCGATGAAATGCGAGGTTTGGTGTAAGGGTTCTTGGCGCTGTTGAAGAAGGTGTTATGTGCCACGAAGCCATTCACATTGAAGACCCCAGGTGAAGTTGCAGTGCCTGGGAATCTTGGAAGTCTTGGCTTGGGCTTCTGGACTTGAGGTCTGTGCTGGACATGATAGTCAAATTGTGGACCCGCAGCAGGTGGAGGAACCAGAATGCGCCATCGGACCATAACGGGCTGACCACGATCAAATGCCAGCTCAATTGTATGAGGTCTTGGAGGGGGTACAGGAGCATTGGCATTGTCGGTGACATGGGCTTCAGGGGCCACATTGGCTTCAGGTGCTTCAGTATTGGCTTCGGGCACTGCAGTGGCTTCAGGTGCATGCACTTCTGGCACCGCAGTAGCTTCAGGCGCTACATTAGCTTCAGGCGCCATATTAGTTTCAGCCATGACAACGTCATTGGCTTCAGTGTTGATGTTGGTGGCCGCCTTAGGATTGTTAACCTCCACTTCAGGAGCTGGAGGGTCGGACACATTCTCCTCGAGAACAACATCTTGGTGGGACAGGGGTGTAGCAACTCTTTCTACTTCAATTCTGGGTTCTTCTTCTTCATCGGCTGGTGCAGCCGGAATATCTTCAGCCATTTTGGCTTCAGACTCAGAAACGTGCACAGTGGAAGTGACTTAGGGCCTTGGTCCTTTGCGAAGCCCACGTAATGCTGGTGATGCTTGTGGAGATGGAGTTGGCCGGGCCTCAAAGTCATTGTCATCTTGCAGGGGTGAGGTGACTTGTGGTTGGGGAGAACTTGGGGTGTCTTGTTGTGCTGGGTGATCAGCCCACGATGCATCCTGAGCAATTGGCGTCAGAGGACGACCAATGCTGATGAGTTCGCTGTGCGTGAGCACAGGCGATGATACCAAATTGTGCTCGATCTGAGGAAGGACTTCATGATCTTCAACATTGTCGTGAGGACCAATGTCTTCAGCTGCGGTGGGGTCAACAACTGGATTGTCTTTAGCTTCAGGAGCCTCTGTGGAAGCAGGCCCATGAACTATCACTTGGCGCTCTCGATGTTCAGATGTAGGACGAGCCACTGTGATTGGCTCGACATCAAGGGGCTCTGTGGGAGCAGCCCGGTCTCTCTTCTTGGTTTTCCGTTTCTTGGTTGGGGGAGCATCATCAGTGGTGGCTTTGGTCTTGCGTTTTCTGGCTTCGGCTTCAGCTGCCCTTGTTTTCTTGAGTTCGGAAGCCACTGTGGGGACCATAGGCTTTGAGCCTGTCATACTGGCTGGGAAGACAATGCGAGGTTCTTCCTGCCTTGATGCTTCGGGTTCTCCCATAGCTGGCTTCTTCTTCTTCTTCACCGCCATTCGGGGGTCGATGTCTGGTCGCCCCAAAGCCTTGCACTTTTCAGCTTCATTGTATCCCTGAACACATTTAGCAGCAAGATCCTTCATGTGCTCACGAGAACCTTTGGCTTCTTCGCGTTTCGTGCGGAATGCTTCCTTGAGCTCATGCATCATGACCCGGAAGTTCTGAATGTCTTCAACATTGAGCTTGGCCATATGCTTCTTGAACTGAGACTTTTCATAATCTATCTTATGCTTCAGCTCAACAATCTTCTGAGCTAGAGCCAGCTCAGTAGCAATGGCTCCGTGGAAGGCGATGCTGAGGCCAATGGGAAGCTGAAGATTGTCAAAGCTGACATTTGGGCTGTCAAACCACTCATCAATGAACTTGTTTAAGATTTCCACATCAAAGAGAGGAAGGTCATTGAAGATTTCCGCCTCTTGCTTGCTCTTGATCAACTGCTCAAGAGCGTCATCGCCAAGATCATCATCACTGGACAGACCAATGGCTTCATTCTCGTTGCGCAGAACAGCAGCAGGGGTCAGTGCTTGACTAGTGGGTTGCATGGGCTTCTTCACTTTGGCGGGCTTGGAGATGCGTGAGAGATCTTCAGACTGCACACTGGCTTCAGGAGGTGCAGTGGCCAGAGGCTTTGCCCGTGAAACCTTTGGTGCAGGGGAAGGCTTCGAAGCTTTAGGTTTCTTCAGCTTCGGTGGTGCAGGCGCTTCGTCAGAATCAGCGTCGTCTGCAGGTTCATCCACGGCTGTCCCTTGAACCATAATATGAGTGATGAGACCTTCTAGGTTGTAGAAGGGCCCAACAAGATTGGGTTCAGCTTCGCGTGTGCCATCGGCACGAGGAGCAGAGGGACCTGGATTGAAGTCTAATCCCCGCGACTTCTTGTTTTCTTTGGCCGAGTTCTTGGCAAACTGGAAGTTGCGCTTGAACAGATTGTCGTCACGACACCATAACAATGAAGATGGGTCTGCATCTGCAGGCTGTGGTCCACGGACCATGCAAGGATAGAAGCCTTGTTCAATGGCTTTAGCTCTGGACCTGGTTTGAAGGTTTTTGTACAAGATGTCTCCCCAGGGTTGCTTGATGGCATTCTTCTCAGCATATTCCTGGGTCACGAACCTATACTTGAACCATTGCTCGGCCCAGTATCTTCGAATCCATTGGATTCGTGTCTTGCCCTGACCATAGCTTTCTTCGGGGTCAGTTTTGTACAGTTCATAAAGATCTTCGGGAAGGTCCGTTGATGTACCCCCACAACACTGTCTGCCACCCTTTCTTGCAGATTTCTCTTTTGCCATGAAGTTCAGACTGAAAGGCTTCAACACTGTCAAAGTCTTCCGTCTACTGGTCAGACAAGAACTGGCTTCAGGAGAATTTATATGATGCTGTAAGAACTCTGCAAATGAATGCAGACTATGAGACCAAGGGATTCTCCCACGGACATGTACCTGTGACAGCATTAAAGGTGCGAGGGAAGGGGAAGAGGTCATATGCATTCTCAGAAGATTTTGAAGATAAATCAGTTTAGAAGACATTGACCTCATAGTGCGAAGACATTCACTCATAGGTAGAGAGTTGGTTCCAGATTTGTACGAATCCACGAATAAGTACAAGTGAGGAATCTAACTACTTTGTGAAGCATAACTGAACATACTAGGCATGTTATGAGATGCAGTATGAGATAGATCCAACTTATGTGAACAGAAACCACTTGTGGTTGAAAAGGATGAATCTATCGGATCAAAAAGACTGTAAAAGGAGGTTTTATTTACCACATGAGGAACTGCTAGACGGAGTGGGAGAGGAGGCCGAGTAGTTCGATCTTCCTTGCCCTAACTTGGCGACGGAGGACACCTACGGCGACGGCGGAGAAGACGATGTCCGCGGCCGGCGTGAGGACGGCGTCGGTGAGGTCGCGACAGCTAAGCGCTTCGTCGCCGGCGTTGTCGAGGGCTAGCGGTGGCGCTAGGGTTTGTGCGAGAGTGGAAGAAGAGATAATGACTAAGGTGAGGCGTGTATTTATAGGGACAGGGACGGCACAGTGTTATTACATAGGTGCCCCTGGCGATTCGCATCTGAAGGACACGTGGCGATCATGCAACACATGAGAGGTTGTTCCACGTTCCCACGCACGCCTGGATTGTGGGTAGTCGTTCCCACTTCTCCGGGTTTCAGGTAAAAGGATTGAGCATTGAAAGCAGATCATTGTTTGTCTCTGTGTCTTCTGCTGACAAGGACGCAGAGAAGACGTTTTGACAGTTTCAATAGAATGCATATGATTTGGATAGATAGACTTAAGATATAAGCATAGAAGGGTTAGGGTCTGATCACATTCACTTAGTTCAAAAGATTCAACAAGAAGACATAGCTATAAGTGAATGCTGTAGAGGACAGAAACCAATTCAGTACATTGAAGATAAACATGAAGCCATGTTAACATTGAAGAAAAACAAAATGTGAAGACTTTGCAATGTAACACCAACAGAAAGTATTCCAAACAGGAGTTTGGTGGTGGCGTTACCCACCCTATAGGAAATATTAGACCCAGACACGATGCACAATTATCATGGCGCTCCGAATTCAAATTCCACGTTAATGTATTCACACTCAGAATGTAAGTCTTCATTGATTTAAGACATACTTTACTTCGTGTGTTGTACATCTAAGTCATCAACATGCATAAGTGTTAGGATGTGTGCCTGATCACAGGACATTTGAGGATTCCAAGATATTTAGCTCACACCGTAACTTGCAAAACCTTTTCTCATCCAAGGGCTTTGTGAAGATATCTGCCAGTTGCTCTTCAGTGTTGATGTGTATGATATCAATATCTTCCTTCATGACATGATCTCTGAGAAAGTGATGACGCATTTCAATGTGCTTTGTCTTCGAGTGCTGAACTGGGTTGTTAGCAATCTTGATGGCGCTTTCGTTGTCGCAGTAGAGTGGAACGTGCTTCAGATGAATTCCATAGTCTTTGAGTGTTTGCTTCATCCATAGAAGCTGAGCGTAGCAAGATCCAACAGCAATGTATTCAGATTCGGCAGTGGAGAGAGATACACAGTTCTGCTTCTTTGAAGACCAACATAGAAGTGATCGTCCCAGAAAGTGACATGTGCCTGATGTAGACTTGCGATCCACCTTTTCACCAGCATAATCAGCATCCGAGAATCCAACTAGATCAAACTCTAAGCCCTTTGGATACCATAATCCTAGTGTTGGGGTGTGAGCCAAATATCGAAGAATTCGCTTCACAGCTTAGTGATGCGATTCCTTTGGTGCTGCTTGGAATCAGGCACACATGCAAACACTAAGCATGATATCTGGCCTAGATGCACATAAATAAAGCAAAGAACCAATCATGGAATGGTATACCTTTTGATCGAACTCTTTACCATTGTCGTCGGGACCCAGATGGTGTTTAGCTGACATTGGCGTCGTGTAACCTTTGCAGTCTTGCATTCCAAACTTCTTCAGGCAATCTTTGAGGTATTTCTCTTGAGATATGAAGATGCCGTTGCGTTGCTGTCGTGTTTGAAGACCAAGGAAGAACTTCAACTCTCCCATCATGGACATCTGATATTGCTCTTGCATCATGTATCCAAACTCATCACTGTATTTCTGATTAGTGCAGCCGAAGATAATGTCATCCACATATATTTGGCACACAAACAGTTCACCATCATATGTCTTCGTGAAGAGTGTGGGATCCAGGGAACCAGGTTTGAAGCCTGTGCTCTTCAGGAAGTCTTTGAGTGTGTCATACCAAGCACGAGGGGCTTGTTTAAGGACATACAGTGCCTTGTTGATCTTGTAAACCATGTTAGGATGTTTTGGATCTTCAAAGCCAGGCGGTTGTGCAACATACACTTCTTCAATCTTGCCATTGAGAAAAGCGCTCTTCACATCCATTTGATACAGAAGAATGTTATGATGATTTGCATAGGCCAGCAGTATGCGTATAAATTCAAGCCTAGCCACAGGAGCAAATGTTTCATCGAAGTCAATTCCTTCAACTTGCGTGTATCCTTGAGCAATGAGACGAGCTTAGTTTCTGATAACCTGACCATGTTCATCTTGCTTGTTACGATATATCCACTTAGTGCCTATGATATTGTGCTTACGAGGATCAGGACACTTGACCAGTTCCCATACATTATTCAGCTCAAATTGTTGAAGCTCTTCTTGCATAGCTTGAATCCATTCAGGTTCCATGAAGGCTTCATCAACTTTCTTGGGTTCAGATATTGAGACAAATGCGAAGTGCCCACAGAAATTTGCTAGTTGTGTTGCCCTTGAACGAGTGAGTGGACCAGGTGCATTGATGCTATCAATTATTTTCTCAATCTATACTTCATTTGCAACACGTGGATGAGCAGGACGGAGATTTTGCTCTTGCTGATCATTGTCATCGTTGGAAGGATTGTCTTTCGGCCGAGCATTGTCTTCAGGTTGATCAGGTGCAGAGATGACGAGTTCCTCTTTAGGCTAAGCTTCAGACGGTATGATTTCTCCACTTCCCATAAGCTTGATGGATTCACTAGATGGAACTTCATCTAGCACATTTGGCAGGTGCTCTCTTTTCGAGCCGTTAGTCTCATCGAACCGCACATCCACAGTCTCAACCACTTTATAGTGAAAGAGGTTGAAGACTCTGTAGGAGTGCGAGTCCTTTCCGTATCCAAGCATAAAACCTTCATGTGCTTTCGGTGCAAATTTTGAGGTGTGATGTGTGCAAATTTTGAGGTGTGATGTGGATCCTTGATCCAGCACCTGGCACCAAATACTCTGAAGTAACTGACATTTGGCTTCTTAGCAGTGAGGAGCTCATAGGATGTTTTGTTCAGAAGCTTGTGAAGATAAACACGGTTGATGATATGGCATGCAGTATCAATGGCTTCGGGCCAGAACTTTCTTGGAGTCTTGTATTCATCGAGCATCGTCCGGGCCATCTCAATAAGTGTTCTGTTCTTGCGTTCCACGACGCCATTCTGCTGCGGCGTGTACGGAGCTGAGAACTCATGAGTGATGCCCAAAGTATCAAGATAAATGTCGAGGCCAGTGTTCTTGAATTCTGTGCCATTGTCACTTCTGATGTGCTTGATCTTGACGCCATAGTTGTTCATGGCTCGATTGGCGAACCGTCTGAAGACATCCTGCACTTCAGTCTTGTAGAGGATTATATGCACCCATGTATATCTTGAATAATCATCAACAATGACGAAGCCATAGAGACAATCAGTAGTAGTAAGAGTTGAGTAGTGAGTGGGACCAAAGAGGTCCATGTGTAGCAGTTCGAAGGGTTGAGTCATTGTCATGATTGTCTTCGAGGGATGCTTGGCCCTCGTCATCTTTCCAGCTTCACATGCACCGCATAGGTGATCCTTCTTGAACTTGACACCCTCGATTCTTATGACATGCTTCTTCTTTGCAAGAGTGTGCAAGTTCCTCATGCCAGCATGCCCTAGCCTCCGATGCCAGAGCCAGCATTCTGAAGCTTTTGCTAGAAGACATAAGACAAGTTGTGGTCCTGCTGAGAAATCTACCACATACAAATCATCTTTCCGATACCCTTCAAAGACTAGATACTTTCCAGATTCCATTAGAACAAGGCAACGATATCTTCCAAATATCACAATCATGTTTAAATCACAAAGCATTGAGACAGACATTAAGTTGAAACCAAGGGATTCAACAAGCATCACTTTATCCATGTGTTGATCCCTTGAGATTGCAACTCTACCTAGACCCAATACCTTGCTTTTACCAGTATCAGCAAATGTGATGTGACTGTTGTCAGATGGACGTAAAGTTGAGTCCATGAGAAGACTTCGCTTGCCAGTCATGTGATTAGTACACCCACTATCAATAATCCATTCTGAAGCAGCTGGTGTCATACCCTACAGTGCAGTTAGGGGGATAGGCTTCACGAAGAGAATTGTGAAGCATAAACAAGCAAGTGGATTATGAAAGCTTAGATCAAGGTTAGGACTGATAGGGCAAGTAGCAAGCGACTCAGGAACAAAATACATAATAAGACCATTTGGGCATTTGATCTTGCGCCCGACAAGATGTTTAAGGTCCCCAGCAATAGCTTCAGACGAATTTGATTTTCGGCTGGAGACCCTTCCCTGCAAAAGAGAGTTAAGCTTTCTTAGCCACCCACATCTTCAAGGGTGGCTTCGAAGCAATGAGTCTAAGTGCAGCATTTGAGAACTTTGGCTTTGGAGCCCTAGCAAATAGTCTTGCAGGAGGACAATAGTACTCATAAGAATAAGCAGAGTAGTTCTTGGTCGTATGAACATGGCGGTTTGATGAAATGCGCTCATATTCATAGGCCTGAGTATGGTTTCCCTACAAAACATTTGCGTTAGTGCGACTCAGGTGAGTCCTTTGTCTGTATGAAGCCTTTGGACCATATGAAGCCTGTGGTCTGGGGTTTGTGTTCTTCACTTGTGGTGTCATGACGACATTCACATGAAGATTCTCCAAACACTTTTTCGGCACCTAGACTTTCTTCATAGGTGGCCCATTCCTGTAGTTAGTACTAATATACCTGGAAAACACTTCACCATTCTAATTCTTAAACAGTTTATAGTTTGCATCAAAGGATTCATTAATAACAATGGGATTAGCACAAGTGAAGCCAGATAGGGTGGATGGATCCACTGAAGGTTCCTTTGCAGCAACCCATGTGGATTTGGGGTACTGCTCAGGTTTCTAGTAATAGCCATCAGCATTCGTTTTCCTTTTGAACCCAACACCCTCTTTCCTAGGGTTTCGGTTCAGGATCTGCCTTTTGAGGACATCACATAGTGTCTGATGCCCTTTGAGACTTTTGTACATCCCTGTTTCAAGCAATGTCTTCAACCTAGCATTTTCATCAGCAATAGCAGTGGCATCCTCAGCAGAGGGGTTAGTTACCACATCAATAGTTGAAGATATTGCAATAGTAGCAGCAGTAGAACATCCAGCA
Source organism: Triticum urartu (assembly GCF_056163025.1). Lineage (NCBI taxonomy): Eukaryota > Viridiplantae > Streptophyta > Magnoliopsida > Poales > Poaceae > Triticum > Triticum urartu. The sequence continues at coordinate 539,000,014 of NC_141876.1, forward strand.
ACAGAAGTAGCGTTGTCATGCTCAATGCATTTCAGACATGGTGGTTCAAATCCTTCCTGAGCGGAACTGATCTGTTTGGCACGAAGTGACTCGTTTTCTTTTTGAAGATCTTCATGAGCCACTCTGAATTTCTCAAGATCTTGCTTCCTTTGAAGATAATCATAGGAAAGCTTTTCATGAGTTGTTGAGAGCGTTTCATGACGACTTTCAAGTTCCTCATACTTAACATGAAGATTTTTTATGTCTTCAATTAAGGACCGAGATCGAGCCATTTCAGCGTCTAACAGGTCATCGCTTTTGTCTAACAGTTTTTGAATATGTTCCATAGCTTTCTGTTGTTCAGTTGCAATTTTAGCAAGTGTTTTGTACCTGGGTTTGGAACCACAGTCAGAGTCATCTTCATTGGATGTTTTATAGTGAGTAGTGCATGAGTTTACCTTGGCACCGCGTGCCATGAAGCAGTAGGTGGGAGCGGAGTTGTCCTTGTCATTTGCATCGGCGTCGGTGATGAAGTCATTGTCTTCAATGTTGAAGATGGACTTGGCAACGTATGTTTTAGCCAGACTTGCAATGCCAGAATCGGACTCCTCCTCAGACTCCACCTCCGCCTCCTCAGAAGCGGACTCCTCCTCTGAATCCATTTCCTTGCCAACAAACGCGCGAGCCTTGCCAGATGAGCTCTTCTTGTGTGATGAAGACTTGGAAGAAGACTTTGAGTATTTCTTCTTCTTGTTGTTGTCAGAATCATATTCCTTGCTCTTCTTCTTCTTGTTGTTCTCATTGTCCCACTGCGGACACTCAGAGATGTAGTGACCAGGTTTCTTGCACTTGTGACATGTTCTCTTCTTGTAGTCATGAGCAGAAGCTTCATCATTCCTTGAGCTGGATCGTGAGGACTTTCTGAAGCCTTTCTTCTTGGTGAATTTCTGAAACTTCTTCACAAGCATAGCAAGCTCCTTTCCAATGTCTTCAGGATCATCCGAACTGCAATCAGATTCTTCTTCAGGTGAGGAAATAGCTTTTGCCTTCAAAGCACGAGTTCGCCCATAGTTGGGACCGTAGATGTCTCTTTTCTCAGAAAGCTGAAACTCATGTGTGTTGAGCCTTTCAAGTATGCCAGATAGATCAAGTGTCTTGAAGTCAGTGCATTCTTGAATCATCAGGGCTAGGGTGTCAAACGAGCTGTCAAGTGATCTCAGGAGTGTTTTGACGACTTCATGCTTGGTGATCTCAGTAGCACCAAGTGCTTGAAGCTCATTTGTGATGTCAGTGAATCGATCAAACGTGAGCTGAACATTCTCATTGTCGTTTCTCTTGAAGTGGTTGAAGAGGTTGGAAGGACACTGATTCTTTGATCTCTCTAGGTGGAGACGCCTTCGTTGACCTTGGAGAGCCAGTCCCATACTAGCTTAGATGTTTCCAGAGCACTCACGCGGCCATACTGCCCTTTGGTCAGATGACCACAGATGATGTTCTTGGCAGTGGAGTCCACTTGAACGAACTTCTTGACATCAGCAACGGTGACACCTTCACCAGCCTTGGGGACGCCATTCTTGACGACATACCAGAGGTCGACATCAATGGCTTCAAGATGCATGCGCATCTTATTCTTCCAGTAGGGATATTTAGTTCCATCGAAGACGGGGCACATAGCGGAGACTTTGATTATCCCTGCAATCGACATAGCTAAAACTCCAGGTGGTTAAACCGAATCACACAGAACAAGGGAGTACCTTGCTCTGATACCAATTTAAAGTGCTAGTGATCGACTAGAGGGGGGGTGAATAGGCGATTTTTATGAAAGTCTTCAAAACATGGAAGTTTCGAAGACAAACGATAGAGATAAACCTATTACCATGCAGCGGAAGGTAGACTACACTAAGCAAGCCATAGTCAAGTATTGAGAGAAATGAAAGCACAAAGACTAATAGCAGCTAGGCAGTATAGATCAGGATGGAAGATAGTATGAAGCTAATCAGAACAGCAGTCACACAGTGAAGACAAATAAATAATGCAAACAGGCAATGACTTCACAAGGACCAATCTGAAAGTAAAGAGATGGAAGGATGGAACCAGTGGCTCATTCAAGACAATGATTTGTTGGACCAGTTCCAGTTGCTGTGACAATTGTACGTCTAGTTAGGGAGGCTAAGATTCAACTCAGAAGACCACGTCTTCACCTTATTCCCCTTGAGCTAAGGACACCCAGTCCTCGCCCAATCACTCTGGTAAGTCTTCAAGGTAGACTTCCAAACCTTCACAGACTTTGTTCACTGGCAATCCACAATGACTCTTGGATGCTCAGAACGCGACGCCTAACCGGCTGGAGGATTCACAGTCCTCAAGTGTAATAAGTCTTCAGATCACACATACAAGAAGACTTAAGTGATGCCTAACACTCTTTGGCTCTGGGTGTTTAGGGCTTTGTCCTCGCAAGGAATTCTCTCTCAAAGGCTTCGAGGTGGGTTGCTCTCAAACGACAAAAGCCGTACACTAACTCTGAGCAGCCAACCGTTTATGGTTGTAGGGGGTGGGCTATTTATAGCCACTAGGCAACCCGACCTGATTTGTCCGAAATGACCCTGGGTCACCAAGGAACTGACATGTGTTCCAACGGTCAGATTTCAAACACACACGACAACTTTACTTGGGCTACAAGCAAAGCTGACTTATCCAGCTCTAGATAAGATTTGCTCTCATTGTCTTCGCTCGAAGACATAGGATTTTGGTTAAGCATCACTTCAGTCATTCTGACCGGTTCACTTGGACCCCACTTAACAGTACGGTGGTTCCTATGACCCAACAAAGAAGAAAAAGAACGACGAAACAACTAAGTCTTCGCGCTCCATAGTCTTCACGCGATGTCTTCTCTTGTCATAGTCTTCAATGTGAATGTCTTCACATACCAACTTTGACTTCAATGTCTTCATACATTTTTAGGGGTCATCTCTGGTAGGAGAACCGAATCAATGAGGGACTTCTACCTGTGTTATCCTGCAATTCTCACAAACACATTAGTCCCTCAACCAGGTTTGTCGTCAATACTCCAAAACCAACTAGGGGTGGCACTAGATAAATTTACACCCACCATGGCCATCGCCCATGAAGGAATTGCCTCACTAGCGGTAGATCCTCACGAAGTAGGCGATCTCCTTGCCCTTACAAACTCCTTGGTTCAACTCCACAATCTTGTCGGAGGCTCCCAAGTGACACCTAGCCAATCTAGGAGACACCACTCTCCAAGAAGTAACAAATGGTGTGTTGATGATGAACTCCTTGCTCTTGTGCTTCAAATGATAGTCTCCCCAACACTCAACTCTCTCTGACAGGATTTGGATTTGGTGGAAAGAATATTTGAGTGGAAAGCAACTTGGGGAAGGCTAGAGATCAAGATTCATATGGTAGGAATGGAATATCTTGGTCTCAACACAAGTGTAGGTGGTTCTCTCTCAGAAAAAGTAAGTTGGAAGTGTAGGTTCGTTCTGATGGCTCTCTAAACGAATGAAGAGGTGGTGGAGGGGTATATATAGCCTCCACACAAAATCTAACTGTTACACATAACTTCCCAAACTCGGTGGGACCGAATGGTTAAACTCGGTCGGACCGATTCAGCAAAGCTAGTGACCGTTAGGGTTTTCGGTGGGACCGACATGCAACTCGGTAGGACTGATATTATTAGGGTTAGGGCATAACATAATCTCGGTGAGACCGATTACACAAACTCGGTGAGAACGATTTTGGTAATAAGCTAACTAGAGAGTTGGTCAGGTAAACTCGGTGGGACCGATCGCTCATTACGGTGAGACCGAAACGTTACGAAGGGGAAACAGAGAGTTTACATTGCAATCTCGGTGGGACCGATCGCTCATCTCGGTGAGACCGAAATGTTACGAAGGGAAATAGAGATATTACAACCCCATCTCGATGAGACCGAGATCCCTATCGGTGAGACCAATTTGCCTAGGGTTTGTGGCAGTGGCTATGACATTTGAAACTCGGTGGCGCCGGATAGGAAGAATCGGTGGGGCCGAGTTTGACTTTTGGTTTAGGTCATATGTGGATGTGAGAAAGTAGTTGAGGGTTTTGGAGCATATCACTAAGCATTTTGAGCTAGAACCTTATTAAGCAACACCTCATCCCTCCTTGATAGTATTGGCTTTTCATATAGAGTCAATGTGATCTTGGATCACTAAAATGGAAAATGTAGAGTCTTGAGCTTTGAGCTTGAGCCAATCCTTTGTCCTTAGCATTTTGAGGGGTCCACTTTTCTCATCCATGTCATGCCAATCATTGAGCTTTCCTGAGATATTAATCTTGAAATAGCATTAGCTCAATGAGCTATATGTTGTTAGGAATTACCAAAACGACCCAGGGATAGTTGCACTTTCACATGATCTCATGGTCGAAGGAATATGTATTTGACATTAAGAAAGCAGTACCAATAAATTGAACGATCATATGCTAAGCTAACGGATGGCTCTTGTTCATGACATCATTCTCCTAATGATGTGATCCCATAGGGTCCGCACGCTTAACATTCGTTGACGATATAGTATTATATGAGTTATGTATGTTGGTGACCGAATGTTGTTCGGAGTCCCATATGAGATCACGGACATGACGAAGAGCTCCGGAATGGTTCGGAGGTGAAGATTGATATATATGATGATATGGTTCGGCCAAGGGGTGAAGCCCACGAGGCTTTAGGTCGGTGCAAAAGGAGTTTTGCGAAGGCCAGGGGGCCAAACGCTAGAGACCCTAGCATCTGGCCCTGGGCCAGACACCATGGCATCTGGGCCAGACGCCAAGGATTGTGGCGTTTGGTCCTGGAGTTCAAGGGGGACTCTTGCCTTTCGGGCAAAACCGACTTTGAGGAGGCTTTTGCTCCAAGTTTCGACCTGAGGGCTCAACATATAAATAGAGGGGCAGGGCTAGCACAAAAGACACATCAAGAAACACCAAGCCGTGTGCCGACAACCCCATCCCCTCTAGTTTATCCTCCATCATAGTTTTCGTAGTGCTTAGGAGAAGCCCTGCGGAGATTGTTCTTCACCAACACCGTCACCATGCCATCGTGCTGCCAGAACTCATCTACTACTTCACCCCTCTTGCTAGATCAAGAAGGCGAGGACATCATCGAGCTGAACGTGTGCTGAACGCGGTGGTGTCGTATGTTCGGTACTTGATCGGGACGGATCGTGAAGGTGTACGACTACATCAACCACGTTGATAAACGCTTCTACTTTTCCGTCTATGAGGGTATGCACAACAAAAAAAAGACACAACCGTGACATTTTGGGCCGAACGAAAATCTTTTCTGTCATACTTATGACACTTCTATGATGATAATTGTGACAAAACCCGGTATCATCATAGATGTGGTGGGGTCCTACTTCTATGACAAAAAATCATGACAGAAAATGGGCTTTTTGTCCTGGGCGGGCCGGAGACGCAACTGCATGACATTCTTTGGGCCGTCCATGACGGAAAAAACTGTGGTAGAAGCAAGGGCGCGGAAAATATCGGGGAGTCCCCGGTTACGGTGGGTGGTCGGGGGCCGAGCGATGCGCGTTTCTCTCGTACATACGCGCATGTGTGCGAGGCGTTGGGCTCTAACTGAACCCGAGCGAGACGTTGGGCTCTAACTGAACCCGAGCGATTGCATATTCCGATCGATCGAGCCGGTTGGGGCTGGATGAACAGGACCCCGTGGAGGGCAGGATGAACAGGACCACCCCGTGGAGGGCAGGATGAACAGTAGACGATGGAGGGCAGGATGAACAGTAGCCCGTGGAGGGGTGGTTGAACAGGAGCCCATGGAGAGGGCTGGTTGAACAGTAGCTGGTGGAGTAGCGCGCGGTGGAGGCTAGATGAATAGGAGCCCGTGGATGAACAGTCGCAGGTGGAGGCTGGAGGAGGTCGACGGTGGATGAACAGTAGCCCGTGGAGGCTGGAGGGGGTCGACGGTGGAGATGAACAGTATCCCGTGGAGTCCTGTTTTGCGGTACGGCACACCCCTCCCGATGAATAGGACCCCCGTTTCGATCGTAGCGCTCCAACACAAGTCCGTTTCCTCTGTTTTGCGGTACGCCACACCCCTCCCGATCAACAGGACCCCCGTTTCGACCGTAGGAGGTCCGTTTCCTCCGTTTTGCGGTACGCCAGACCCCTCCCGATGAACAGGATCCTTTTTCAAACGTGGCCGGTCGAACACAGGGCCGTTTCCTCCGTTCTGCGGTACGCCAGACCTTGTTTCCATTGGCTGTTCCGTCCAAGCCCTCCTGATGAACACGATGACGCATTCCGTTCCGACCCAGCCGATTGGCTCCCCATGAACACGACGACAACGTTGTTTCTCCGTTCCGACCCAGCCATGTACACGAACCCTGGCCGTACGTATGCGCGAGTAGGCGTTCGAAACCCTGCCCGTATGTACATACATGGTCGTATTTTCTTTCTTGCACACTGGCTGCTGTATGTACGTGTACATGCTACGTGCGCGCCTCTACTACGACACGTGCACGCCTCTACATCGACTAGTATGTACGTACACGTTCGCGACCATAATGACAACGCTACGTATGCTTCGACCAGGTGGGTCCCGACTGTCAGGAACTTCCTTGCGTGCGAAGATGTAGCTGGTGGGTCCCAGCAGTCAGGGGGCGAATCGTTTTTTTGCCCGGACGCACTTCCTTGCGTGCGAAGATGTAGCTGTTGGAAATATGCCCTAGAGGCAATAATAAAAGCATTATTATTATATTTCCTTATTCATGATAATTGTCTTTATTCATGCTGTAATTGTGTTATCCGGAAATCGTAATACATGTGTGAATAACAGACACCAACATGTCCCTAGTAAGCCTCTAGTTTACTAGCTCGTTGATCAACAGATAGTCATGGTTTCCTGACTATGGACATTGGATGTCATTGATAACGAGATCACATCATTAGGAGAATGATGTGATGGACAAGACCCAATCCTAAACATAGCACAAGATCGTATAGTTCGTTTGCTAGAGTTTTCCAATGTCAAGTATCCTTTCCTTAGACCATGAGATCGTGTAACTCCCGGATACCGTAGGAGTGCTTTGGGTATACCAAACGTCACAACGTAACTGGATGACTATAAAGGTAGACTACGGGTATCTCCGAAAGTGTCTGTTGGGTTGACATGGATCAAGACTGGGATTTGTCACTCCGTATGGCGGAGAGGTATCACTGGGCCCACTCGGTAATGCATCATCATAATGAGCTCAAAGTGACCAAGTGTCTGGTCACGGGATCATGCATTACGGTACGAGTAAAGTGACTTGCCGGTAACGAGATTGAATGAGGTATTGGGATACCGACGATCGAATCTCGGGAAAGTAACATATCGATTGACAAAGGGAATTGCATACGGGGTTGATTGAATCCTCGACATCGTGGTTCATCCGATGAGATCATCATGGAGCATGTGGGAGCCAACATGGGTATCCAGATCCCGCTGTTGGTTATTGACCGGAGAGTCGTCTCGGTCATGTCTGCTTGTCTCCCGAACCCGTAGGGTCTACACACTTAAGGTTCGGTGACGCTAGGGTTGTGAAGGTATGAATATGCAGTAACCCGAATGTTGTTCGGAGTCCCAGATGAGATCCCGGACGTCACGAGGAGTTCCGGAATGGTCCGGAGGTAAAGAATTATATATAGGAAGTGCTGTTTCGGCCATCGGGACAAGTTTCGGGGTCACCGGTATTGTACCGGGACCACCGGAAGGGTCCCGGGGGTCCACCGGGTGGGGCCACCTATCCCGGGGGGCCCCATGGGCTGACATGGGAGGGAACCCAGCCCAAAGTGGGCTGGGGCGCCACTCCCCTAGGGCCCATGCGGCTAGGGTTGAGGGGAAACCCTAGAGGGGGCGCCCCCTTGCTTGGGGGGCAAGCCCCCCACCCTAGGCCACCGCCCCCTAGTAGATTCCATCTACTAGGGCCGGCGCCCCCCTAGCACCCCTATATATAGTGGGGGAGAGGAGGGACTTCATACCCCAGCCCCTGGCGCCTCCCTCTCTCCCCGTTACGTCTCTCTCTCGTAGTATAGGCGAAGCGCTGCTACTGTGACGCCCTGCATCCACCACCACGCCATCGTGCTGCTGGATCTTCATCAACCTCTCCTTCCCCCTTGCTGGATCAAGAAGGAGGAGACGTCTCCCGTCCCGTACGTGTGTTGAACGCGGAGGTGCCGTCCGTTCGGCGCTTGGTCATCGGTGATTTGGATCACGTCGTGTTCGACTACATCATCACCGTTCTTTGAACGCTTCCGCACGTGATCTACAAAGGTATGTAGATGCATCCGATGACTCGTTGCTAGATGAACTCCTAGATGGATCTTGGTGAAATGAGTAGGAAAATTTTTGTTTTCTACAACGTTCCCCAACAGTGGCATCATGAGCTAGGTCTATGCGTAGTTCTTCTTGCGCGAGTAGAACACAATTTGTTGTGGGCGTAGATTTGTCAATTTTCTTGCCGCTACTAGTCTTATCTTGCTTCAGCGGTATTGTGGGATGAAGCGGCCTGGACCAACCTTACACGTACGCTTACGTGAGACCGGTTCCACCGACTAACATGCACTAGTTGCATAAGGTGGCTGGCGGGTGTCTGTCTCTCCCACTTTAGTTGGAGTGGATTCGATGAACAGGGTCCTTATGAAGGGTTAATAGAAGTTGACAAATCACGTTGTGGCTTTAACGTAGGTAAGAAGACGTTGTTGCTAGAACCCTTATTCAGCCACGTAAAACATGCAACAACAATTAGAGGACGTCTAACTTGTTTTTGCAGCAAGTGGTTTGTGATATGATATGGCCAAAGTTGTGATGAATGATGAATGATCTATATGTGATGTATGAGATGTTCATGCTATTGTAATAGGAATCACGACTTGCATGTCGATGAGTATGACAACCGGCAGGAGCCATAGGAGTTGTCTTTATTCTTTTGTATGACCTGCGAGTCATTGAGAAACGCCATGTAAATTACTTTACTTTATTGCTAAACGCGTTAGCCATAGTAGTAGAAGTAATAGTTGGCGAGCAACTTCATGGAGACATGATGATGGAGATCATGATGATGGAGATCATGGTGTCAAGCCGGTGACAAGATGATCATGGAGCCCCAAGATGGAGATCAAAGGAGCTATGTGATATTGGCCATATCATGTCACGTTTATTATTTGATTGCATGTGATGTTTATCATGTTTTGCATCTTGTTTACTTAGAACGACGGTAGTAAATAAGATGATCCCTCATAATAATTTCAAGAAGTGTTCCCCCTAACTGTGCACCGTTGCGACAGTTCGCTGTTTCAAAACATCACGTGATGATCGGGTGTTTTATTCAGACGTTCACATACAACGGGTGTAAGACAGATTTACACGTGCAAACACTTAGGTTGACTTGACGAGCCTAGCATGTACAGACATGGCCTCAGAACACAGAAGACCGAAAGGTCGAGCATGAGTCGTATAGAAGATACGATCAACATGAAGATGTTCACCGATGTTGACTGGTCCGTCTCACGTGATGATCGGACACGGCCTAGTTAACTCGGATCATGTTATGCTTAGATGAATGAAAGAGGGATGTCTATCTAAGTGGGAGTTCATTCAATAATTTGATTAGATGAACTTAATTATCATGAACTTAGTCTAAAATATTTTACAATATGTCTTGTAGATCAAATGGCCAACGTAGTCCTCAACTTCAACGCGTTTCTAGAGAAAACCAAGCTGAAAGATGATGGCAGCAACTATACGGACTGGGTCCGGAACCTGAGGATCATCCTCATAGCTGCCAAGAAAGAGTATGTCCTACAAGCACCGCTAGGTGAAGCTCCCGTCCCACAGAACCAAGACGTTATGAATGCTTGGCAGACACGTGTTGACGACTACTCCCTCGTTCAGTGCGGCATGCTTTACAGCTTAGAGCCGGGGCTCCAAAAGCGTTTTGAGAGACATGGAGCATATGGGATGTTCGAAGAGCTGAAAATGGTTTTTCAAGCTCATGCCCGGATCGAGAGATATGAAGTCTCCGATAAGTTCTTCAGCTGTAAGATGGAGGAAAATAGTTCTGTCAGTGAGCACATACTCACTATGTCTGGGTTACATAACCGCTTGTCTCAGCTGGGAGTTAATCTCCCGGATGATGCGGTCATTGACAGAATCCTCCAGTCGCTTCCACCAAGCTACAAGAGCTTTGTGATGAACTTCAACATGCAAGGGATGCAAAAGACCATTCCTGAGTTGTTCTCAATGCTGAAATCAGCGGAGGTAGAAGTCAAGAAGGAACATCAAGTGTTGATGGTCAATAAAACCACTAAGTTCAAGAAAGGCAAGGGTAAAAAGAACTTCAAGAAGGACGGCAAGGAGGTTGCCGCGCCCGGCAAGCAAGCTGCTGGGAAGAAGCCAAAGAATGGACCCAAGCCCGAGACTGAGTGCTTTTATTGCAAGGGAAGCGGTCACTGGAAGCGGAACTGCCCTAAATACTTAGCAGACAAGAAGGCCGGCAAAACAAAAGGTATATGTGATATACATGTAATTGATGTATACCTTACTAGTGTCCGTAGTAGCTCCTGGGTATTTGATACCGGTGCAGTTGCTCACATTTGTAACTCAAAGCAGGGGCTGCGGAATAATCGGAAACTGGCAAAGGACGAGGTGACGGTGCGCGTCGGGAATGGTTCCAAGGTCAATGTGATCGCCGTCGGCACGCTACCTCTATATCTACCTTCGGGATTAGTTTTAAACCTTAATAATTGTTATTTAGTGCCAGCTTTGAGCATGAACATTGTATCGGGATCTCGTTTAATTCGAGATGGCTACTCATTTAAATCCGAGAATAATGGTTGTTCTATTTATATGAGAGATATGTTTTATGGTCATGCTCCTATGGTGAATGGTTTATTCTTAATGAATCTCGAGCCTAATGCTACACATATTCATAGTGTAAGTACCAAAAGATGTAAGGTTGATAATGATAGTCCCACATATTTGTGGCACTGCCGCCTTGGTCACATAGGTGTCAAACGCATGAAGAAGCTCCATGCAGATGGACTTTTAGAGTCTCTTGATTATGAATCATTTGACACGTGCGAACCATGCCTCATGGGTAAAATGACCAAGACTCCGTTCTCAGGAACAATGGAGCGAGCAACCAACTTATTGGAAATCATACATACTGATGTGTGCGGTCCAATGAGTGTTGAGGCTCGCGGTGGCTATCGTTATGTTCTCACCCTCACTGATGATTTGAGTAGATATGGGTATATCTACTTAATGAAACACAAGTCTGAAACCTTTGAAAAGTTCAAGGAATTTCAGAGTGAGGTTGAGAATCAACGTGACAGGAAAATCAAGTTTCTACGATCAGATCGTGGAGGAGAATACTTGAGTCACGAATTTGGCACACACTTAAGAAAATGTGGAATAGTTTCACAACTCACGCCGCCTGGAACACCTCAGCGTAATGGTGTGTCCGAACGTCGTAATCGCACTCTATTAGATATGGTGCGATCTATGATGTCTCTTACCGATTTACCGCTATCTTTTTGGGGCTATGCTTTAGAGACTGCCGCATTCACTTTAAATAGGGCTCCGTCGAAATCCGTTGAGACGACACCGTATGAATTATGGTTTGGGAAGAAACCTAAGCTGTCGTTTCTAAAAGTTTGGGGATGCGATGCTTATGTCAAGAAACTTCAACCTAAAAAGCTCGAACCCAAGTCGGAAAAATGCGTCTTCATAGGATACCCAAAAGAAACTATTGGGTACACCTTCTACCTCAGATCCGAAGGCAAGATCTTTGTTGCCAAGAATGGGTCCTTTCTAGAGAAAGAGTTTCTCTCGAAAGAAGTAAGTGGGAGGAAAGTAGAGCTTGATGAAGTATTACCTCTTGAACCGGAAAATGGCGCAACTCAAGAAAATGTTCCTGAGGTGCCTGCACCGACTAGAGAGGAAGTTAATGATAATGATCAAGATACTTCTGATCAAGCTCCTACTGAAATTCGAAGGTCCACAAGGACACGTTCCGCACCAGAGTGGTACGACAACCCTGTCTTGGAAATCATGTTGTTAGACAACGGTGAACCTTCGAACTATGAAGAAGCGATGGCGGGCCCGGATTCCGACAAATGGCTAGAAGCCATGAAATCCGAGATAGGATCCATGTATGAAAACGAAGTATGGACTTTGACTGACTTGCCCGTTGAACGGCGAGCCATAGAAAATAAATGGATCTTTAAGAGGAAGACTGACGCGGATGGTAATGTGACCATCTATAAAGCTCGACTTGTCGCTAAGGGTTATCGACAAGTTCAAGGGGTTGACTACGATGAGACTTTCTCACCGGTAGCGAAGCTAAAGTCCGTCCGAATCATGTTAGCAATTGCCACATTCTACAATTATGAGATATGGCAAATGGACATCAAAACGGCATTCCTTAATGGTTTCCTTAAGGAAGAATTGTATATGATGCAGCCGGAAGGTTTTGTCGATCCTAAGAATGCTGACAAGGTGTGCAAGATCCAACGCTCGATTTATGGGCTGGTGCAAGCATCTCGGAGTTGGAACATTCGCTTTGATGAGATGATCAAAGCGTTTGGGTTTACGCAGACTTATGGAGAAGCCTGCGTTTACAAGAAAGTGAGTGGGAGCTCTGTAGCATTTCTCATATTATATGTAGATGACATACTATTGATGGGTAATGATATAGAACTCTTGGACAGCATCAAGGCCTACTTGAATAAGAGTTTTTCAATGAAGGACCTTGGAGAAGCTGCTTATATATTAGGCATCAAAATCTATAGAGATAGATCGAGACGCCTCATAGGTCTTTCACAAAGCACATACCTTGATAAGATATTGAAGAAGTTCAATATGGATCAATCTAAGAAGGGGTTCTTGCCTGTGTTACAAGGTATGAAATTGAGCTCAGCTCAATGTCCGACCACGGCAGAAGATATAGAAGAGATGAGCGTCATCCCCTATGCGTTAGCCATAGGTTCTATTATGTATGCCATGTTGTGTACCAGACCTGATGTAAACCTTGCCGTAAGTTTGGTAGGAAGGTACCAAAGTAATCCCGGCAAGGAACACTGGACAGCGGTCAAGAATATCCTGAAGTACCTGAAAAGGACTAAGGAAATGTTTCTCGTTTATGGAGGTGACGAAGAGCTCGTCGTAAAGGGTTACGTCGACGCTAGCTTCGACACAGATCTGGATGACTCTAAGTCACAAACCGGATACGTGTATATTTTGAATGGTGGGGCAGTAAGCTGGTGCAGTTGCAAGCAAAGCGTCGTGGCGGGATCTACATGTGAAACGGAGTACATGGCAGCCTCGGAGGCAGGACATGAAGCAATTTGGGTGAAGGAGTTCATCACCGACCTAGGAGTCATACCCAATGCGTCGGGGCCGATCAAGCTCTTTTGTGACAACACTGGAGCTATTGCTCTTGCTAAGGAGCCCAGGTTTCACAAGAAGACAAGGCACATCAAGCGTCACTTCAACTCCATTCGTGAAAATGTTCAAGATGGAGACATAGAGATTTGTAAAGTACATACGGACCTGAATGTAGCGGATCCGTTGACTAAACCTCTCCCTAGAGCAAAACATGATCAACACCAGAATTCCATGGGTGTTCGATTCATCACAATGTAACTAGATTATTGACTCTAGTGCAAGTGGGAGACTGTTGGAAATATGCCCTAGAGGCAATAATAAAAGCATTATTATTATATTTCCTTATTCATGATAATTGTCTTTATTCATGCTGTAATTGTGTTATCCGGAAATCGTAATACATGTGTGAATAACAGACACCAACATGTCCCTAGTAAGCCTCTAGTTGACTAGCTCGTTGATCAACAGATAGTCATGGTTTCCTGACTATGGACATTGGATGTCATTGATAACGAGATCACATCATTAGGAGAATGATGTGATGGACAAGACCCAATCCTAAACATAGCACAAGATCGTATAGTTCGTTTGCTAGAGTTTTCCAATGTCAAGTATCCTTTCCTTAGACCATGAGATCGTGTAACTCCCGGATACCGTAGGAGTGCTTTGGGTATACCAAACGCCACAAGGTAACTGGGTGACTATAAAGGTAGACTACGGGTATCTCCGAAAGTGTCTGTTGGGTTGACATGGATCAAGACTGGGATTTGTCACTCCGTATGACGGAGAGGTATCACTGGGCCCACTCGGTAATGCATCATCATAATGAGCTCAAAGTGACCAAGTGTCTGGTCACGGGATCATGCATTACGGTACGAGTAAAGTGACTTGCCGGTAACGAGATTGAATGAGGTATTGGGATACCGACGATCGAATCTCGGGCAAGTAACATATCGATTGACAAAGGGAATTGCATACGGGGTTGATTGAATCCTCGACATCGTGGTTCATCCGATGAGATCATCGTGGAGCATGCGGGAGCCAACATGGGTATCCAGATCCCGCTGTTGGTTATTGACTGGAGAGTCGTCTCGGTCATGTCTGCTTGTCTCCCGAACCCGTAGGGTCTACACACTTAAGGTTCGGTGACGCTAGGGTTGTGAAGGTATGAATATGCAGTAACCCGAATGTTGTTCGGAGTCCCGGATGAGATCCCGGACATCACGAGGAGTTCCGGAATGGTCCGGAGGTAAAGAATTATATATAGGAAGTGCTGTTTCGGCCATCGGGACAAGTTTCGGGGTCACCGGTATTGTACCGGGACCACCGGAAGGGTCCCGGGGGTCCACCGGGTGGGGCCACCTATCCCAGGGGGCCCCATGGGCTGACATGGGAGGGAACCCAGCCCAAAGTGGGCTGGGGCGCCACTCCCCTAGGGCCCATGCGGCTAGGGTTGAGGGGAAACCCTAGAGGGGGCGCCCCCTTGCTTGGGGGGCAAGCCCCCCACCCTAGGCCGCCGCCCCCCCTAGTAGATTCCATCTACTAGGGCCGGCGCCCCCCCTAGCACCCCTATATATAGTGGGGGAGAGGAGGGACTTCATACCCCAGCCCCTGGCGCCTCCCTCTCTCCCCGTTACGTCTCTCTCTCGTAGTATAGGCGAAGCCCTGCTACTGTGACGCCCTGCATCCACCACCACGCCGTCGTGCTGCTGGATGTTCATCAACCTCTCCTTCCCCCTTGCTGGATCAAGAAGGAGGAGACGTCTCCCGTCCCGTACGTGTGTTGAACGCGGAGGTGCCGTCCGTTCGGCGCTTGGTCATCGGTGATTTGGATCACGTCGTGTTCGACTACATCATCACCGTTCTTTGAACGCTTCCGCACGCGATCTACAAAGGTATGTAGATGCATCCGATGACTCGTTGCTAGATGAACTCCTAGATGGATCTTGGTGAAACGAGTAGGAAAATTTTTGTTTTCTGCAACGTTCCCCAACAGTAGCTGGTGGGTCCCAGCAGTCAGGGGGAAACATTTTTTTCACGAAATACGGTGGCCCGTCCGGTGGGTCCCTGCTGTCAGGTGGAGGAATAATTATTTTGCGCGTAATAAGGAGGGACTTCCTTGCTGCGGCCGTGGACCCAACTGTCGGCCTCTCCACGTACAGTCCATGTCCGATGGAAGCCGTTCCTTGACCATGTTTACCACGCTGCGCCGAGAGCACCAAGGCGGTGGACGACGGCGAGGCCTAGGAAGGGGACGACGCGGAGCCGGGGAAGACTGAAAGGATTGAGAAGAGGTGTCTGATGTCTACTACACAACCTTCTTCTTGTAGACGTTGTTGGGCCTCCAAGTGCAGAGGTTTGTAGGACAGTAGCAAATTTCCCTCAAGTGGATGACCTAAGGTTTATCAATCCGTAGGAGGCGTAGGATGAAGATGGTCTCTCTCAAGCAACCCTGCAACCAAATAACAAAGAGTCTCTTGTGTCCCCAACACACCCAATACAATGGTAAATTGTATAGGTGCACTAGTTCGACGAAGAGATGGTGAAACAAGTGGTATATGGATGGTAGATAAAGGTATTTGTAATCTGAAATAATAAAAACAACAAGGTAACAAATGATAAAAGTGAGCGTAAAGTAAAGCATGCAACTTGCAAGAATGTAAAGAGATGGGATTGGAAGATTCAAACGCAATTGGAGACACGAATGTTTTTGTCGTGGTTCCGATAGGTGGTGCTATCGTACATCCACGTTGATGGAGACTTCAACCCACGAAGGGTAACGGTTGCGCGAGTCCACAGAGGGCTCCACCCACGAAGGGTCCACGAAGAAGCAACCTTGTCTATCCCACCATGGCCATCGCCCATGAAGGACTTGCCTCACTAGCGGTAGATCTTCCCGAAGTAGGCGATCTCCTTGCCCCTACAAACTCCTTGGTTCAACTCCACAATCTTGTCGGAGGCTCCCAAGTGACACCTAGCCAATCTAGGAGACACCACTCTCCAAGAAGTAACAAATGGTGTGTTGATGATGTACTCCTTGCTCTTGTGCTTCAAATGATAGTCTCCCCAACACTCAACCCTCTCTCATAGGATTTGGATTTGGTGGAAAGAAGATTTGAGTGGAAAGCAACTTGGGGAAGGCTAAAGATCAAGATTCATATGGTAGGAATGGAATATCTTGGTCTCAACACAAGTGTAGGTGGTTCTCTCTTAGAAAAAGTAAGTTGGAAGTGTAGGTTGGTTCTGATGGCTCTCTCCACGAATGAGGAGGTGGTGGAGGGGTATATATAGCCTCCACACAAAATCTAACGTTACACACAACTTCCCAAACTCGGTGGGACCGAATGGTTAAACTCGGTCAGACCGATTCAGCAAAGCTAGTGACCGTTAGGGTTTCCAGTGAGACCGACATGCAACTCGGTAGGACTGATATGATTAGGGTTAGGGCATGGCGTAATCTCGGTGAGACCGATTACACAAACTCGGTGGGACCGATTTTGGTAATAAGCTAACCAGAGAGTTGGTCAGGTAAACTCGTTGGGACCGATCGCTCATTTCGGTGAGACTGAAACGTTACGAAGGGAAAATAGAGAGTTTACATTGCAATCTAGGTGGGACCGATCGCAAGTTTCGGTGAGATCGAAAGCATTGCAATAGGCAACAGAGAGTTTGCAATCCCATCTCGGTGAGACCGAGATCCCTATCGGTGAGACCGATTTGCCTAGGGTTTGTGGCAGTGGCTATGACATTTGAAACTCGATGGCGCCAGATAGAAAGAATCGGTGGGGCCGAGTTTGACTTTTGGTTTAGGTCATATGTGGATGTGAGAAAGTAGTTGAGGGCTTTGGAGCATATCACTAAGCATTTGAGCAAGAACCTCATTAAGCAACACCTCATCCCTCCTTGATAGTATTGGCTTTTCCTATAGACTCAATGTGATCTTGGATCACTAAAATGGAAAATGTAGAGTCTTGAGCTTTGAGCTTGAGCCAATACTTTGTCCTTAGCATTTTGAAGGGGTTTCACATCCTCTAGTCCATTCCACTTCACCGTTGAACTTATCTGAAACATACTAGATAAAAATGTTACTCCAACAAGAGATATGTTGACATTAATTACCAAAACCACCTAGGGAGCACTTGTGCTTTCAATCTCCCCCTTTTTGGTAATTTATGACAACATACATCAAAGCTTTAGATCAAGATATTAAGAGTAGTAAGTAAAGCTTTGGAAAGACATGTAACTTGCATAGGCTCCCCCTACATGTATGCAATCATGTTAATATGGAATATAGGAGCATGTGAATGCATAAACATGACATAGTAAGCAAAGTGTTACATGTATCTTGGCTATATGCACCAGAGCAAATGATGAAAATATGAGAAATGTACCTTCATGCTCATGAGTCCTTCTTGCAAACAGTATGTACATCAGCAAGAAATTCTCATTCACATGACTGTGATGCATATACTTACCTTGTGGTCTTGAGTTGGCTTAGGATGGGATGAACCTGCGTAAACAAGGTTAGATAACACAGATACACCTACTGGCCAGAGCAAACAAGAGAAACCACAAGAGTACCAAGACTGGGATGACATGTAGAGTGAGTACGAAGTACCACATTGGATAAAGACATGTCCCCAAAGGTAAAGATATGCAATAAATTCAAGGATTTCCTTCCCTTAGATGTCTTGCTCCCCCTGAATCTAACATGGGATATTGGGAGAAGATAGGGAACAGAAAATCAAAGCAAAATTAGAGCTCAAAGGAAATAAATAGAGCTAATGCAATCGAGCAAATATGAACATGTCTTTCCCCTCTTGAAGACATGTGACTTCTCTCCTCTTGAACACTAAGCATCTGGGGTCTCTTTCTTCCCTAGAGTATTCTCTCCCCCTATAGATATGATTAAGCTTTGATGTGATAATCTCTCTCTCCCCCTTTGACATCAATTTCCAAGAAGGGTTCTTCTAGATTTTTTGTCATGATGGGTTTGGTCCTTGAGTCACAGAACAAAGCAGCAATTTGAGTAGGATGCTGGTCGAGGACAAGATTCATTGAGTGAAGCTAGATCAAAAAGAATTCAGAAACAAGTGGCAAGATGTTTTTCCTGCAGTGAAATCGGTAGCACCGAGTTTGGTGCTTCGGTGGCACCGAAAGGGTTCGGTTGGACCAAAGTAAACAGCCCGGTGTGTCCGAGTTCATCACAGAGAAAACACTTGTCACCTCAGCTCACTAGACAAGTAAGAACTCACAAGGATTTGCAAGGAATTTAATTGAAAGATTTGCAATGAATTGGATGCAAGGAATGCAGAACATAAAATAAAAGAGAAGAAACTAAAAAGAATCTAGATGAAGTTTTTTTGAAGACGGAAACAAATATGCATGAGACAAATGCAAGAGCACATAAAAGAACACAAGAGAACTTCATCTAGAATTGGGCGGTGACAAAGTCACCTATGTTAGAGTATATTGACTTAGGAGTCAAGTGAGATCACTTGATCTTTGGTCATACTCATCGTTTAAGCTCAAAATGGGGTTACCATTTTTCATTAAAGCATCTTGATGTATTCACATCTTGTTGAGTTGCTTTATCCCATGACTTGGAGTAAAGCTTCTCTAAGATGGAATAACATACCTTGGGTGGTGGTGTTGATCATGATCATGTAGTCGAACTTGTGTGGCTTGCTCAAGGTTGTTGTAGCTCATCAAGAGTTGGGAGCATCATTTGAAGTTTGAGTTCTTCTACCTACATGGGCTAGTTTTTGCAAGGAAGAGCACTTGTGTATCCAAAATGACAATCATGATAGAATTTGTCAAATGATATGTTTGAATGGTTGCGTGCTTCCTTGTCTTCATCCACCATTGTGTAGCAACTTGGTGATATAGAAATTGCTCAAGAGGTGAGTGAGTTGCAATCTCATAGATTTCGATTCATCCAAGTACCTACACGGGTTAGATAGCATGCAAGGTGCAAATATATCCAAGACATAAGATAGTCAACATAAGAGAAATATCAAGGATTAGTCATAGGCTCATGCCTTGCATGTATTAAATGGAGTTCCTACTCCAAGTTTGAAGCATCAATGATGTTCAATTCATCTCTTAACCTGCAAAACACTTTCTCATCAAGTGGTTTGGTAAATATATCCGCCAATTGCTTATCGGTGCGAACATGCTTAAGATTAATGTCCCCTTTGGCAACATGATCTCGAATGAAATGATGACGAACTTCAATATGCTTAGTTCGAGAATGTTGCACGGGATTGTGAGAAATCTTAATGGCACTTTCATTGTCACAAAGTAACGGAACATGTTTCACATATATCCCATAATCTTTAAGAGTTTGGGTCATCCAAAGTAATTGAGCACAACATGATCCAGCGGCAATGTATTCCGCTTCGGCGGTGGATAAGGATACCGAGTTTTGTTTCTTGGAAGACCAATACACAAGAGATCTACCAAGAAATTGACAAGTACCCGAAATGGACTTTCTATCAACCTTGTCACCAGCATAGTCTGAATTGGAGTAGCCAACAAGATCAAAGGAAGCCCTTTTGGATCCCAAATGCCAAAATTTGGTGTATGGATTAAGTATCTCACTATCCTTTTCACGGCCTTAAGATGACATTCTTTAGGAGCGGCTTGATATCGTGCACACATGCACACACTTAGCATAATATCGGGACGTGAAGCACATAGATATAACAATGAACCAATCATAGAGCGATAAACCTTTTGATCAAGCGGTTCACCATCTTTGGTTAAATCAAGATGTCCACTAGTAGGCATGGGTGTAGTCATACCTTTGCATTCTTGCATATTGAACTTCTTGAATAAGTCCTTGGTGTACTTCGTTTGAGAGACAAAAGTACCCTCCTTAGTTTGCTTGATTTGCAAACCAAGAAAGAATTTGAGTTCACTCATCATTGACATCTCAAACTTCTTCGACATTAGCTTTCCAAACTTTTCACTGAAATGAGGGTTAGTTGATCCAAATATAATATCATCGACATAAATTTGGCACACAAATAGTTCTCCATTAACTCTTTTAGTAAAAAGAGTAGAATCTATTTTTCCAATTCAAAGCCTTTTTCAATAAGAAACTTGGTCAAGCATTTATACCATGCTCTAGGAGCTTGTTTAAGACCATAAAGAGCTTTTTGAAGTTTGTAAACATGATTAGGTTTCTTAGGATTGACAAATCCGGGAGGTTGCTTAACATAAACTTCCTCCTCTATTTCACCATTCAGAAAAGCACTTTTAATGTCCATTTGGTACAAGGTGATATCATGATGATTAGCATGGGCAAGTAAGATGCGAATGGACTCAAGTCTAGCAACGGGGGCATATGTCTCACCATATTCCATACCTTCGACTTGAGTGTAGCCTTGGGCGACGAGACATGCTTTGTTGTGAACTACTTGTCCATCTTCATCTTGCTTGTTGCGAAACACCCATTTGGTACCAATGATGTTGTGGTTGTTGTCGGGCTTCTCAACTAATGTCCAAACTTGATTTCTCTCAAAGTTGTATAGCCCTTCATGCATGGCATTTATCCAATCCGGATCTTCCAAAGCTTCTTCAACCTTCATAGGTTCAATGCTAGAGATGAATGAATGGTGTTCACAAAAGTTAGCTAAACGAGTTTTTGAGCGAGTGATTCTCCCGGTTTGGATATCATTGTAGATTTGCTCGACGGGATGATCTTTAGCAATTTTTGATCGAACTCGTGAAAGCTTTTGCTTGGATCTTGGTTGAACATCTTCTTCATCTTGTTATTCTTCTTGGCCTTCTTCGTTGTTGACTTTGCTTTTCTCTTGTCATGGTGGAGAAGGAGGTTGTTGGCGTTCATCTTGATGCACTTCCTCGTTTTCTTCACCTTGATGTGTCCCACTTGTGGATGCTTCCGTATCAACTCTTGGTTCACCTTGTCGTGAGGTAGAAGCTTCCACTTGGATGGACGAGGTACTCTCCTTCACCTCCGTTGGACGAATCTTGCCAATAGACAAGTCTTGGATTGCTTCCGAAGGGTCTTTGTCTCCTACATCAACTGGCAATTGCTCTACTTGCGAGCCATTAGATTCATCAAACTTCACATCTACCGTCTCTTCAACCTTTCGGGTGAAATTGTTGTAGACACGGTATGTGTGAGAGTTTGAGCCATAACCAAGTTGGAAACCTTCATGAGACTTAGGAGAAAATTTAGAACGATGATTTTCATCAAGAATGTAGCACTTTGAGCCGAATACTCGAAAGTATCCACCTTGTGGTTTGTTACCGGTGAGGAGCTCGTATGTCGTCTTGCCGAGTAGCTTGTGAAGATACAAGCGATTTGTTGCATGACAAGCTATCTCAACCAAGGTAGTCAGAGTCGGGATTCGGAGTTGGATCGATTTTCCTCAGACAGAATCGAGTCGTAAGATCGAGTCGTGGAATCGAGGATTCTACTAGATTTACTCAAATAGGATATTTTTGTATGCACACAAGAAATTTATATGGGTTGTATAGAGTTTTGACACTAAATATGGAGCAAATAACATGCCCATCAATGCTAGTTGTATTCCACTTTTTTATGGTTAACCTACCATCTAGCTCGCATGTATGGAACATATATGAGAGGGAAATGTATAGAACATTTAAGCCTTCAATGCAGGAAATTTACTTAGGTTCTTTTTAGAGTGCGTGAATAGTCGATCACTTGTCTATCCAACCTGCAGTGCTAAACCTTGAAAGATCTTGCTCTCCTTCTCCAATCAGTCTTGAAGCATCCTCCTTTTCACACCAATTCCATCTGTCGACAAGCCTGATCCTCAATTTCAATCTAGGGTTTCTGAGAGCTAGATCAAAGGTGTCAGCGGCTGAGCATTTGGGCTTGGGAGGGGAATAAAGGTCCATGAGGTATATGAAAATGGGTTTGGATGATGGAACTATTCTTCTACAACTAAACAAACGTCTTAGATAAATTAGTAGAATCGTACATAGTCCATAGCATAGTTGGGATTGTACAGGATTCTATGATTTGGATTGCGACTCAACATGGATTCTACCTGGTCCGGATTCATAGTGGGATTTGGATCGACATGCTTCTGTAGGGTCGTGAAGTCGTAGGATTCTAGTAGTCGAGTCGGGATTCTGACTACCTTGGTCTCAACCGCTTCCGCCCAAAAGTGCTTTGGCGTCTTGTACTCATCAAGCATCGTTCTTACCATTTCAATGAGTGTCCGGTTCTTCCTCTCAACAACTCCATTTTGTTGAGGTGTGTACGTAGCTGAGAACTCATGTGAAATCCCTTCTTCATCAAGAAAGGTCCACATTTGCGTTCTTGAACTTCGTTCCGTTGTCGCTGCGAACCTTCTTGATTTTCACTTCAAATTGATTTTGGGCCTTCCTAGCGAAGTTTTGAAGATCTTTTGGACCTGCGATTTGTCATCAAGAAAGAACACCCACGTACATCTTGAAAAATCATCAACTATAACTAGACCAAAAGAATTTCCACCGAGACTTTTGTAAGCGTTAGGACCAAAATTATCCATGTGAAGTAGCTCGAGTGGTCTCCTTGTGGTCATGATGTTCTTCACGGGATGCCTTCCTCCAACCTGTTTACCTGCTTCACAAGCACTGCAAAGTCTATCCTTATCAAATATGACATCGTTAATGCCAAGGATATGATTTTCTATAATAAGCTTGTCAAGGTTTCGCATACCAAAATGACCTAATCGTCTATGCCATAACCAACCTTTAGAGGATTTAGCAATTAAGCAAGTTCTAGGTTAAGACTTTTTAGTGAAATCAACAATGTAAAGATCACCTCTGCGTATACCGGTAAAGACTATTTTATGATTATCTCTTCGAAACACTTGGCAATCTACTTCAGTGAATAGAACATTGAAACCGAAATCAGCAAGTCTAGATACTGAAAGTAAATTGTAGTGAAGAGATTCAACGAGCATGACATTTTGTATGGAGCTATCATGTGAGATGGCCACCTTACTGAGGCCAACCACCTTACCCTTTGAGTTATCACCAAAGGTGACATGTTTTCGAGGGCCTTCATTTTCAGCAAGCTCACGAAACATATCTTTATCTCCGGTCATATGATCAGTACATCCACTATCAAGGACCCATTCCTTTCCTCAAGCCATGTAACCGCGAAGATTTGCCATAATGCCAAAGTGTCTCATTGCATCATTAAGATCATAGTCACTGTCATCCTCATCCTCATCAGAGTATCCATGTTCAACATCATCTTGTGATTGATCAATTCGTAGAGAGGGTAATTCATTAGATAAATGATCATTTTTATAGTTATCTTTATGAATTCTAATAGCTCTGGAAATGATATTGCTAATGATTCCAACATCTCCTTTGGCACTCGTAAGATTAGTGAGCTCAAATAAGCAGTCACCAAATTTGGGATCATTGGAATTCATCTTAATCAAGGCAATGGATTTATGGAGAATTTCATCTAGATCTTTCAAGGAATAATTTGGAAAGAGTTCCTCAAGAAATTTCCATATGGTGTAGGCACACTTAAGAGTAGGCAAACATCCAATCAAGTTTCTAGGCAAGCCTCTAGTGATAAGATTAACAGTTCTAAGATTGCGAATCATGTCAATTGACTCATCAAGGGTAGGATGCATGGGATCGACATGAGGTGCACAAGGGCTAGCAATATACTTGCTCAAATGATATTCATTAAAAATCTCAAGCATTTCATTTTTCCACTCATGAAAATATTCTCCATCAAGAATAGGCACTCTACATCTAAGACTCCCCAAAGTAGACTCATCCATCTTCCTCCAATGGTGTTTAAACCAAGGCAATGGAGACTAAAGCTCTGATACCAATTGAAAGGATCGTGAAGAGGTGTCTAGAGGGGGGGTGTGATTAGACACTAAGTGCTAAAAGTTGCAGTTTTTAATTTTCTTAAGTTGAAGTGGAGTTTAGGCACAAGTTTAACAAACACAATACATATCAAGCAAGCATGCAAAGAGTATATGAGCAGCGGAAAGTAAAGCATGCAACTTGCAAGAATGTAAAGAGATGGGATTGGCAGATTCAAACGCAATTGGAGACACGGATGTTTTTGTCGTGGTTCCGATTTGTGGTGCTATCGTACATCCACATTGATGGAGACTTCAACCCACGAAGGGTAACGGTTGTGCAAGTCCATGGAGGGCTCCACCCACGAAGGGTCCACGAAGAAGCAACCTTGTCTATCCCACCATGGCCATCGCCCACGAAGGACTTGCCTCACTAGCGGTAGATCTTCACGAAGTAGGCAATCTCCTTGCCCTTACAAACTCCTTGGTTCAACTCCACAATCTTGTCGGAGGCTCCCAAGTGACACCTAGCCAATCTAGGAGACACCACTCTCCAAGGAGTAACAAATGGTGTGTTAATGATGAACTCCTTGCTCTTGTGCTTCAAATGATAGTCTCCCCAACACTCAACTCTATCTCACATGGTTTGGATTTGGTGGAAAGAAGATTTGAGTGGAAAGCAACTTGGGGAAGGCTAGAGATCAAGATTCATATGGTAGGAATGGAATATCTTGGTCTCAACACAAGTGTAGGTGGTTCTCTCTCAGAAAAAGTAAGTCGGAAGTGTAGCTTTGTTCTGATGGCTCTCTCCACGAATGAAGAGGTGGTGGAGGGGTATATATAGCCTCCACACAAAATCTAACCGTTACACACAACTTCCCAAACTCGATGGGACCGAATGGTTAAACTCGATCGGACCGATTTAGCAAAGCTAGTGACCGTTAGGGTTTTCGGTGGGACCGACATGCAACTCGGTAGGACCGATATGATTAGGGTTAGGGCATAACGTAATCTCGGTGAGACCGATTACACAAACTCGGTGGGACCGATTTTGGTAATAAGCTAACCAGAGAGTTGGTAAGGTAAACTCGGTGGGACCGATCACTCATTTCGGTGAGACCGAAATGTTACGAAGGGAAAACAGAGAGTTTATCTTCACGGCACTAGACGGCACCTTTATGAGTGCGTATAAGCTTGCTTTAGAGCTAGAGCGTCCATCTAAAATAGTTTCATACATTGCAATCTCGGTGGGACCGATCGCAAGTTTCGGTGAGACCGAAAGTATTGCAATATGCAATAGAGAGTTTGCAATCCCATCTCGGTGAGATCGAGATCCCTATCGGTGAGACCGATTTGCCTAGGGTTTGTGGCAGTGGCTATGACATTTGTAACTCGGTGGCGCCGAATAGGAAGAATCGGTGGGGCCGAGTTTGACTTTTGGTTTAGGTCATATGTGGATGTGAGAAAGTAGTTGAGGGCTTTGGAGCATATCACTAAGCATTTGAGCAAGAACCTCATTAAGCAACACCTCATCCCTCCTTGATAGTATTGGCTTTTCCTATAGACTCAATGTGATCTTGGATCACTAAAATGGAAAATGTGGAGTCTTGAGCTTTGATCTTGAGCCAATCCTTTGTCCTTAGCATTTTGAAGGGGTTTCACATCCTCTAGTCCATGCCACTTCACCGTTGAACTTATCTGAAACATACTAGATAAAAATGTTAGTCCAACAAGAGATATGTTGACATTAATTACCAAAACCACCTAGGGAGCACTTGTGCTTTCAAAGACGTGGCAGTGGATGCCCACACGTAGAGGAGTACGAGGGTTCACTGGCTCGCTGCGGTGTGAGACTGCCGTCGCAGCAGAATAACAGGGGGTGTGGGTGAGTAGAGGGATGGCCTGGCTAGCGGTGGGAATAGTAGGGGGCGGTGAGGCCTCTGCGGCAGCATAACCGGCCATGGGAGGCAGGAGCATGCGGCACGACCGACACTGCTTTGGGCGGCTGGAGCAACAAGACCAGAGGTTAAAGAAGCACTATGGCCATTGGATGGACATCGTACGGTCACTGGATCTAGAATCGTTCATATTGACTAAGTTGACAAAGCACTCCGTCCCCGTCAACTTAGTAGGCCCAAGATGGGTCCCAACTAGCAGGGGGAGTATTCATTTTTTTGTGCGTAATAAGGAGGCACTTCCTTGCGTGTGAAGATATAGCTGGTGGGTCTGACCTGTCAGCGGTGGGAACGTTTTTTTTCATGAAATATAGAGGCCCTTCCGGTGGGTCCCAGCTGTTAGGTGGAGGAATCATTATTTTACGCGTAATAAGGAGGCATTTCCTTGCGTGTGGCCGTGGACCCAGCTGTCAGCCTCTCCATGCACAGTCTACTTCCGATGGTGTCGTTCGTTGACCACTCCACGCCGAGCGCATCCAAGGTGGTGGACGGCGACGAGGCCCCGGACAAGAACGGGCCAGAGCTGGGAAGACGCGGGAGTAGAGTCGCAGACGGAGAGGTGTGCGAGGGTTAAGTGGTTCTGGTGCGGTGTGGTTCGGCAGTCGGTGGAGAAGAATAGGAGGTGTGGAGGGGGGAGGGATGGCCTGGCGAACGCTGGAGTAGCGCTTCACAGCGAAGCATGCTAAGCAGAGCTGCTAGCAGCAAGAGGCGGGAGCAGGTGGTCCTGGCGGCGCTGGAGGAAGAAGACGAGAGATTAAAGATGGATGCCGGTCGTTGGATGTAAATCCAACGGCTAATGATGTCAGAATCATTTGTTGACTAAGTTGACAATGACTTGCACTGGCTTCGGCCTATTGGCCCACATTTCAGCCTCCAAAAATGTGGCACGTATTCAACCCATTTTTTCAAAATTTATAGTCTTTTTTTGTGGGGTAGAATTTACAGTCCATTTGATATCTTTTTTTTGAATTACAGTCCATTAGCTGGGCTGGGTGAACAAATAATGTAGCGTCCGTGCGGCCCATTTATGTTTTTCCTAAAAAATACAGGCCATTGGCACTTTCTTGAAATACAGGATTTTGTTGGGCTGATTCTAATTATAATGTTGGGGTGGGCGCAGCAATGTTATCAAAAAATAAACAGGGGCTGAGCATTTTGTTATATATATATATTTAAATAATAAGTGATTTATTATTACATTGGTCCTTAAATCTTACCAAGCTTTTGTACACAATCACCAGGATTTTCGTTGCCAAAAAAATCCAGGATTTTATTGTTAAGAAATTATTTTTATGAGTTAACAAGATGTGGGATATTGGTTTCTTACATATGTAAGTATCTGTTAAATATATGATGACAATAGCAATAATATATAATAACATATAAAATAATTTAAATATATATAATATAGTTAGAAGGGAAACATAAATTGGACCAGGCGTTCCTATTCTTATATAGAAAAATAGAACAGACCTCTGCGTTTTCTTCAAAAAATACATAAATTGGGCTATCGATGTTTCAGGAAAAATAAAACCTCAGATGGGAGGTCCATAGGCCAGTCGATACATGACGGCCCTCAAGAAAATACAAACAGCCTTATGGACCTCCCATCCGAGGTCGTGGGTTGCGCATGTTAAAAAAGAAAGCCTAGACGGGGCAGCCCAAAACCCAGCTGATACTTGCTGCCCCGGTGATAATAAATGATACCTGCTAGCTCCCCGGCTTCGTTGTGAATTTATCTCCTATAGTAACTACGTTGAAGCACCTAAAAAATGTAACTATGTTGACAAACCCATGGGCCCCAACGTTAGTATAGCATTAGGAGGAAGTATTTTTTTCGATGAGGCACTTGCTTCCGTACGGCCGTAGACCTGGTGGGTCCCGACTGTCCGCCTCTCCATGTACAGTCCTCTCCGGATTCCTCTCGTTTGTTCAACATGTTCATGACAGTAGATAGCGGCGTTGCGGTGAGCGCACAAAGGCGTAGGAGGAGATCCGACAACCTGAGGAAGTGCCTTATTACTAACGAAACAACT
This sequence comes from Triticum urartu, assembly GCF_056163025.1. NCBI lineage: Eukaryota > Viridiplantae > Streptophyta > Magnoliopsida > Poales > Poaceae > Triticum > Triticum urartu. Next base: position 539,028,260 of record NC_141876.1, read on the forward strand.
AAACTAGCCCAGTGGCCGAGTGACACTACCCGACAGCTGTTCCGCCCGGGTTCGATTCCACCTGTGCAGAGAAAATATCTCCAATTTTTTGCCTCTGCCTTTATTGACATGTGGGTCCCAATTGTCATCTACGCACACCACGTCCTACACTTGCCAAAACTTCGTCCCTCGTTTTCTCTGTTTTTGGCACACTCGACATTGTGTGGGCATTTTTAAAATAGCATATCTTTTTGACTGTGTATCATATGAAGATGTGCTATGCATGAATGTTGATCAGCATGATGTTAACTGGCTGGTAGTTCCAGTTTTGACCATGAATAAAACTTCCAGCATGATGTTAACACTGTTTGAAAAGGTCGTGTTAATATAAATGCTCTGCTCTGAAAGTTGAAGTTTCTTATCTGAAACTGTACTTGGAGTTTCTTATCTGAAACTGAAACTTGCAGTTTCTTCTCTGAGAATCACATTGTCTGCACTTTTATACTCCTATGAAACTACATTTTTTTAAGTGCTAAAAATAGATCTCTAGAATTCATAAAATACTTCATATGCTCAATACTGCAAATCTGAAATTCAAAAGACATTCATATCTGAAAGTACTCTCAAAATACACAACACAAAACACAATTCACAACCTGCAAATACTAACAACCCTAAGCTCCTCCTGAAAATTCACAACCTGCAAATACTAACAACCCTAAGCTCCTCCTGACAATTCACAACCTGCCTGACTATTGGTCGGGGGGAGGGGCAAATCCCTCCTATTCCTCGGCATCAAACAACCGCCCCGTGAGACGATGTGAACGACGAGGGAGAGGATGGTGGGGAAGCATTGTTGGGCCAACTGTTTTTCTCCTCTTGCAGTTGGATTCGGTCGACGAAGACTCCACCGGCTCGCTCTGGCACGTCACCCTCATAAACGGCACCGTGTAGATGCTCGATCCTTCAATCTCTAGTGGATTCTCCATCTGGGATCGATACTCCCACCACCGCTCCCTCACGATCGGATTCGGTGAATCTATTTGCTCCATGGCCCAGAGGAGCAGCTCTATGTACTCCCGCGCGACTCCCTTCGTGAGTATCGCTGCCTTTTCGCTCTGTTGCAGATATTTGGCCATGGATGTCCCCGTCGCTGCTAGTTGGTCCTTGTTGTCAAACCAAGACTGTATCTCCAACATCCTAGCTAGCTTCATAGGGTCGCCGTCTGTGATCCTCACGTGTCGGTTGTACTCCTCCATCGATCTACTTCTCCACAGCACCTTCACTCGCCGGCGGTGGTTTTTGAATGGAAGAGGAGAGGAGCAGCGCTGGTTTTGGTTTAGAATGGGAGAGGAGCGACGCTGGTTTTGTAATGGAACATGAGGAGGGGCGGTGGTTTTGAAATGGAAGAGGAGAGGAGCAGCGCTGGATTTAGATTGGAACAGGAGAGGAGCGACGGTGGTTTAAGAGGAGAAGAGCGGAAGAGCGGCGCTGGTCTTGGAAGTATTTTTTTTGTTTTGCGTATTTTGGGTCAAAGTTTGACCACGTACTGTATTTGACAAGCAAAATGTGAATGCATGTCACCAAAAATTGTATCGTTTGGTTCGTATCTTAATGTACTTTCAAATTATATTATTTTTGCAACGTATAACATATATTTTATTTGCGAAAATCATGATCAAGTATGACCCAGAATAAAAGGGAGACTAGTTAATGTGGGGTCACTTTCTTAATTGAAGGGTAAATTGATTTTGATTTTGATCCAGTCACAGCGCGTCGGCCCTCTCGTCCAATCCTAAATCGCCGCCGCACGCTCCTCTCCCTCTTCTCCATTGCAAAACCACCTCCTCTCCTCTCCATCATCTCCATTCCAAAACCACTGTCTCGCCTCTCCCTCTTCTCCATTGCAAAACCACCTCCTCTCTCCTCGGACGAGGATCCCCTGACGTAGCCCATCCTACCATTGAGACACTGACACATGGGTCCCACCAAGCGCGGGGCCCACCTGTCAGTGACCGAAAGGCGGGGGAACCTCTCCTCTCCATCATCTTCATTCCAAAACCACCATCTCGCCTCTCCCTCTTCTCTATTGCAAGACCACCGTCTCTCCTCCCATCTTCCAAAGCTAGCACCGGACCTCTCAGAAGGACATCTATGGAGGGGATGTAGCAGCGAATCTGGTAGATCACCGGCGGCGACCAGGCAAAGTTAGCCAGGTTGAAGGAGATCCTTACTTGGTTTGACAATGAGTGGGAGATTTCAAGGACGGTGAGGGCCATGTGGCAATGTGTGCGAAAGAGCGAGACGACAACGATGAGGGCGGCGATGTACTCCTCGGCGGCAGTCACGTCGCAGTCCTTCGAGTTCATCGAGTATCTCCTCTGGGCGATCGAGCAGACAGATTCGCCCGAGGCAAAAATCAGGCGGAGGTGGTGGGCATACAGGTCAAAGGTCGAGCACCCAGAGGATAAGGAATCGATCAAGTACGATGTGCCATTCGTGAGGGTGCAGAGCCAGCTAGAGCCACAGGAGTATTCGTTCTCCCACCGCAAGAGGAGGCCGGATGGCGCGACGTCGCTTCCCCGCCGTTCTCCACGGTTCCCTCGACGCTCGCCTCATTTCAACGTCGTCGGTAGGGTTTAAGGTAAGCTTCGCACTAACCTAATCTTCCATCTGCTCATGCTTACAATCAGTGTGACAACTAATAAAAATCATGCTTACAATCAGTCTCCGAGTACTACGCCAATCACCCTAGAATAGCTTTGGACCTTTGGGTCAAACTTGTGACACTGTGTACAAATAAAGAAAAATAGATTGGTGCATCTTTCAGAAAAGAGTACACCCCTAGAAAACTGCCAATATAAGCTACTAGTATTTTTTTGAAGTCTAAGCTACTAGTATTTGGTTAGAGGATTTGCTGTCAAGAAAGATTCGTCCATAGTGAGCGCCACACATCCCACTGATGGTGGTGGATGCCAATGCTTATATATAAAAAAAACAGTGGCACTAGCGGTGCCAAAACATTGCCTCAAATTAATAGTGCCACTATATTAAGGTGCAAAATAATAACATTACTGCTTTATCATGGCAGTGCCAAAACAGTAGGACAAGAGCAGGATCAACATGCAGGATCTTTGGCAAATGGTCAGACCAAAAAGGAACATACCTCGTGATGGGAACCATATCTGCAGTCAACGCCATCGTAGAAGGGATGACACCAGTCACCAACATGGATGATTTAATTCATGGGACCTTTTGGTGCAGTTCACCTAAAATGAAGCAACGTCCCATGAGCTAGCAGCTAGTTCTTCTTATTTTTTTAAGAAAAGGGCTCCAGCCCCGGTTACATTTCCATCAGAAAACAAAACCCACAGAGCTTCTTCATTAGTTGCAATAAAATTGAGCAACATCAAGGTTGGTCGTGAAGCTCTTGGAGAGTAGGCGGACCAGGACAACTGCATCTCTAACGTAAAGAAGCAACTTATCTTAATGGGAAATTTAGCAGGACATGAAAAAAAGTGCCATTGATTCATATTACTGGAGGCATTACATTCAAAACAACATTGGTTTAACGTGTCCTTACTTTTAGCAGTGTGACTGCTACATTTTACCAGTGGCATTACATAAGAGCGGCTCGGGGCAACAAACAGCAGAAGAGGATATCTGGGTTGGTCCCATTTTTTCGGTATATAGCCACCTTATACTGTGTGAGGCTAGCAAATCTAGTGCTGGACTTACTCTTTTGACTTGTCCCCCAGTCCCCACTTTCTTTCCTTTTTCAACCAATAGATTGGGTTTATATTGAGTTTTTACTGCATTACCTTTATTTCCCTATTAGACCTAGAGACCAGTTGGATAGCCAGTCTCTGCTACTTTTCGCCCCCATTATTTCCTCTTTCGACCAAGTCCTAGATTCAGGTAACAAATCTTCCCCCACCCACCCCTTTCTTCCTTGTTTGAACCAAGTACTACTAGATTCGAGTGCATGAACTAGTTTTACCTCTTAACAGTAAGAAATTAGGTGGTTTTCGAATAGCCGATCGATCCTATCTACACGAGGGGGCCTGAGAAATAGTAAAAGATACAAATGCAGTGACGTCAGGAGCTCGGGAAGTAGAGCAAGGCCGATTTCGAAGGAAGTTATACCTGAGGGTCACCGGGAGGCCGGATCTGCCCACACTACGGCAGCAACGAAGAAGGGGTGGGAGGCCCTCCCTCGCGAGCGATGCTTGGGAGAGAATGGCAAGGCACGCTGATCGGGACGCGCCGGTAGTGGGTAAGAGCCATCGCCGAGGACGACCGCGTGAATGTTGCACCTTCTCACCTTCCCCGGCGGAGAGGATCCGGCTGGATCTGTGACCGTCGGTGAGTAGAGAGAGTGTGTGGCCACCGCTGTCGTGTTTAGACCTGGAGTGGACGAGACAGTGTGAAGAGAGCAACACTAGCAAGCAAGAGCGGAGGCTCCTGCCTATATAATGGAGTACTAGTTTTCTTTTGTCTACCGGCCGGAGCCGGATTGACCTCAGCAATGACTATCGAGAAGTCTTCATGCACGTGCCCCGGAGGCGCAGTTGTCGTCATTTTGATCTGAAGCACCGGATTATAACATATAACACGAAAAAATGCCACATGAAAAGAAATCATAACCTCACTGCCCAAAGGAGACAAGATGAATCCCGACGGACAAACTAGACGAGGATCAAAGCTCAAATTAAAGATAAATTCGTAGAAAAGGGGTCCGTCGATAGATGTCCTAATTAATATAGCCGGCTTGACCTAGATGACAGCCGAGTAGTCTTCGTGCATGTGCCCCCAATGACTAGCCCAACTCAGTTGTCGCTGTTTAACCCTCGCAGTGATTCGAAGCACATGACACCTAATTTTGCGAGATGAAAAGAAACCTTTTTTTTTAGATATCTCACCAGAACTACAGCCCTATACAAAACAACCTGCACGACATGTAGATGATAGCCAATCCAGGCATGTCTGCTGGAGTCTGGTCACATGCATGGACGAACTGATCTTTCGTGTCTTGCAGGGATCGTCCAAGTACCAAGGTGGAGTATGTGCTTCTATTAACCCAGCCGACTTGCGGGGCCGGGGAGTGTGCCTATGGCCGGTTCTCAATTGCGGTCCCACATGTGTGTGTAAACGCAATATGACGCGTGTTCCATTCGGAGAGCGGCGTGCCAGACCGACCGACCGTCTGGGGTGCGACGCAAATGCGACGGGTGTGCTGTATACTCCGTACATGTGTACCGCCGTTTTTTAGGCTTTGCTCCATGGCACAATCCATGGATACAAAATTAGTATACTGTACTATTTAAAAGTCGAGGGCGGGGCTTTTCCCATGCGGTAGGTGGGGCAGTTCCACCTAGTCGGTTCGACAGAGACGCGAGAAGATGAGGGAGTAGGCTGCTGCAAACGTAGGCCTGTGTGATTTGATAGTGAGTTACTGCTGGACAGGTGCGGCACGGTGATTTAACTTGCCATTATCATTTTCACTGCGGCGCTACGACCGACTTGAGTCTCCCGATTCCCGACCACCTCCATACAGGTGCCTCTCCCCATGCTCCACCATGTAGAGGTTGGCTCTTGCTTGAGAGCCCACTCCTCCACTTTTTCCTTGCCTCTTTCCCCCACATATGCAAAGATGCCATGTAAAGCGGGCTTATAGCCCACTATTGTACTTGATCCTACAGGTGCTAAGCCTGCCACACAGGCATAAAGTCTGATGTGGCAAGTTAATTAAGAAGAGAGAGACTAGTTTGGTGACCCCAGGAAGAAACGGTGCTAAGCGCGTGTACCTAGATGAAGCAAACTTAGCAATAAAAAATTAAGCACCTATGCATTGGGGACTTGAGTTGCTAAGCCATTTAATGCCCATAGCACCTCATCTAAGCACCATTTCATTGGAAGAGGTCACTCCTTGGCAAATGCAATAAATACTACGAAGAAAGAGATAGAGAGAAGTAAACAAAAAATACTCTTATAGCCAACCTTGTAGCTAACCTTGTTGTATGAGTGACTAAGTGATGACTATGTATGACATGCCAACATCAGATAGCCTAACGCACTGTGTTAAATCTCCAAGCACTACAAAAAAAGACACATCCGTGACATTTTGGGCCGAACGATTTTTTTTCTGTCATACATATGACACTTCTATGACGATAATTGTGACAAAACCCGGTATCATCATAGATGTGGTGGGCTCCTACTTATATGACAAAAAATCATGACAGAAAATGGGCTTTTCATCCTGGGCGGGCCGGAGACGCAGCTGCATGACATTCTTTGGGCCGTCCATGACGGAAAAAACCGTGGTAGAAGCGAGGGCGAGGAAAATTTCGAGGAGTTCCCGGTTACAGTGGGAGGTCAGGGGCTGAGCGATGCGCGTTTCTCTCGTACACATACGCGCGTGTGTGCGAGGCGTTGGCTCTAACTGAACCCGAGTGAGGCGTTGGGCTCTAACTGAACCCGAGTGATTGCACTGCAGGCTACGCATTACTGAACCCGAGCGATCGATCGATGGCTGTTAACTGAACCCGATCGAGCGATTCCTTCGCTATTGCTGCTAACTGAAGCCGATCGATGCTGCCTCTAGGATGAACAGTGAGCATTGCTGGGGGATTTGGATGAACAGTGAGCGGTGGCGTTGCCTCTGGATGAACAGGACCCCGTGGTGTGGTGGAGGGCTGGATGAACAGTAGACGGTGGAGGGGTGCCCGTGGAGGGGTGGTTGAACAGGATGCCATGGTGTGGAGGGCTGGATGAACAGTAGACGCTGGAGGGGTGCCCGTGGAGGGGTGGTTGAACAGAAGTCGGTGGAGTAGCGCGCGGTGGAGGCTGGATGAACAGGAGCCCGTGGAGGCTGGAGGAGGTCGATGGTAGCCCGTGGAGGCTGGAGGAGGTCGATGGTGGAGATGAACAGTATCCCGTGGAGTCCCATTTTGCAGTACGCCACACCCCTCCCGATGAACAGGACCCCCGTTTCGACTGCAGTGCTCCAACACAAGTCCGTTTCGTCCGTTTTGTGGTACGCCACACTCCTCCCGATCAACAGGACCCCCGTTTCGTCCGTTTTGCGGTATGCCACACCCCTCCCGATGAACAGGACCCCTGTTTCGACCGTAGGAGGTCCGTTTCCTCCGTTTTGCAGTACGCCAGACCCCTCCCGATCAACAGGACCCCGTTCCAAACGCAGGAGGTCCGTTTCCTCCGTTGTGCGGTATGCCAGGCCACGTTTCCATCGCCTCTTCTGTCCAAGCCCTCCTGATGAACACGACCACGCATTCCGTTCCGACCCAGCCGGTTGGCTCTCACGCGTTCCGTTGCCTCCCAATGAACATGATGCATTCCGTTGCCTCCCCATGAACACGACGCATTCCGTTGCCTCCCCATGAACATGACGCATTCCGTTGCCTCCCCATGAACACGCCGACGATGCTGTTTCTCCGTTCTGACCCAGCCATGTATACGAGCCCTGGCCGTACGTATGCGCGAGTAGGCGTTCGAGACCCCGCCAGTATGTACACATACGTGGCCGTATTTTCTTTCTTACACCCTAGCCGCTGTACGTACGTGTACATGCTACGTGCGCGCCTCTACTACGACACATACGCGCCTCTACTATGACACGTGCGCGCCTCTACATCCACCAGTATATATGTACGTACACGTTCGCGACCAGAATGACAGCGCTATGTACGCTTCGACCAGGTGGGTCCCGACTGTCAGGCACTTCCTTGCCTGCGAAGATGTAGCTGGTGGGTCCCAGCAGTCAGGGGGGCGAATAATTTTTTTGCCCGACCGCACTTCCTTGCGTGCGAAGATGTAGCTGGTGGGTCCCAGCAGTCAAGGGAAAACGTTTTTTTTTGCGAAATACGATGGCCCGTCCGGTGGGTCCCCATTGTCAGGTGGAGGAATAATTATTTTTCACGTAATAAGGAGGCACCTCCTTGCTGCGGCCATGGACCTAGCTGTCAGCCTCTCCATGCACAGTCCACGTCCGATGGAAGCTGTTCCTTGACCACGTTGACCACGCCGCGCCGAGAGCACCAGGGTGGTGTACGACGGCGAGGCCTAGGAAGGGGACGATGCGGAGCCGGGGAAGACGCGGCAGTGGATGCCCACGCGTAGAGGAGTACGAGGGTTCACTGGTTCGCTGCGGTGTGAGGCTGCCGTCGCCGTAGAATAACAGGGGGTGTGGGTGAGTAGAGGGATGGTCTGGCCAACGGTGGGAGTAGTAGGGGGCGGTGAGGCCTCTGCGCATCGTAGCCGGCCATGGGAGGCAGGAGCACGAGGCACGACCGGCATTGGTTTGGGCTGCTAGAGCAAGAAGACCAGAGGTTGAAGAAGCACTACGTCCGTTGGATGGACATCGTACGGTTACTGGAGCTAGAATTATGCATATTGGCTAAGTTGACAAAGCCCTTCGTCCCCGTCAACTTAGTAGGCCCACAAGTCAGCCTGCCACTATACTGGGTCCCAGCTAACAGGGGGAGTATTCATTTTTTTGTGCGTAATAAGGAGGCACTTCCTTGCGTGCGAAGATATAGCTGGTGGGTCCGAGCTATCAGCGACGGTAACGTTTTTTCGCGAAATACAGAGGCCCTTTCGGTGGGTCCCTGATGTCAGGTGGAGGAATCATTATTTTGCGCGTAATAAGGAGGCATTTCCTTGCGTGCGGCCGTGGACCCAGCTGTCGGCCTCTCCACGTACAGTCCACTTCAGATGCATGTCGGTCGTTGACCACGTTGACTAGGCCGTGCCGAGAGCACCAGGGCGGTGGACGACGGTGAGGCCTAGGAAGGGAACGACACGGAGGCAGGGAAGACTCAACCGTTGTTTCCCACGCGGAGGGGAGTACGACTGTATGAGGGTTTACTGGTTCGTCTGCCGTCGCCTAAGAATAACAATAGGTGTGGGTGAGTAGAGGGATGGCTAGGCCAGCGATGGGAGTACGGTGGGGCGGTGAGGCCTGCGCGGCAGCACAGCCGGCCGTGGGGAGGAGGGAGCAGGTAGTCCCGCCGGCGCTTGTTTGAGCGGCTGGAGCAGGAAGAGCAGAGATTGAAGAAGCACGACGGCCGTTCGATGGACATCTAACAGTCACTGCTTGTGCGTCAACCTTTTTTAGGAAAGCCTCAAATCTGTGGAAAACATCATACAACCCATCTGCCATTATTTCTAATAATTTACAGCTTAAGGTTTTTTTGGAGCCCATATTCTTTTTGTTAGCATTACAGCCCATATTGTGGCCACGGTTAAAAAATTATACGAAATTTTGCATATTTCGGTGCGGTCCGAATTGTTTTTAATCCCGAAATTTCAACTCACATTCAAACTGATTTTAAAAATAAATGTATATCAATATAAAATCCAACAAATTCTCCACGCATAAAAATTAATGTAATTTAAAATCTCAAAATGAAAAAAAGATATTTGAAACTAATTGCCGGTTTGATGTGTTTTAAAAATGTACAACCCATTTCTCATTACTGATGGGCCATTTTCTCGGCCAGCCGAATGAAAGCTCTCCTCGTCTTCAAAGATTTGCAGCCCAACAGGCCTCACAAAGCGACTTACTTGGCAAATCACAAAAAAACTGGGTTGTGGCCGTGGACCCAGCTGTCAGCCTCTCCACGTACAGTACTCTTCCGATGGAAGTCGTTCCTTGACCACGTTGACCACGCCGCGCGGAGAGCACCATGGCGGTGGACGACGGTGAGGCCTAGGAAGGGGACGACGCGGAGCCGGGGGAGACGCGGTAGAGGAAGCCCGCACGGAGAGGAGTATGAGGGATCACTGGTTCGGCTGCGGTGTGAGGCTGCCATCGCTGCAGGGCCTGGACAACAGTGGGAATAGTAAGGGGCGGTGAGGCCTCCGCGGCAGCACAGCCAGCCACGGGAGGCAGGAGCATGCGGCACGACCGGTGCTGCTTTGGGCGGCTGGAGCAAGAAGACCAGAGGTTGAAGAAGCACTACGGCCGTTGGATGGACATCGTACGGTCACTGGAGCTAGAATCGTTCATATTGACTTAAGTTCACAAACCCCTCCGTCCCCATCAACTTAGTAGGCCCACAAGTCAGCCTCCCACAATGGTGGGTCCCAGCTAGCAGGGGGTATTCATTTTTTGTGCGTAATAAGGAGGCATTTCCTTGCGTGCGAAGATATAGCTGGTGGGTCCGACATGTCAGCGGGGGAATGTTTTTTTGCGAAATACAGAGGCCCTTCCGGTGGGTCCCAGCTGTCAGGTGGAGGAATCATTATTTTGCGCGTACAGTCCACGGCCGATGGATGTCGTTCGTTGACCAGGCCGCGCCGAGAGCACCATGGCGGTGGACGACGGCGAGGCCTAGGAAGGTAACGACACGGAGCTAGGGAAGACTCGGCAATGGTTGCCCACGTGGTGGGGAGTACGAGGGTTTACTGGTCCGGCTGCCGTCGCCGGAAAATAACAGGGGATGCTGGTGAGTAGAGGAATGGCCTGGCCAACAATGAAGTAGGGTGGGGCGGTGCGGCCTGTGCGGCAGCACAGCCGGCCACGGGAGGCGGGAGCAGGCAGTCCCATCGGAGCTAGTTTGGGCGGCTGGAGCAAGAAGATCAGATATTGAAGAAGCAGCATGGCCGTTGGATTAACATCCAACAGTCACTGCTGCTAGAATCGTTTGTGGACAAAGTTGACAAAGCCAAAGTACACGTCAACCTAGTAGACCCACAAGTCAGCCTCCAAATCTGTCCCAAACAGCATACAACCCGAAATTTCTAGCCAGATTCAAATTAATTTTAAATCTAAATATACGTTAATTTAAATTCAATGAAATTTTACCCGCACAAAAACAATGAAATTTAAAATATCAAAATCTGAAAGAAAACAGTATTTTGGAACTAATTACCTGTTTGTTGTATTTTTTTCATTTTACAACCCACTTATTATTACTTATAGCCCATTTCTTGTTACTTATAGCCCATTTTCTGGGCAAAATGCATCCCTCCTCGTCTTGAAAGATTTCCGGCCCAGTAGGGCGTAGAAAAGCAAGTAGGCCTATGTTGGTTATTCTGCAAAAAACAAAATAGCTGGCTAGCCATTTTCAGAAAGGAAAAAAACAAACTAGGCTGGTCATGTGCTAAACATATGAAATAAAAGCCTGGGCTAGATGGGCCACGGGTCCCACACAACCCAGCTGATACCCTTCTCCATCCCGAAAAACAAAATTACTGTGCACGCTGCTGGGTCCCTACTGTCATCCTCACCATGTACAGTCATCTCCTTATTCCTCTCGGTTGTTGACCATGTTGACAACACCGGAGGACGGTGCTGCAGCGAGTGAACCAAGGCGGAGGACGATGGTGAGGCCTCGGACGGGAACGAACAGGAGCCAGGGAAGATCACAGCCAGCCGTGGGAGGCGGGAGCAGGCGGTCCCGCCGGCGCTGGTTTGGCTTTGGCGGCTCAAGGAAGAAGAGACTGAAGAAACGCGACAGACTTTGAATGTCAATCCAACGGTCAAGGTTGGCACAATCGTTTGTTGACTAAGCGGACACCAAGTAGCATACTTTTTTATATATAGAAAGAAAATCAAAGGCTTGGGAAGGCGTACAGAACAAGCTAGTGTACCAGTAAAGAGACGTTGCCGAGTTTTAGAAAAAAGAAAGACGTGCTCTTGTAGCTGGTTCAAATCCAAACCTAGACTATGACTATATATGGTGCTATGCTACTCTGCAAGTAATGAAACTGACATATCCAACGTTCGCTTCTCCTCTTCTCTACTTACTCTGCCTAGCATCAGAAGCTCTGGCCGCAGCAACCATGTTCGCTGGCTGCTCGTCCACCTGCTCTTCAGCAGGCAACAACCAAATATGCGCCAAGTCACAACCCATACCATCGCCTGTGGGTCTCATCGCAACCCGCTGCCGTTGGTGTGGTGCCACTGCTGCAAATCACGCAGAGTCATCTGTCGCGTCTCAACCACAATCCGCAACCCTGGCCGAGTCTTCTACAAATGCCCGAATCATGGGGTAATAATATGTTTAAGTGTTGTTCTGCTGCTTTCAGTTGCTGATTTTTTTAATAGTTTGGGTGATGATCTTCCAATTTGATTCGTGCAGAAAAGGGAAGATTCATGTGATTTGTATTTCTGGGAAGTTGCTGATGTGGGGGAATGCAACTACGCTGATTATTTGGTTAGCCGAGGAATCCCAATACCAGCAGGTTGGGTTGTTGGACAAGTAACTGAAGGAACGGCAGAAGAGGAAGATGCATAGCAGAAGGTTAAAGATGCAGTTTCTCTGATCATGGCCAAGCAACAGCTGCTGAACGGCCTTGACAGCAATGAGGAGATGAAAGAGCTTGTGAAGATAATGGGCAAAATCGATGTGCTCTGTAGGATGATTGTCTCTTTATTTCCAGTGTATGTAGCACTCGTGATGTATTCAGTGGCTACGACATGAGCACTTTGCTGAAACTAGTAATGAATGAAACCTGTGTAGCAGGCTGGGCGTAGTGTTGTCAACATCTAATGATTTTTATTAACGGAAATCAGGGGGTATCCCCTTTTGCTCATATAAATAAATAAATAGCAGATGCCCTGTCAGGTCAGCTTTGTTCTCATTCGAAGACGTTGAGCAAATTGCAGTACAATAGCAAACTATGTCATCAAATTCAAGTTTCACAGCCAAATATGAGTACAACTAAACAACAATGTCATCATGTTTTAGTTGTCATACAATCACCAAACACAAATCAGCATACATAACAAGTGTTGTTCTCACAGCAAAATACTAAACAACTTGTTCATCAGGTTTCAGTTGTCATAGCAAACACAAGTTCACATAGTAGATAAAAATGTCTTCTGACAGGCAAATACGACAAAAGCAATGTAATCATCATCCGCAGCAGCAGCGTCAACATCTTCGCCATGTGTATCAGTCTGAATCATAATTCCCCACGGTGTCATCTTCTTCTTCATCCTCAACGTCCTCGAATGTTGGCTTCTTCTTGATCAAGTCTTGTATGGCCACAGCACGACAGGCAATCTTTTCGCCGGCGTCATTGATGTGATGGTTCTCAAAGATATTAGGAACATCTATGTTATCTTGTACATCAGGAGTAGTGTAAGCATCATCTTGTTGTGCAACTTCATTAAACGAATTCCTCTTCTCAAACCTTTGCAATACTATCCAGACATCGCTACGTGCAAATGTGTCTTCCAAGAAAAATATCTGTGTTGCTTGATTTGCCAAAATAAAAGGCTTGCTGGTCTGGCACGCCGCCTTGACATTGATGGATTTGAAATAATCATCAGCTCTGGGTTTTGCGATCCTAGAAAACAGGTTATACCAACGACAGCACCACAGAACCACACACTGATGATCCTCGAAACTGGAGATATACTGCAACTGAACAATGTCTGTTATGTTAGCATACATTTCAGTTGTCTCTTTGTCATACGTATCCGTGCTGATGATGGCACTGTTTTGTGTCTTCCTGCCTTCGTCTCGTGCAAGGGTGTTGTAGCGCACATCTCCAACAACGCAAGATTCATAATGTCTTACCCGAGTATCAGGACCCATTGCTAGTGAGTAAAGGGCATCATCAACTGCTTGCCCATCCTCCCTCATCTTCTTAACCTATGGTTAGAAAATAGACAAGCTGATCATCTTATGTACTCAATATATTAAAAAAACTGATAGTGCACTTCAAAAGCTTACATGGTTCTTGAACCATTTTGCAAATCCTGCCATAACCAGTTTGTTAATGTTTCTTGGATTTTGCGGCAGTAACTCCTCTTTGTAGATGCTACACAGCACAGTGATCGCGTCAAACATCTAAATATATAAGACTGTGCTGCAAGTTTAGTAGATTACGATGTATAAGCTGCAGTACTGCACTTACTTGATATAAGGTAGTATCTCAGGACAGTTATTCAACACATGCCAAACCATTTTGTCCAAATCTTTAGGTTTGTCCTCTTGTCGACTCTTCCCTATAACTCGAACAGAATAATCAAAAACATTGAGCCCAGGATTGTCTTCACCCACCTCTTTGCTAAGCTGATCAACTGTTTCAATGTATTTTTAGCAGAATGTCAACGCTTCTGTAGCAATGTAGGCCTCTGCAATGGATCCCTCGGGTCTAGCTCTGTTCCTAACATAGCCCTTGAAAGTGCCTAGCCGCCTTTCAATAGGGTACATCCAGCCATACTGTACTGGACCTCTAAGTAGTGCCTCATCAGGTAGATGAATAGCCAAATGCACCATCACATCAAAGAAGGCTGGAGGATATATCTTCTCAAGGTCGCATAGGATAGTTGGTATCTTGTCTCTAAGACGCTCCAAAGCATCTATCCTGATATTCCTACTGCAGAGTTCCCTGAAGAATTGTCCCAACTCTGCAACTGCTCTGTATAAGTCAGGGCGGCCCAATCCTCTAAGGATAACAGGTAAAACCCTTTGAAGTAGGACGTGGGAGTCATGAGTTTTCAACCCTTGTACCTTGTTTCCATCTGCACTGACTCTCCTTTCAGGGTTGGAAGCAAATCCATGTGGGAATCTCACATGTGACAGGACCTCGCAGAATTCTTTTCTTTTTACCTTGTCCAAGACGTACACAGCTGGTGCCATATCCCGTGGTTTACCTTCATCTTGCACCTGTAAATCCTTTCTGGTACCCAGGTGTGTCAAATCAATCCTAGATTTTAAGGTATCTTTCGTCTTGCCTTCAATATTAAGAAGTGTGCCGATAATGCTGTCACATATATTTTTCTCGATGTGCATCACATCAAGATTATGCCGCAGATCCAAATCTTTCCAATACTCCAAGTCCCACAAAGTGGACCTGCGGGTAAACAATAATCTCTCTTCTACCCTGCCACACTTCCTTTTCCCGCTACCATTACCAGGATGGTTTCCTGGTGTAATATGCTTGACCTTCTCTAATTCCACTTGCAACTCATCGGCGGTGAGCCTCTTTGGCGCATCACGGTTTTCATGCTTTGCATTGAACACATGTCTTCAGTATTTTCTAGAATGCGGCTTGTCCTTGGCAAGGAAACGGCGGTGTCCAATGTAACATATCTTGCTAAGTATTGCGTATGACAGCGGATTCCTGTCACAGCAAACACATGCATTGTTACCATGTGTCGTTCGCCCTGACATAGTGCCCAAAGCCGGATAATCATGGATGCACCAAATTATAACAGCATGTAGAAAGAAATCAGCTGGTGGGCTGCTATATAGGTCTCGAGTGAGAACACCCTTCCATAGCTGTTGAAGTTCCTCCACAAGAGGCTCCATGAACAAATCAAAATCCTTTCCAGGACTTTTTGGACCTGGGATGAGCAAGGCCATCATGTAGTTTGATTCTTTGGTGCAGACATTTGGAGGCATGTTGTAAGGGATAACAAGCACTGGACACATGCTATATGTGGCGCTCTAGTGGCCAAATGGGTTAAATCCATCTGAAGCTAAGCCAAGTCTAATGTTTCTCGAGTCAGCAGCAATCTCTTTGTGTTTATCATTGAAGCTTTTCCACTCACTACCATGAGATGGATGGCTCATTACATTCTGATCTCTGTACTCCTGGTTCCTAGAATGCCACAGTACATCCTCTCTTGTTTCAGCATCATGAAACAACCTCTGCAATCTTGGTGTAATTGGAAAATGTCTCAGAACATTATGAGGAATCCTCTTCACAGCATCGCCATCTTTCCATCTTGATGATTTGCATTTTAGGCATTCACTTAAGTTAGCATAATCCTTCCGGAACAGGACACAATTATTCTTACAAACATGGATCATATCATATCCAATTTCAACTGCACGAAGGAAATTCTTCATTTTACTGTAGGTGTGTGGCAGCTCAGACGCATCCGGGAAAGATTTGCGGAAAGCAGCCAACATTGCATCGAATGATTTGTTGGTCATCTTCTCAGATGTCTTCACCTGAAGAAAGGTGACCATAGCTGAGAATACTGACAGCTTATTTCCTGGGGTGACAGCAACGTTGCATTGTTCCAACATGCAGGCCCACCGTTTTTCTTCTGCAGGTGAAAGTTCACGGAATGCATGAGCATTTCGTAGCATTGTTTGAATGTTGGTCAAACTCACTAGCTCCGCCACCACCACCTCCTCCTCCTCTTCCACCTGAGCATCAGGCAGATCAAGATGGTGATCTGCTGCTTCCATGTAGTCAATAACATTGACTCACAGCTTCACCATGATGAACCCACCTAGTATATGTGACCGACATCCCATACAAGTGTAGATGATTTTGCACAGTTGACTGGGGTCTTGTAACTGAATTCATACAACTGCTACACGGGCAGAGCACATCTGATTTCGGACCACCGTACTCAGCTCTGATAAAGTTCATGAAGTTTTCAACCCCCTCGACATATGCAGCGGAGAATCTTCAAGCAGAAGTTATCCAAGTCATGTCCATCTATTAGACATACAAATTAGTTCTTCTACTAGATATTATAGGAAAAACATATATGCTTTTTTATGAAGTCCAGAAAAAAATACCTAGGTCGATGTCTAAAGCTATGGCAAGATATTTGGACGAGCAGATCTAAGTAACAAAATATATGTAAAGCTAATTCAGCAAATAGATTTGAGTGCCAAATTATGGCAGGCTGTTTCAGCAGTCAATGAGGCCGAGCACACAGCCATCGAACTATCGAAGGCCATCATAGCAACAAAGATCGAGTATAAAACGGTGTAGAGCTATTTCACCTAACAGATTGGCTACTAAACCATGGCAATGTACGTCACAATAAATATATGGCAGGATATTTTAGCAACTAATCGGCCTTGGCATGCCATCTCAGCTAAGCAGATTGAGTGCAGAACAGGGCAAGGAAGCTTCTTAAGCAGATTATATTGACAGTAAACTACTTCGGCAAACAGTGAGATTAACATCGTCTATCAGCTAACATTCAGTGCTACACCGACATGAATGGGGCCTCAGTCTAGAATGCGCGTACCATGGGAGAAGCTGACCGCTGTGCGTCTCCACACGAATGTCGCCAGCGGTGGCGGCACTGACCGCCGTGCGCCTCCACAAGAACGTAGCCAGAGGTGGTGGCGTGGCTAGAGGACGGAAGTCTACGAGAGCGTACTGTGGGAGCGAGAGGATCGCCGAACCGCAGCCCGACGTATCGGCACGGCAGGGAGGGCGGCTTTGGCGGAGCGAATGGAGTGGAGGGGGACAGGGGGGGAGGGGGTTTGGGGAATATTATTGGCTAGTTGGCCGAAGGGCGGTTGAATCGGATTTGGCGGGAATTTTTGGGTGTGTGTGGGGGGGGGAGGATTTTCGTGCGGTGGGCAGGGGGAGTTTGGCGCATGGTCGGTTTCTCCAAGTGCAGTCCCACGTGTCAGTGAAGAGGCAAGCCGAAGCGCGTTCCGTTTGCGTGAGCCGTGTGCAGGACTGAACATGTGTGGGGTGCAATGCGACCGCGACAGGAGTGCTGTCAGTGTACCGCCTTTTTTCCTTTTAAACTAGGTGCTTCGCCCCCTCAAAAAAATTTGTTGCTTCGCGCGATCCATCGATACTACTACTAGTAATCTGGTAATCCCGACTAAAACGGCGTAGCCGGGTCTTTTCCCGCGCGATATGCTGGGAGGTTGCCTTAGTTGGGTTTTTTAGGACGAGTAATGCTACACCTACGTAATCCCAGTTACGTAATTAACGTAATGTGAAACATGTGAGCTGTTGATTGTAGATTGGGGGGAGGGAGGGGCCCACTACCATGAAAATCAGGGGAGGAGAGAGAGAGAGGAAATTTACGTTAACCCTTTTGTAGGTTCCCGTAGATGTAGAAAGATGTGAAATGCGTGAATGTGTAGTGGACGTACTATTGGAGTGCCTAAGATAATTTGTGTATGTATAGACCCTATGTGTTTATTTTACTTCGCATGTTAGATTTGTCTCGGTTCAATAAAAAGCAGAGTTGGTAATGATGGTGTGCCTGTCATCCTGCAATATAGGCCGTCCGATCTATATCTAACGGATAGGAAGGAAACCATGACAATTTTCCTGCACTCCTCTCCACATTTGCAGATAAGGCTTTCCCTCGTTCATCCTTTTCTCCCACAAGATCTTGATCTTCCATGCAATGCACGGGCATCTTGCTAGTACTCCTACAATATGTACATTATTGTGAAAGTTCATATACACCGGCCGAGATTAATGCAAACACGGCAGATTTTCATTACATTTCGAACTTTTATAGGACAAAAAAATAAAAGAAACCCAACCCTAAACCTATTCTACGGCGGTGACCAACGTCCTCCATCTGCGATCTCTATGTACGGGGCGGGGTTCAAGACCCGTGAAGTGAAGGCGCGGTCTCCGGCGAGGAAGAGTAGAACACGGGATACGGACCGGCCAGTTGGCACACCATGCCCTGACGCCTCCCATGCCCTACTCATCCTCGGAGGAGTCCCCGACCTCGGCGGTGCCGGATGTTGGACGACAGCAAGTAGGACGTGTGGCTCACAGTGCTCCCGTCATCGGCCGCCAACGTGGCCACCGCTTGTGCGGCCGCGTCCGCGTCCGGCTACGCCGCTATTGCGTTGCGAGAGGCAACTTGAGTGAGGGCGGCGACCTCGAGCTTCATCCCCGAAGACAAGCTCTCCCGCAGAGCGTTCGCACTTGCGGTCATGGCGGATGTGGTGCCAGGTAGGAGGACGATGCGCTATGGTGTGGAGGTTAGCTGGGCGTTGCCGCTTTAAGTGGCGCATTCCGGTGAGGCCAAGCGTCCAGGTGCGTCATTAAGTCGCCGGAGTAGGTTCCTCGGGCACCGAGCCTCTTAACGACAACATATGAATAGATGGCATGAATGCGGGCAGCTGGCGCCGGCTAGGAACGCACCGCATGACGGCGCGAGGGACGAGGGTTTTGGTGTGCCAGGGTAGTCAGCTGCGGTCGTGGCAACGTTGGAGATGCCCTTTGCTCACATGCGACCCCCGCATGTCATTGAAAAAGCAAGACGACCCGGCATGGTCTCAGGTCCATAGGATGCAGTTGGCCGTGCTACACCACTCCGCGGACGCGTCGCGGCGCCCCATGCATCCTCGACGAGCCGGGTGTTGGGGTGTGTTTGGATTGTGGCCAAAGTGCACCTTACCAAAATTTTGGTCATAACCCAAAGATTGGTCTTTGTTTGGATGGTTGCCATTTTTTTTGGCATGCCAATGAACTCTAGCCAACTCTAGTTCATTTTTCTTGCCAATGTCGGCCAAATCATGGGCAACCAATACCTCAACCAAAATTTTGGTCATGACCCAAAAATTGGTCTTTGTTTGGATGGTTGCCATTTCTTTGGCATGCCAATGAACTCTAGCCAACTCTAGTTCATTTTTCTTGCTAATGTTGGCCAAATCATGGGCAACCAATACCTTAACCAAAATTTTGGCTACCCAATGCTTTGATGGGGCAACCTTGGGCACAAACCAAACATACCGTTGGTCGTGCCACAGCACTAACGCCACCCTCAGCACACTAAAACCGACCGTGTCTAGCTACGATATGAGCGTGTCGCTCACCGCAGTCGCCGTGTCCAGAGGCGGTGCTGGAGCTGCGCCCCGTTGTTGGCCCCAACGACCCACATGAACGGTTGTCGGTGGCGAGGAGGTCGTGGGCCAGCTCCTCCATTGGACTAGTCTGAGCTACGTCGTCCCGACGGGTGTGCCCCACATGTCGGTTTCCCTGTTTTCCCGGCCATATTCGAGCGTCAGTGCTCCGCGTTGCGCATTAGGCCTTTCACTATGTAGGCCAAGCGAGACAACTTATTGTTTATTTGAGCCGTTCAAGTATAATCATGTGGCGTTTGCTTATTTCTCATTCCTCCCCAACCCTCTTCTCCATCGATCATGTCGCCCTCCAGTCGAGTCTATCCTCCCGCATGCCTCATTTGAACATTCCGCCGAGTATCATTCGAATGTACCCACCCTAATCCTCTTTCAATAGATCTCCGGACCCTGAGATGAAATCGAGAGGGAACGAGTGGGGGCACGTGATACCTAAGGCGGATTCAAAATTTTGAACCGGTGATCATAGCATCCGCAAATCATATATAAAGGGTATTCAATGTTCGTTTCGTTTTTGAACGTACAATATACTCCCTCCTATCCTTTCTAGTTTACATATAAGTTTTATGTGTAGTCAAAGTATCTCTACTTTGATCAAAAAGGTATCAACATTCAACAACGCCAATCAATATTGTTAGATTCGTACGTACTCCTAGATTTGTACTCGAGATGGTTTCCAATTTGACTATTGACAAGATTAATAGTACATGAGATGTATAATGTGAAAATTATATCATTGGAAACTCCTTTTGAAGGAAATATGCCCTAGAGGCAATAATAAAGTTATTATTTATTTCCTTATAATCATGATAAAGGTTTATTATTCATGCTAGAATTGTATTAACCGGAAACATAATACATGTGTGAATACATAGACAAACAGAGTGTCACTAGTATGCCTCTACTTGACTAGCTCGTTAATCAAAGATGGTTATGTTTCCTAACCATGAACAATGAGTTGTTATTTGATTAACGGGATCACATCATTAAGAGAATGATCTGATTGACATGACCCATTCCATTAGCTTAGCACCCGATCGTTTAGTATGTTGCTATTGCTTTCTTCATGACTTATACATGTTCCTGTAACTATGAGATTATGCAACTCCCGTTTACCGGAGGAACACTTTGGGTGCTACCAAACGTCACAACGTAACTGGGTGATTATAAAGGAGTATTACAGGTGTCTCCAAAGGTAGATGTTGGGTTGGCGTATTTCGAGATTAGGTTTTGTCACTCCGATTGTCGGAGAGGTATCTCTGGGCCCTCTCGGTAATGCACATCACATAAGCCTTGCAAGCATTGCAACTAATGACTTAGTTGCGGGATGATGTATTACAGAACGAGTAAAGAGACTTGCCGGCAACGAGATTGAACTAGGTATGGGATACCGACGATCGAATCTCGGGCAAGTAACATACCGATGACAAAGGGAACAACGTATGTTGTTATGCGGTCTGACCGATAAAGATCTTCATAGAATATGTAGGAGCCAATATGGGCATCCAGGTCCCGCTATTGGTTATTGACCAGAGACATGTCTCGGTCATGTCTACATTGTTCTCGAACCCGTAGGGTCCGCACGCTTAAGGTTACGATGACAGTTATATTATGAGTTTATACATTTTGATGTACCGAAGGTTGTTCGGAGTCCCGGATGTGATCACGGACATGACGAGGAGTCTCGAAATGGTCGAGACGTAAAGATTGATATATTGGAAGCCTATGTTTGGATATCGGAAGTGTTCCGGGTGAAATCGGGATTTTACCGGAGTACCGGGAAGGTTACCGGAACCCCCCGGGAGCTAAATGGGCCATGATGGGCCTTAGTGGAAAAGAGAAGAGGCAGCCCAACATGGGCTGCGCGCCTCCCCCCTTCCCCTAGGCCTATTAGGACTAGGAGAGGTGGCCGGCCTCCTCTCTCTCTTTCCCCCCTCCGCGAATCCTATTCCAACTAGGATTGGGGGGGGGGGAATCCTACTCCCAGAGGGAGTAGGACTCTCCTGGCGCGCCTCCTGTGGCCGGCCAGCCTCCCCCCCTCTAGTCGTTTATATACTGAGGCAGAGGCACCCTAGAACACAAAAGTTGATCCACGTGATCTATTCCTTAGCCGTGTGCGGTGCCCCTAGCCACTATATTCCTCGATAATACTGTAGAGGAGTTTAGGCAAAGCCCTGCTGCTGTAGTGCATCAAGATCGTCACCACGCCGTCGTGCTGACGGAACTCTTCCCCGACACTTTGCTGGATCGGAGTCCGGGGATCGTCGTCGAGCTGAACGTGTGCTCGAACTCGGAGGTGCCATAGTTTCGTTGCTTGATCGGTTGGATCGTGAAGACGTACGACTACTTCCTCTATGTTGTGTCAACGCTTCCGCAGTCGGTCTGCGTGGGTACGTAGACAACACTCTCCCCTCTCATTGCTATGCATCACATGATCTTGCGTGTGCGTAGGAATTTTTTTGAAATTACTACGAAACCCAACACCTTTCACATACGAATTTGACCGTATGCTTTGTGTAAGTTGCATGTCATATATTATTACTCTAACATTTGGTCAAAGTTAGCCTCGAAAAACGCATTAGACCCTGTATGCTTTGTGTAAGTTGCATGTCATATATTATTACTCTAACATTTGTGTAAGTTGCATATCATATATTATTACTTTAACATTTGGTCAAAGTACTATAGTGGAAGTGGATCCTCTGACGTAGGTATCCCTGCCTTACCCTCCCTTTCGGTCACTTACTAGTGGACCCCATGCTTGCTAGGCCTCGCATGTCAGTTACTCAATGGGTTCGGCCACGTCAGGGGATCCTCATCTGTAGTATACTCCCTCTGTTTTTATTTACTCCGCATAAAATAGAGGGAGTGGTGGTATAATAACTGACGCGGGCGGGGGAGGGGGAGGGACGTCGGTTTGCTCTCAACTGCGGTCCCACAAGCAAGCAAAAACGCAAGATGAAGCACGTTCCATTCGGTGAGCGACGTGGAGGGTCCAGCGTGCCGGGCTGCAACGCGAACGCGACAAGAACGATGTACAGTCAAAACCGATTGACTGGTCGTCACCGGAACCACTATTCACACCAAATCTCCAGCCCATTCCCCCACCTTTCGATCCCCTAGCGTGCATCAAGCGTCCCCTAGTTCGCCGAAAAGCCATGGTGTGCCGCAAGATCACGTACTACAAGATGCTGACACCGGAGCGCCGCACAGAAATCGCGGCGGGTGTCAGCGCCACAGATCTCCGTTCCCAAGCTCGCTTTCCGGTGGGCCAATCCGCAAGTTCTCTGGAGCCAAGATACCAGGAGGAGGAAGCCGATCCAATGTTCGTGGCGGAGGTCGCGGCACAGAAGGCCCCCGATGGGTATGAGACGATGTACGTCGACTTCGTGCTGGTGTCCGAGTCCCCCATGGCGCAGGCGGACCAGCGGTTCAACATGGCGATACCAAAGGAGGACCGGGAGGCAGACGCTCAACTCGACGCGGAGCGCGCGCATGCCGCTGCCATCGAGGCTCTCCTGCAGGCGGAACCGGATGTCGTGGATGTGAACCGGGCGGCAGAGGCTCAACTTGAGGCAGAGCGCGCGGATGCCGCTGCCATTGAGGCCCTCCTGCAGGCGAAATCGGACGTCCTGGACTTGAACCGGGTGGCAGAGGCTCGACTCGACATAGAGAGCGCAGATGCCGCTCTCATCGACGCCCTCCTCCAGGCGGAACCGGACGTCCTGGACTTGAACTGGGCGACGGAGGCTCGACTCGACACGGAGCGCGCGGATGGTGCTGCCATCGAGGCCCTCCTGCAGGCGGAACCGGACGTCCTCGACTTGAATCGGGCTGTGCTCTCGTCCGTGCAGAGCGCCCGCACGCTTCGCTTGAACGAGTAGCTGGAGGCCGAGGACGTTTCTACCATGGAAGGAATAGTCCTGAGTCACTGCAAGCTTACAACCCGGCACTTGGGGCTACATTATTCAAATTGAGATTACATGCAAGTCTCATGTCGCTGCAAGCATGCATCATGACACTTGGGGGCTAATGCAAAGTCATTTTTACTAGTCTTATTGAAGACCCGACTCATCATATTATAATGAGCCGGCCATTTTGGTAATATTAAACCGGCAAGTTTTATATCTTCAAACCGACTGAATATCAGATAAGCATTTTTAGACCCATATTTCTTAAACCGGTGCTTTGGGAGCTGAGTTAAAGGAGTTATTCCTTTCAATATTTCTCGGTGACAAACCAATGTCGGCAAATTGATTATGAAGCTGGTCTGTTGACCCGGATTTTCCAGAAGGAGGAAACAACAAGGACTTAAGGATGATCATGTACCGGTTTACAAAAATTCTTAACCCGAAGCATAACCTGTCATATTTGTTCTTGTGTTTATTTTGCAGCATAAGTTTACCATGAATAAATCCAAGCTAAACTTGGGGGTTAATGTCGGGGATATACCCCACGGCGTAAACCAGCCGGAAGTATAACCCGGTCGGACTAGGCGTTTCATTGGTAAACCGCCAGAGGATTGGCGGCTTACATGATTGGCGGTGTAAACCGGTCGGAAGTTAACCCGGCCGGACTTGGCGGATTATCTGAAGACCCCGCTGACACTTGGCGAGTTACTGGCGACCCACCTTGACCTGGCGGTTTACAAGCAACCCACCTGGTCATTATGATTCACTGGTGATCCGGCGTGCGGGACAGACAGATGACAAGGCCCAAGACCCAGAAGGCCGGTTCACGTTTAATGGTGGGCCAGTTTAAGAGGGAAGGCAGGAGGAATATTATCTTACAAGGAGCTAAGACCTGGACTTGTATCCGGTTTGTATTAGAGATAGACTAGTCCTAATCCAAATAGGACTCTACATGTAACCCGCCCCTCCAACATATATAAGGAGGGGCAGGGCTCCTCAAAAGGGGACAAGATTCACAAGTTCCACAAGTTGGACAAGTTAGGTTTAGACAATAGCTCTCGAGATAGAGCACTCTTGTAACCGTGATCATCATCATCAATATCAATGAAGCAGGATGTAGGCTTTTACCTCCACCGTGAGGGGCCGAACCTGGGTAAAACATCGTGTCTCTCGTCCCGCTCAACCCCTCTCAAGCTACCACATATATGTGTTGGCCTTGCGACTAAGTCCTGATACTAAGGACATCTGTCGTGACAATTCCACGACAACCACGATGCGGAGACACACGTCGGCTGGTTCGTGCCGCCAGCCAAAGACGACGAGGCCGTCTCTTTCCACGAGCAATGATAGTTTTTCTTTATGTTGTTGTTTTTATGGATCTTTTGCTGTGTAAAAACATATATTTGTTATGCAAGTCGCCTGACTTGGGTCAGTCTACCATTTCAGGCGGTTGGATGAATATCCTACGTCTCCTAACCCTTCTTTCCTTCTTCCTCACCTCTTCTTCTTCCCCAACAGACCACCGCACGGGCCGTACGGATACTCCCCAACATGCGGTTGGATAAACATACTCTATGAACGAAAATTATGTGCCAGCGATAGGATGGCTGAGTTTGATTTGTTCACATGCGACAACACGTGTCAGTGAGGGTGGGTTCCCTTGGTTGGGTTTGCGGCGTGCAGGAGCGACTGTGTGAGGGTGTGGTGCGACCACGGCGTGCAGGAGCGACCGTGTGAGGGTGCGGTGCGACCGCGACAGCCGTGCGCAAGTGTACCTCCTTCTCATTTTGAAAACTGTAGGCAAGCTTGGCAAAAATGTGTGGCAAAGTTTGGCAATGCAAGGCCTAGACCCAAACAGGATAAGTACGTATGTACTAGGAGTACTAGTGTTAAAAAAGAAAGGCGGGGTTTTCCTTCGCGGGATTTAATCGATACAAATCCTCGTTTCACGTGTCAATTAATGCGTATTTTTCTCTCCAAAGACCAAAGAGCTAACCATCTCACTCCTCATCGCTTGATTAATGCAGCGCCATGCAAACCAACCTTCTCACTTCCGCATGCATGTAGGGGATATTAATGTCCTTGGTTGCTAACCCCATCAATTTTGCCTCAATTAGTGTTAGTGGCCCTTTGCAAATGGACTGTTTTGCCCCTGGATTCATCCGAGGAGACCCTGGTCGCATGCGAGATTGGCTCAGACTTTGCATGCATGTCATCTCTCTCTCTCCACTGTCCATCTCTCTACACGCATGTGCCTCTCGCTCTCTCTCCTGTTTCTGCATGCAAGCAGCTCTCTCTGCCTTGGGAAGATGCGAAGCACATGCGAAAGAGAGATGGGATTACTGCAGGCACGCATGCGGTGGAAAGGGATGGAGGGCCCGGTTGGAAAGAGCAGCAAAAAAATGCCAATGCGCAGAGCATTGCGGGGAAAACGAAATTTTCTTAGACGCAAACAAAAAAGGACCGGAGGGAGTACTACTAGGAGTACTAGTGCGGTGAGATGGTTTCTCGAAGAAGACGATGGAGAAGCGGAGTCGGCGAAGAGTGAAATGATGGTTGCTTCGTCCGTGCTTTTGTGATTTGACGCCTCACTGCTTTGTGAATTGTGATAGAAGGGACAGGGGAGTAGACTCTGCGCTCTATACTGTACTACGTGCGTCCAAGCATGGGAGAAAGACAAGAGACGTTGCATTTTTCTATTCCTTCAATCAATCAATCAATCAATCAGGGAGCTTCGGTTCCATATTTTTGGCTTTGGCAACACTGTCCACAATGGTTCCCACGATGCCAAAAGCTATTTTCACATTTGGCTACACATTGTGGATGCCCTTAACCATACCACTTGGTTTTGCTCCTGTGTGCTATCTATACAAATCTCAATTATATTGATCTAAAAATTATAGAATCAAGATTAGTAAAAAGGAGGTGATTTTGCCGCGCGGATGGTGGGGGAGATTTCTTATTTGAGCAATGCTACATTCACGTAATGGTTTACGTAAAGTTATGAACTGATGTGATGTGGGACTATTTGATTGGATTAAAGGAGAGGATTAGGCCCACCCCACCTGAAAATCAGGGGGGCATATATAGATTAGATGGAAAGTATAAGTAGCAGCTACGTAGCCCTTTGTAAGTCTAGGATTAGGCTTCTTATTTTCGGAGGACGTTGTCATGGTGGTTTGCTAACATGCGGTCCCACGTGTCAGTGCTTTACCAAGCCTATCCGCGTCCCACATGAGGTAGAACAACGGCAGAAGCAACACGTGGTTAAGTTGAAGAAGATGAGGGAGAAGCGGATTCAGCAACGAGTGAAATGATGGTTGCTTCGTCCCTCCAAGTTAACTGTGGGAAAGGTGCAACTTTGTGATTTGACACCTCATTGCTCATTACTATGCCGGCGCCATGACTGCGGTGCTTCACCCCGGCTGCTCTGCACTGTATCCGTTATGGCACGTGGACCTGGTAGCTTGATGTCCCACATGTCGGTGAAAGGGACTAGAAGATTTATGAAAGCGAGCGCTCAACTCTTACGATGGAGGAGTAGACGACACGACGACCCAGTCAACTGTCACTTGTACTGTATAGTACTATAGTTTTGCTGTCTTGCACGATCCATCGATACAAACCCGATTAAACAGGAAAGGGCAGGATTTTTCCCGCGCGGTAGATGATACTGGCCATACATTTCAAAGGCAATTTTTAATGTATGCAAACTGAATAATTATAAGTAACAATATGATATCTAGTAAAACTAAAAACACATATGATTTATTGTGTTAGAGCGTAGTAGTAGTGCTGTATTGCATAGTTGTTAGATGTAACATGCGAGAACGTGTAGAGATGTAGTTTTGGAGGGCCTACAGAGAGAAAAGCGTAATACGGTCACCGAACTTCAGAATAAGCTGATTACGGTCACTATATACGTTTTGCGGTGATTATACGGTCACTTGCTCATAGTTCAGCATCGGATTGCACTCTGTTGACTGGCCAAATAGTCTGCGTGGAGCCATGTTGACTAGTTAAATCGACCACGTTCCTTGTGGGTTCCACCTGTCAGTTCGCATAGGCAAAATGTCAGATAAACACAAATTTATGCAGGCGCGACAAGGCTCCAACCCGTGCGCGGGAATCACCTGGTTGTGTATGTGTTTGTCAGGGCTTGATGTGTGCGCATGCACATGTAGGTTGAGCACTTGAGCATGAGAGTGTGTGTTGGTTGTGTGGTGTACTGGTGTGTGCATGCATGCGTGCGTGTGTGCGTGTGAGTGTTGCGTGCGTGCGTGGCTGTGTGTGTATGTGTGAGTGTTGCGTGCATGCGTGGGTGCATGTGTTTGTGTGAGTGCTGCGTGGATGCAGTTCGTGTGCATGCATGCGTGTGTGTATAATCACCACACCAGCTCCTGTGTGTTAAAACAGACGGCTCAACATACCAATACATGGCCACCTTGTCCGCTGTGCCCGCGGTCATGACTTCGAACCACCGTCCAAATATATTTTTGTCGCTTGTTTTCATTCTTACTAGCAAGATGCCCGTGCGTTGCATGTAACATCAAGATGCATTTGTATGACTTTTTTATCTTGTGAGAGAAAAGGATGAACGAGGGAAGGCCTTATTTGCAAATGTGGAGAGGTGTGTGGGTACCTTTTTGCAAAATTGCCATAGTTTCTTTCCTATCCGTCAGATATAGATCGGACGGCCTATATTGCAGGATGGCAGGCACACCATCATCACCAACTCTGTTTTTTATAAGGGTGTATTTTATGTATTTATTAAGAGTGTAGATGTAGAGTAGATACAAGTCGACAAGTGGGCACGATGGTAGTGAGATAATGTGATGCAACACTAGAGGTGCCACGTGGAGCGTTTAACTGGTCAACTAGTCATGTCATGAGCAAATACAGAGTTGTATGGTGAGCCCGTGACCGTATAATAACCACTAAACGTAAATGGTGACCGTAATGAGTAGATTCTGAAGTCCAATGTATGTATCGTGCTTTCGCTTCAAATACAATGATTGTCATTGCATATATCGCGAGAGAAAGATGAAACATGCGTGAATTTTTTGGGGGCTTACTTTTAGAGGACCTGGAGATAGTTTTGTGTGCATACGTGAAAGGGGCGTACATGGGGGTATGCGATGGAGAGAGATGCTCTTCGTTTCTCTTTATTATGACTAACTTTGTATATAGTATAAAAATATACAAATTCACAGTGCAGATTAAATATCATTGTGGGCACCATGCAATGCAAATTAGCGTTCGTACTCCTCGATATAACTTTCTAATGTTGTATATATGTAGAAAAGCTAAAATAATTTTTTGCCCACACTTTATTCAAAAGGAATGTTGTATGTGAAATAAACGTGAAGAGAGGGCTTTTTAGATCAATGGGGTACGTGATGTAACATGTGTGAATGTGTAGTTGATGCATTTGGCGGGGCCTAGAGAGGTATGTGTGTGTATTACATATTCGAGAGAGGCATGGATAGAGGGGCCAACGGGGGGGTGTGTGGGAGAGATAGCACGCGAAATGAGAGTGGTCTAGAGAGAGAGAGAGAGGAATATGCCGTCACGACAAGAGATTCCATTCCCTTGAGTGTGTATATGCAAGGGGGAGAGGGAATAGAGGCACCCGGAGAAATTTTCTGTGTGTGTGTGGTGTTTGTGTTGGTATGTGTGTGTGTGAGAAGATAATGAGACGTGGGGGCAGAGGGTGTGTCACCGCGTGAGGTCCGGTGGGTCGAGGTGAGGCCCTTCGTTCGGTTCTGTCCTGCGCCACATTGGTCGGCCCGTGACGCATTTAGGAAGACCCATGGATGACTAGTCATACAAGACAAAGATAGCAGAATTGTGAAGGACTCTGTGTCCACTGACAAAGCCGGCTAGGATTTGTAACCCTAGGTTCTCGGACTAAGGTAACCCCTTTATCTCTGATATTACTATTCATCCAACCTAACTTTAAGGGGCATCCTACAGAATGCTCTGCTAGAATCATACTCGTCGATTAGGAAGAGAGGTGTGAGACAATGCGTGAGAGACATGTGTAAAGATAATGTGCATACATGAGACACGTAGGCAGGTCCATGTATATAGAAAGGGTCGATGAGGATTGTGCCTGTGTATGTTTGCGAGAGGAAGAGTGCTTGTGATAAAGGTTAGTGGAAACACTTGTAAATGGTTACGAGAGGGAGGGAGGGTTATATCTAGAGCATGTGTGCGAGAAAGACACCTCGGGATAGCGTGTGTGAGCATGTGTGAGAGACCACCGATGGAGAGTGAAACTACACGTAAAAGACTACTCTACACATTTGATTAAAGATATAAATTGTATCCAAATATTAGGATGGGATCATGATGTTTGCAATTCGCGTAAGGAGCGGTCATTGATCCATCAGACATCTAGATTCTATAAAATTTGAGCATGTCTATGTTATTATTCGACAAAATTGATCCACATAGTTAGTATTTTGAACTCCAGACAATGCATAGCTTTAGCAATCAAATATAAACATGAGTATAGTTCATGTTGTGTGTGTAAAGCACATTATACATACGAAAGTTACACAATGGACATTATAAATAGCTACCTATGAACTAGCATACATTTGAATTCAACTTAAGGTGGTTTAAAAAATCGAATTCAACATGAAGTCCATTAAATTATTTGAATTTGATATCATGGCATTTGTAAACCATACCTAAATTATGGGGGCACCAATCTTTTCTCTGATTTTGTACATAATAGCATATGTAGTCGTGTACAAAATAGATTCAAATTTAGCTCCTCCATTCCAAAATAATCGTAGTTATAGGATTTTCAAATGTCAAAATTTCAAAAAGAAGCGGATAATTTAATGAGGTTTTCAAAAATACAAGGTCAAATATAACGTTGTCTATTTAGGTCAATCCTCATAGTAAAAGAGTACTCTAAATGTGAATGCGTGTGTTTCAAAATTTCGAACGAAGCGCCAAAAGAGCCTCTACTCGCCCGAAACCGCGTGAGACCAATCTTTGGTAGTACAAGGAAATTACTTTTCTAATAACTCCGACCCGTGAAACCTACCGGCCCGACGTCCAATGGTCTAAACCAGGGTAGGTTTGTAGCTTCATCTAGACGCCACGCAACCGCATCCGAAAAACATTCATACACAATGGCCGCCTAAGCAGACATGCGCGCGGCCGAAATCGCTCCCGCCCACTATTTGGGACACCTGGGATTACCATCCTACCCCCGACCCGCAGTAGGTCTGAAGTTTAAGAGGGGGGAAAAGTTTGTACTTTCCCCAAATTTCAAACAAGCGCGTCCCATATTCTATTAAAAAAAAGCCAAAACCAAGCGCGTCCTAGACCGAAACACGATTCCCCCCACCCGTCCGATTCCCCATTCATACTCTGTGGTAGCCAAAACTACCTCTCCACCAGCCGCGAAACCCCGGCGTCCTCCGTCCGCCACCCCATCCCACCCATCAACCGCCGCCCTCCTCCATCACGCCGGAGCCGATACCTCGACGTTGTCGTCCACCGCAACCTCAACGGCAATGCCCTCCATGGCTAGTAGTTGAAGCCGAGGCCGAGCCGTCCGTACACGAGCCAGTTCAACCACGCCGTCCTGCGCCTCACCACTGCCACTCCAACTTTGCCACCCTCCACCGCACCGGAGCTGTTCCTGCTACGCCGTCCTTCGCCGTCTCGGATCTGTTTCCCCTCCGCCGACATACGGCCACGGCAACACAGTCAACAATTTGGCCATGGGTTCGTCCAAGCCTGCACCCTCCAGAACATCGGTTTCCCCGGTAAAAAGAAGAAGATCGGCGCGACATGTGGAGGTGACCACACCGGCAACCGAAAAAGGTACTCCTCTTCCCTTATTCGTGCAAATCTTACGTCTCTTCTTGCACGGTATTCATCCCACAGAGGACACTAGTTGACCGCTTCTTCTTGATACTAGATGTTCCTAGTAACTCGCGATGCACAAGGTTTCTCCTCATATATTATTTCACCTTAGCTAGAGGTCTGTCGCCCCCTGAATTTCAATTTCTGGCCAGTTGATTCCCAATTAACGGAAGCATTCCCCGGCATAACAGGCGCTAGTGCGCCTATTACACCGGGGAAGCAGCGCCTTGCTGTATATCTTAGGGGCGTGTGCGGCCTAGAGCTACTGGCGCCCGATCTGGAGCTCGGCCTGGATTAAAGGGATGGCCTCGGGGTGCTGGCAAGCACGGCGGTGCTGTGAGGTCGATGGGAGGGCGTGGCGGCGGAGGTAGGGGTCTGGGCCGGTGGTCGCTGGCGGTTCGAGAAAGATCGTCAACAGTGACTGGCGGGAGGTAGACGAAGGCCATCTGCCTGTTCCTTATAGATCAGACGGTTCGTTAAAAAAATCAACTGACCTATTTATTTTCAGTCGACTGTTATCTTAGATATGACCACATGTGGTGGTGTGCTGGAGGAGTACCTGCATTTCCTGTGCTCATATATTACAAAATCATACGTAGTAGAATCTAATTTTTTTTCCATGCAATGTTGTAGAGCTATCATATGTCTCCTGTCATTTATTTTTTAGCCACATGTTATCTGCTACTTTTACAGTGCACTAGTTCTGCACACACTTCAACCTTACTCTCACTATTGTGTTTTTATGCAAGGGTATTTCAGACTCTGCTGCCACAAGAGAAGCCAAAAAGAAAAGAGAGAAGTCGCTCCAGCTTTGTATGCGGGTAGGCAAGACACGTTATAGCGCTATAAAGGGTGCAGTGTCAGCAGATGGAGACGGTAAACGTAGCTCTGGAGTTGATGACCTCGCTCGCAATGAACCACCATCCCAGGTGCTTGCTTTAACTTCGTGGTGTCATATGTGGTTGCATGTTCCATATGGTGTCTAGCTTGTATTCGAAAGGCCGAAGTCGGTAAGATAAGGAAAGATATTTTTTTAGATGAACCACCATCCCGTGAGCACAAGACGACAAATAGCTAGTCAGGGCACTGGCCGAGCCAGTGACAAGCCCAACAAAGATAGGCATCACCTGGAAGCCAACTAAAAAGCCGCGATGGTGGCGAAGCAGCCCGCCTCCCACCAGGCTCTCAGGTCCTAGATGATCATGCTCACCACTCCAGCCGGATGTCTAGCTTGTATTCACTACAGGAATCCAGTACTTTGCCGTCTGCCATGGCGGACGGCAAAGGCAGGGACGGCTGACGGCAAAGCACTTTTCCATCCGCCGCGGACGGCAAACAGTGACGGCAAAGATAGGGTCGGCAAACAGCTCCTTTGCCGTCGGCTTTTTATGGCGGACGGCAAAGAGCCCTTTGCCTACAGCGGCTGACGACAAAGAGGGGGGACGACAAAATGTTGCACGTCCGCCAGCGTCACTCCGTTAGGCGGCTAAAGGCGGCCTTTGCCATCCGCCAGCGGACGGCAAATTTGAGCGCCTCTTTGCCGTCCGTCAGACGACGTCAGCTATACGTCAGCGCCCGCTCTTTTTTGCCGTCCGCCCGGCGGACGGCAAAGGCAAAGTCTTTGCGATCAGCTTGGCTTTGCCGTCCGCCACGGTAGGCAAATTGGCCAAATGGTCCATCCCCAGGAAGCACAGGTGGGCGCCACGTGCCCCCTTTGCCGTCTGCCACCGACGGCAAAGGGGTCTTTGCCGTCTGCCGCGGACGGCAAAGAGCCTGCACTGCCTCTTTTTTGTTCTGTTTTTCTTATATCCGACAATTATCACAACAAATATTTCACAGCACATATATATCCATCACATAAATATCCAGCACATATATATCCAACATAATAAATATCCAGCACATATATATCCATCCATACATACATAGTAGGTTGCACATAGTTCCATCGATCCATACATATTACAATATGCAAAGTTTCATCATAGCAAGCGAGCAGAATACAAGAAGTTCATCAAAGGAAAAAACAGGAAAAAGCAAGCAATCCATCATAGGAAGCTGGCTTCCGTGAAGTGAATGAAACCTGCAAAATGACAAATAAGAAAGTTAGAAAAAGAAGACTAGAAGAAGAATTAGACTAGAAGAAAAAGAATAGAAGAAGAAGACTAGAAGAAGAAGTATATGCCATATATTAGCTAACTTAGGTGAAATGCCACGTTTATGAGCTAACCTAGGTGAAATGGGTAGTTTATGAGCTAACCTAGGTGAAATAGGTTGTTTATGAGCTAACCAAGGTGAAATGGGTCATTTATGAGCTAACCTAGGTCAAATGGGTCGTTTATGAGCTAACCTAGGTGAAATTGATCATTTTGGAGCTAACTTAGTAGAAATGGGTCTTTTATGAGCTCACTAAGGTGAAATGCCACGTTTTTGAGCTAAGTAAGGTAAAATGGATTGTTTTTGGGCTAACTTAGGTGAAATGGGTCGTTTATGAGCTAACCTAGGTGAAATTGATCATTTTGGAGCTAACTTAGTTGAAATGGGTCTTTTATGAGCTAACTAAGGTGAAATGCCACGTTTTGAGCTAACTGAGGTAAAATGGATCGTTTTTGAGCTAACTTAGGTGAAATGGGTCGTTTATGAGCTAACCTAGGTGAAATTGATCATTTTGGAGCTAACTTAGTTGAAATGGGTCTTTTATGAGCTAACTAAGGTGAAATGCCACGTTTTTGAGCTAACTAAGGTAAAATGGATCATTTTTGAGCTAACTTAGGTGAAATGGGTCGTTTATGAGCTAACCTAGGTGAAATTGATCATTTTGGAGCTAACTTAGTTGAAATGGGTCTTTTATGAGCTAACTAAGGTGAAATGCCACGTTTTTGAGCTAAGTAAGGTAAAATGGATCGTTTTTGAGCTAACTTAGGTGAAATGGGTCTTTTGTGAGTTAACCTAGGTGAAATTGATCATTTTGGAGCTAACTTAGTTGAAATGGGTCTTTTATGAGCTAACTAAGGTGAAATGCCACGTTTTTGAGCTAACTAAGGTAAAATGGATCGTTTTTGAGCTAACTTAGGTGAAATGGGTCGTTTATGAGCTAACCTAGGTGAAATTAATCATTTTGGAGCTAACTTAGTTGAAATGGGTCTTTTATGAGCTAACTAAGGTGAAATGCCACGTTTTTGAGCTAAGTAAGGTAAAATGGATCGTTTTTGAGCTAACTTAGGTGAAATGGGTCTTTTATGAGCTAACCTAGGTGAAATTGATCATTTTGGAGCTAACTTAGTTGAAATGGGTCTTTTATGAGCTAACTAAGGTGAAATGCCACGTTTTTGAGCTAACTAAGGTAAAATGGATCGTTTTTGAGCTAACTTAGGTGAAATGGGTCGTTTATGAGCTAACCTAGGTGAAATTAATCATTTTGGAGCTAACTTAGTTGAAATGGGTCTTTTATGAGCTAACTAAGGTGAAATGCCACGTTTTTGAGCTAACTAAGGTAAAATGGATCGTTTTTGAGCTAACTTAGGTGAAATGGGTCGTTTATGAGCTAACCTAGGTGAAATTGATCATTTTGGAGCTAACTTAGTTGAAATGGGTCTTTTATGAGCTAACTAAGGTGAAATGCCACGTTTTTGAGCTAACTAAGGTAAAATGGATCGTTTTTTAGCTAACTTAGGTGAAATGGGTCATTTTGGAGCTAACCTAGGTGAAATGGGTCATTTTGGAGCTAACCTAGGTGAAATGGGTCATTTTAAAGCTAACGTAGGTAAAATGGATCATTTAGGAGCTAATCTACGTAAAATGGGTCATTTTAGAGCTAACTTGGATAAATTGGATGACTTGTAAGCTAACTAAGGTAAAATAAGTCATTTTAGAGCTAACTTAGGTAGAATGGATGGTTTATGAGGTCAGTAAGCTTATTAAGTCATTTTGGAGGAAAAGAAGCTAACTCTAGGTCATTATGGTAAGCATATTGAAGGAAATAAAGCTAAGTCTAGGTCTTTATGCATTTGTTAAGCAAAACACTAGAGAAACTTACCGTGATCACGGAGATGTAGGAGCGGGCTGGCTCGCGCCG
The DNA here is from genome assembly GCF_056163025.1 of Triticum urartu. Taxonomy (NCBI): domain Eukaryota; kingdom Viridiplantae; phylum Streptophyta; class Magnoliopsida; order Poales; family Poaceae; genus Triticum; species Triticum urartu. The sequence continues at coordinate 539,063,713 of NC_141876.1, forward strand.
GTAGCTGGAGAAGGAGCGGGCTGGCTCGCACCGGTAGCTGGAGAAGGATCGTGCGATGCGTTTCTTGAGTTAAGCTGCACCAAAGATCATTTCCAATGTCTCGTTAGCATTATGACACTCAAATGTTAAGACTAGCAAGTAATGTCCATTCAAATTAAACTCACCGTGCTCCCAGGAGCAATCACTGGCATCGGCGGAGCGGTCTGACCGGACTTCTCGCACACAGACTACACATTTGGTTTTCACAACAGAGTCATACTAGTTAGTAATGAGACTCAAATGTTAAGACTAGCAAGTAATCTGCAGAAGAAACTTACCACAAGGAGCTCGTACATGGCCCTTGCCCGCATGTCATTCCGTGCCCTCTCCTCCTCCAACATCTTTGTCGTCCTCTCCTCCAACTCCCGCTGCCTCTCCGCCACCTCCGCCAGAAGTTTCTCCGTTCTATCTCTCTCACTCTGTATAGCAGCCTGCAAGACCACTCACATGACCATTTGTAATCATTGATGGAAGCGCACACAATGTAATGGAGAAAGATAGCTGAGTATGTATAACTAACCTTGAAGGCGAGTTCGACTGGCCGTTGACGAGGCCTTATCTCAGGAGCGGAGCTCGACTAGCGCGCCTTGATCTCCGGGAGAGTGCTAGGACAACGGATAAGTCCATCTCCCATGACTATGGAGCCATGGGACCTCCCGCCACCAGATATCATCAGCAGCTCTGTATCAATGGGACCCTGGCTCGGGTTAAAGTCCTCCCCTTTCCTCGCCTTCCCCTGATCTCTATATTGCACGAGCTTGTCGTGGGCGGAGATGTTGGTGAAGTTCTTTGGATCATCGAGGTCAGACACAGAGAATGCCTTGACTTTCTTGTAAGGGCCAGTGTGGGCCATGGCATACAGGTCGTACACCTCTAGCACCTTATCCGCCTTATTGTAGCGTGCCTGAAAGAGAGAAACAAAGTAAATTAGTAATTAAAGGGCTAAAGCTAGCATGATGAATGAATTGCATGAATCATGAAGCAAACCACATACCCAGTTCCGCCCGTACTGAAATAAGTTGGAGCTGCCTTGGTGGTGTGGCACACCTTCCATTTGGGCACGTTTGTCCTTGGCCTCTTTGTGGGTGGCCAGCCATTCTTTTGAGCACCACTCATTGACCAACACCTCCCAACAATCCATCCGATCCGCACACCATCTCGGAGGGGCCTAAGTTAGCAAATAGAAACTTGAGCGCTACGGCTATGAATTACTAAATGAAGGAAGTAAGTACAAGGCCTTAAGAATTACCTTCATGTACTTCTCCTTACTCAAGAACTTATCGCGGCACTCCTGCTTGGGCTTCTTGATACCATGCCCGGCGTAGTAGTCTCGAACAGCCTTCACCCGAACCTCATGCCGTAAGTTCTGAAGTAGGCGCTTGCACTCCTTGTGGATAACATGATCCGCCTCCTCCTCGTATCCCTCCTCACACCTATAGAATGTCTGCAATCAAATGAGACAATATTGATTAGTACAATTAATAACTAGCTAGTTGAAGATTTTTAATTGTGTAAGGGAGCAATTACCCAGAACTTTCTGTTCACGATGTCTGCCCTCGTCTTGAACAAGACACCGTCGATAATCTCACCCGGCGGGGCCGGGGTAGCCAAGTAGTGCTCCCAAGTCAATCCAACCTCTGGAAGCCGACCCTCACCAGGCAACATGACAAACCGCGGGAAGTTTTGTCGAATCAGAACTCCAAGGACGGAGTTGGGCTGGCGGACACTTTCATGGTGGTCCCAACCCCTGCAGCGTGACAAGCCCAACACATCAGTTATTTGAAGAAACGTGAATGCAGAAGGTACAAAAAGATTAAATGCACTTACCTCTCCCCATCAGGGAAAATCAACCACCTCTGCTCACGGGTCGCCGGCACGGACGGGAGCCGTGTAGCACCACGCTGGTAGACGTTGCCCCCCTCCTCCCCCTCCTCATCAGTCGGCTCCCCGCCATCATCAGCATGGCCACTCGGCTCCCCGCCATCATCAGCGTGGCCACTCGGCTCCTCAGGCCAGGTACCCCATCCAGACGTGTGCTCCTCCAGGGTCTTGTGGGTCGAAGGCCCATCGACCCGAGGCTTGTGGGCCGAAGACCCGTGGACCGGAGGCTCATGGACCGGAGTTCGTGCAACCTCCTCCTCAGACGAGTCCACCCTAGCAGTCACGTGCTCGGGTGAAACAGCTGGGGGCGGCGGCGAGGAAGGCGCCGTAAGAGTCACCCTACCTCCTCTCCCGCGACCACGTGCTCCACCTCCTCTCTTCTTTTTACCTCGTCCCCTGCTGGGCACCGCGGTCGACGAAGAAGGGCCCGGCGGTGTCGCCATACTGTCCAGCAACGCTCGACGGAGAGGTGCGTGTGGAATGGAAGACCTCGCACCACGCGCCGACGAAGAAGGGGCATCGGCGCGCTCCCGACCAGCCCCCACCATCTTTCAACACCTGCCATGACAAAGAATAAATGAAATTAGTACAACATAAAAAAAGTACCGACATGAATAATAATATGTATATCACTTAAGTGTATCATCATCATCAAGTACAACATAAAAAAATTGAATACCTGACACTACTAATAATCTCGATCAGTATCATCAATAAATGCATAATCATCATCATCACTATAATCAATGATGGGATCATAGGGTTCATTCGCATCAACATGTGCAAGGCCACCTTGACGTAATCGGTCAAGCATTGACAGGTCATCCGCAGCAGTAACCTCTTCTTGTTCCGGCTCTTCTTGTTCCTCCTCTGGGGTGATGTCGGATTCATTGTCGCTGTCTACTTCAATGTTTTGGGGTGAAGTATAGCGGTTCTTGAAACGCTTTTTGGAAAGACGTGTCTCTTGGAAGAATTCTCCTTCATATGTGTCTGGGTTAATGTGAGGTTCATAATCCTCTTCCTTTGGGGGAGAAAGTCTAGCACGTGGCGGCACTTCATAAACGACATCCCAACCTTTTAGATTTGGATTAGTTTGGCAGGCCCACGGTAGATAGAATACTTGGGTCGCCTGTTGAGCCGTAATATAGACATCAGGAACATCTAAATGGGTGTTTGGTTGATTTCAACTATCCCTATATGTTCATGAGTCCTTCTAGTCTCCTTCGGCTGAAACCAATAACATTTGAAGACTACGACATTCGGTGGGTTTTCACCATAGAACAGAAGGTCATAAATTGCTTCAACTCTCCCATAATACTCGGTACCTCCTTCGCCGATAGAAGATACACAACAATTTGTAGACTTTTGGTCGGCCATAGATAGCTCTTTGCCATAGGTACGAAAGCGATACCCGTTGATGTCGTACTTGTCAAATGAACGGGCCTTATAGTCAAAACCATTAGCGACTTGTCTCAATTCGGCGTCCATAGACTCTGAATTAGCCTACAAGTTTAATATGAAAGGATTGTTGTATTATGCACAAATTAGCGAATGAAATGAAATTGTCTAATAGAAACTACCGTTTGTTTGAACCAAGAGATGAAACCGGGATAGCCACCTCCTTGCTTTGCGAGAAGCTCATACTCTTCGACGGAATCCTTTTGGATCTCCGCTCCATATGAGAATATGGCGACGTATCGACTGTATGACATATCCAGGAATAAGAGCAGTTCAAAGGAAATAGAAGTTGCGAAACAATGTACCGAGAACTTACTCGATGTACGGCCGCACTTCTATCAGGTTGTTGAAGATATACAACGAAATGGTCCGCCATTCTTCGTTATCCAAAGATACTGGATGTGAAACACTAGCTGGTGCGAGATTCCCTTTGAATAGGCTGAGGTTGGATCCACCCTTTTTAGGCTCGTCAGCATTGTACCGTGGCTTTGGATTATGCAAATGAAGATTTTTGGCTTCATAGTGCGCTGTTACGAAGTTTGCCGCCTCCTCTGTGATGAATGCCTCAGCCATCGATGCTTCAATTCTACGTTTATTTTTACATTTTTCTTGAAGCGTCTTCTGCATCCTCTCAGTTGGGTAGCACCAACGGTTTTGCACGGGCCCCCCCAATCTTGCCTCGGTCGGGAGATGCAAAATCAAATGCTGCATTGGATTAAAGAAGCCCGGTGGAAAGATCTTCTCTAACTTTTAGATCAACTCCGGCGCCAACTCTTCAATTTCTTCTAGCACGCCAGGCGATAGTTCTTTCGCACAAAGAACATGGAAGAAATAGCTGAGTTCTGCCAGTACTAGCCATTCATCCTCAGGGATGAAGCCACGCAACATCACCGGCATTACCCGCTCAATCCATATGTGCCAATCATGACTCTTGAGACCAAATATCTTCAGTTTATCAAGATTCGCTCCCCTCTTTAGATTCGCTGCATACCCATCGGGGAACATCAACTTCTGTCGTGTCGGGGTGCCGGGTCGAGGTCTGGGTACCATGTCGGGTCGGGGTGTCGTGTTGATGTCGGGGTAGTGCCGTGTCGGTGTTGGGGTGTTGTTTCGGGGTCGGGGTGTGGTGTCGGGGTCAGGGTGTCGGGTCAGGCTCGGGGGGTCGGGGTGTCGGGGTCGGGGTCGGGGTGTCGGCGTCGGGGTCGGGGTGTCGGGGTGTCGGGTCAGGCTCGGGGTCGAGGTGTCGGGGTCGGGGTCGGGGTCGGGGTGTCGGGGTCGGGGTCTCGGGGTCGGGGTCAGGGTCGGGGTCGGGGTCGGGGTCTCGGGGTCGGGGTGTCGGGGTCGGGGTGTCGTGTCGCGGTGCCAGGTCGGGGTCTGGGTACCGTGTCGGGTCGGGTTTTTTTCTCCTTTTTTCCTTTTCTTCTTCTTCCTCTTCTTCCTTTTCTTCCTTTTTTTTCCTTCTTCTTCTTCTTCTTCTTCTTCTTCTTCCTCTCCTTTTTCCTCTTCTTCTTCTCCTCCTCTCCTCTTTTTTCTTCTTCTTCTTCTTCTTCTTCTTCTTCTTCTTCTTCTTCTTCTTCCTCTTCTTCTTTTTTCTTCTCCTCCTCCTCTTCTTCTTCTTCTTCTTCTTCTTCTTCTCCTCTCCTCTTTTTCTCTTCTTCTTCTTTCCTAAAACTAAACTAAACCTAAACCTAAAACTAAAAAAACAGAAAAAGGAAAAAACTAAATCTAAACCTAAAACTAAACTAAAACTAAAACTAAACCAATAAACCTAAAACTAATCCTAAAACTAAAACAAAAACTAAATCTAAACTAAACATAAACCTAAAACTAAAAAAACAGAAAAAAGGAAAAAAAAGGAGGCAGGAGAGCTCACCTGGGTGGAGGAGGGGGGCGGGGCGGCCTGGGGCGGCGGAGGAGGGGGGCGGGGCGGCCTGGGGCGGCGGCAGTGGCGACGGGGCCGGGGCGTGGCGGCGCCGAGACGGCAAGGCGGCGGGGGCGACGGGGCGGGGGGGGCGCCGGGGCGGCGGCGGGGTGGTGGGGCGACTGGGCGGGGGGGCACTGGGGCGGCGGCGGGGTGGTGGGGCGACGGGGCGGCGGCGAGGGGAGAGAAAGAGAGAGAGAGAGGGGCGGGGTGGGGCGGCCGTTAACGTTAGTGGGGCCCTCCCTCTTTGCCGTCCGCCCCCCTTTGCCGTCCGCTAGCGGACGGCAAAGAGGGGGGGCGTTAGGTTTTTTTTTTGCAGCTCGTCAGTGGGGCCCCCTCCCTCTTTGCCGTCCGCTAGCCGACGGCAAAGAATCTTTGTCGTCTGCTAGCCGACGGCAAAGAACTGGCTGATGGCAAATTATGTCTTTGTCATCAGCCAGTTCTTTGCCATCTGCTTTTTGGTAGCTGATGGCAAAGATCTTCTTTGCCGTCTGCTAGCTGACGGCAAAGAGCTGGCAGATGGCAAAGTAGCTGATTCCAGTAGTGATTGCTTCAAATTTGGTTAAATTGCATCTGCTTAGCTTACACATTATACCTTTGAATATGACATGCCTGTCTGTTTTTGGTACATACTTGTACATCTGTGTATTAACCATGTTCTTACAGCAAACTAATGTTCTTGTGTATCCCTCATCAATCACTTATGACGAGGCATGCAGGCAAGGGGACTACTCCTCATTTAAAGAATGCAGCGTCAGCCTCCCGACATGATTCTCAAGAAACAGAAATGCTAGATGAAGATAGTGAACGTAGCTCTGTAGTTGATTGCAACATTTCCCCTACACTAGCATCGTAGGTGCTTGCTCTAACTTGGCAGCGTGATATGTGGTTGCATGTTGCATATGGTGTCTAGATTGTAATTCTTCCAATCTGGTTAAACCGCATGTGCTAGTCTGCTTAGCTTATACATTATACCTGTTAATGTGACATGCCTTCCTGTATTTAGTACATAGTACATCTGTCTATTAAGCATGTCCTTACATAAAACTATTTTTTTTGTATCCTGCATCAATCAACATGACAAGACACCTTTAGTATATGCTGTGCGATATTAGTTGCATCTTTCATATGATTTATAGCATGCGTTGCTTCTAATTTTTTGAAATTCCATTTATGATGGGACGCTTTTAACTTGGCAGAGTCATATTGGTTGCATCTTTCATGTGGTGTCTAGCTTGCATTGCTTCTTATTTGCTGGAATGGTTTCTGCTTAGTTTACACAAACAGTTGTGAACATGCCATGCCGTCCTGTTTTTCGTACATATTCCATCCTGGTATCATGTGTTTGCCTTACATCAAAGTAGTGATTGTCAGTATCATGCATGAATGAGTTATGAAGAGAGAATTTTATTGCTTTTTCTTGTCGGTTTTACTTGACAATTCAAAATCAATAAAGCGGAAGGAAGTTAGCAAGGCAGCAGATAAAGGTGCTCCTTCCGAACGGAGGGCCTCTACAGTTTCTACTCCTCCACACCCCCAAGATGATTTCCAAGACAACACATGCATAGACACTCAACAAAGCTGTGTTTATGATGAGCACGTCTCCCCTAGTGCAGCATCACCGGTGCTCCCTCTAACTTGGCACTGTTATATGTGGTTGCATGTTATGTGTGATGTCTAGCTTGTATTGCTTCTAATTTTGTTGAATTCCATCTACTTACTTTACACATTATACTTGAATAAGACATGTGTTCATGTTTCTAGAACATACAATATCTGTCTATCACACCATGTTCTTACAGAAAATTACTACTGTTGTGTAACCTGCAACAATCACTTATCATAAGACACGTTTGACTTTGGAGTGTGATATAGGTTACATCTCACATTCTTTTCTAGCTTGTACTACTAATTTGTTGAAATGGCACTTATGACGAGACAATTTTAACTTGCTAGAGTGATATTCGTTGCATCTTTCATATGGTGTCTAGCTTTCATTGCTTCTAATTTGTTGAAATGCCTTCTCCTTAGTTTACACATCATAAGATGTGAATATGCAATGGCACTAATGACGAGAGACCTCTAACATGGTAGTGTGATGTTGTTTGCATCTTGCGTATGATTTATTTCTTGTACTGCTTCACATTTGTTTAAACGCCATTTATGATGAGACACTGTTAACTTGGCAGAGCGATATTTGTAGCATCTTTCATATGGTGTCTACCTTCCATTGCATTGCTTCTAATTTGGTGAAATGTCTTCTTCTTAGTTTACACATCATAGTTCTGGTTATCTCTTCCGTCCTGTTTTTCATACATATTACATCCTCCTATCATGTGGTTGTCTAACATCAAAGTTCAGTTTGTCTGCATCACGCATCAGTTTGTTCTGAAGAACTAAATTGTTATTCGTTTTTCTTGTCGGCTTGACTTAACATGGCACAGAGAAAGAGGAAGAAACATAGAATGGCAGGGCATGAGAAGCGGATGAATCCTGCAGATTCTACTGGTACTGATGGTGCAATAGAAGGTCAAAGTCCAGTGGAAAATTCTACAAACACGACATCCCATGCTACATGAGTTGCAAAAAAAGCCAAACAGAAACAAATAGCTGCCACCAAACAAGCAGAGACAGCCCTACTTCTTGCAACACCTACCACAGTACTACCAGCTGCACGACTTACTCATGTGTCAACTGAGCTAGCAGCATGTTCCCAAGCTCCCTTGCCACCTGACACTACTTCCCAAGCACTCTTGACAAAAGACGAGTTGGCAATATCAGATGAACATTGTGAGCTTCAACAGCAAGAAGGTAGTTGCTGGAGTCAAGTTACAGTTGCATGCTTCTTTATATGTAGTCTCACAGTTTGATGTACACTAACACTTCCTATGTTCGTTGTTGGACTAGCACCTAGGCGCAAGAGGAAACAAACATCAGGGATAATGCTCGATAGGTTAACTAAATCTAGAGGAGGAAGAATGGAGATCCGTTTTGAGGTAGGTTTAAAAAGGCCACGTGATGCTACAGAGTCAGCCAAGTTAGTATCAGAGGCAGCGGTTGCCGTTAGGTGTCATGTACGTATCCTCCCAACACGGATCCAGTACAGGAATGACAAAGACGAAACCCAGTTCAAAACCTTCCTTGACCATTTATCTGTAAGTATGGTTATGTATGGAAACTAGTAATATCGTCTTGCTCTGTCCCATACTTTCTAGGTTGCTGATAATGAGACTCCCATAATTTTCAACAGATGAGGTTCAAGTTGGATAGCCAAGATGATGCAACCAGACAAGCTTGCACCCATGTTTTCAAGTCTTCTCTGCGACAGTGTCGGTATAACTTGAGGAAAACTCACTCTGAAGGCAGGGCTAACAGTGAACTTTCCCAAACATCTCCAGTGAAAATATATCGGATGAAGACTGGAGGGGCCTTGTTAAACACTGGTCTGATCCGAAGTATCAGGTACATTATATATATATATGTGTGTGTGTGTGTGTGTGTGTGTGTGATCAGATCACATGTTGAAGTCCTATTTACACATGTGCCACACAAATCTATCTTCTTGTAGGTGAACTGTTCAAAGAACAAGGCCAACCGTACGAAAGTGAAATTCCAACAGACGACAGGATCTCGTAACTATATTGCACGCTGCGAGGCTCTTGTAATTAGCTGTTGTTTCACTCTTTTCGTTGTACCATATTATCACATCTATATTGACTTGTTCGAACTGCAGAGGAAAGCCCACAAGGACCAAAAAGTACCTGAACCAAATGTTGTGGAAATCTTCAAGGACTGTCACACCCGCAAGAAGAAGAGCATGACTACACCAGTCAAAGCCGCTGTTGTAAGTCCTTAATCCTCATGCCTTTTAACTACTACTTACTCTGACTTGTGCCTTGAACTGCATGGTTTATAGCCATTGTCTATTACTCTTTTCAATTTTATACACAATTGTCTTAGCGTATCATTGCACCTTACAAGGTTTAAAAGAGAGGAGTGATGTTCCTTTGATCTTGACCCGTAATCTAGTTCCGTGCTGGACTTGCCGACACAATGTTACAATTGCCTGTTTGTCTGTTCTCAGTTGTTTTGTGATATGAATGATGTCATACTATGCTTACCGTATTATAAACTTCATCTCTTTATCCTTAGCCCTCAATACAATGTGAAGAAATAGACAATACATTAGCGATGGTACATGGTCATATGTTTGGAACCTAGTTTTATTATGTACTTTGCAATAAAATACGACTAATATTTTACATGGGTTCACCAGAATAAGTTCTGTATATAGACCAAAGCTATTTTGTTTGGTTTTGCTGCCTCCTTAATATCTTTTGTTCTGGTACTACTAATGTAAAACCTCAAGTTTTCAGCGAGCTATGGGAAAAATGGTGGAACCGCCACCTTCTAAAGGTGGCGAGGCAACTATATCCGCAATGTCAGCTCTTGCTGCAGTGGGTCAGTACATGTCCACTAACAGTGCCAAAAGCATGTTCCTACATAATACTGGGTTGGTTGTTAAGGCAATATCGTGCAAACTACCTCATGATCAAGATATGCAAGCTCAAAGCAATGTTGTATCTGCGCTCCAGACACAAGTCCATTCCCTAACAGAGACCCTTTGTGAAACAAGGAGAAACATTGCTAAATGTCGTCAAGATATGCATGGTTTTGAAACCAGACTATCAGACATTTGCTATGTTGTTCAGGAGCCTAGGGGAAATGAAGGCGAGGGTTATGGTGCTCCATCGGACAATACATCATGAAAACATAACAGTCAGGTCAAATGAACTGAGCTTCTGAACTTCTGGTGGTGCATTTATCTGCTAGACTGTTAAGTTTTATGCCAACCTTCCTTTTGTTATATAGTTGTAATTTGTTTTGGTGCGATACAAAATTTATTCTTAACGTGCAGCCACCGACTGAAGAAAACAGCAAGCCATTTTTGTATAGTGTAGGGTGTTCCCTATATTTGCACTGGTGGCGATCTTTGATGCCGAGTGGATGTAATCTATGCAATCGCCTTAATAGCCTAGTGTTAGTTTCGGCCTTATTTATTTCCTAGTCTTATTTTTCCCTAGTTTGCTAGTGGCCACAACTACCATGGGCCATATACGGGCCGTAGGATCCATGGGTCTCCTACGGGCCGTCGATAAATGGGCTTGTAATCGGTGGGCCTCGGGCCGTCGGATAAATGGGTCTACATGGGCCGTAATCGGGCGTAATTGGTATCTGCCCAGCACGGTAACAGGCCGTAGGACAGCAAAGGCTTAATTCTGTCACAGGCATAACGAGTCGTTAATGGGCCAGAATATAGGACGGGCTGGAAACGGCGCAACGGGTTAACAGGCCAGAAACGGGCCGACTCTTGCCATGGGCCGAATTTGGCACATTAGGGTAACAGGCCAATAATGGGCCAACTCTGGCCATGGGCCTAATTTGGCCCATTGAGGGAACAGGCCAATAACGGGCTGACTCTTGCCATGGGACGAATTTGGCCCATTAGGGGAACAGGCCAGTAACGGGCCGGAAGTAACCGAGGGCCGAAAAGGAGCCCAAGAATGTATGGGCCGTCAATAGGCCGAAAGCTAACACAGGCTAGAAACGGCCCATGTAAGTCATGGGCTGTTAACGGGTATAAAGAAAATTACTGTTCGTTATGGGCTAGAGTCACCGTGGGCTTGTAAAGGGCCGAAAGATACGAAGGCCTCATATGGGCCGAAAGACGTCGTGGGCCATACATGGGCCGAAAGTGAAATGGGCTGGTGTTATATTCAATGGCCCACATGACGTTGTTGGGCCGATTTCCTTTAGGGCCTAACGGGCCGTGAGTTAACGGGCCGTAAAATGTGTTATTTGCGAAGAGACCGATTACAGGCTTTTCATGGGCCAGCCCGTTAACTTTTGACCAAGTCAAACGGGCCGGCTTCGTAAGTTAAATGGGCAAGTGGTGGGCCGTGTCACGTGTCGACATATCATAGGCGCCTATCTGACCCACTGACGATCTGACACGTGTTTCGCCCGGCCAATAAGAATTTTACACGTGGAAATTTCCCATTGGTCGGGGCTGTTAACGGGTTATCGGATCCAAAACCCGACCCGATAGCTTAACGGCGTTCCGTCATGGTGGATGTCACGTGTCGGTCACCCTTGACGAAAGCACTTTTGTGACGCGCGATTTATCGTCATGAAAGTGGACACTTCCGTGATGATAATTTTGGTAATGTCATGGAACACTTCTACGACAGCACATGTATGACTATCTTGATTCTGTCATAAATTTGTCATGGATGTACATGCATGACAAAAAACGCAACCTACTATGACAAACACGTATCATCACGGAAGTGTATTTTTTTGTAGTGAAGGGCGCGACCGCGCGAGCGAGGCGACGGTCGTGGTAGGCGCGACCATGATACGGGCTGCTGGCAGCCCTTGGATCTGAGATCGAATGGTCGCATGCTAAGTTGCTGAAAATTTGCAGAATAACCCTCTAGGATAGGATATTCACCCATAGGTCTAGAATCACGCCATGCAACCGTTCGATCGCAGATCCAAGGGCTCTCAGAAGCCCGTATCCTGGGAGAATGGAAAGCTTCGCATCACGTGTAATTTTCCCGACGCTTGACATGACATAGAAAGCCATTTAAATGGGCGTTGAGTAGACATGACATCTAATTGGGCCCCCATAGTACTGTGCATGAATCCATTTATCCACCAGGCAAGCGACTACCCTTCCATTCGCACGCCACCCCCCACTCGACATTTTTACAATCGATAAACCGCTCATAGTCGTCCCGTCCTTCCACATTACGGTAGTTCCACTAATCCTAACCCTCCTCCCAAATCCATGGCATCCCAAATCTCCATGATCGGCAGTGAGTACAAGGTTAGAACCATCACCGGCGATGAGTTCGACGTCATCTACACCCGTTCTTCCGCAACGGTGAAAGAATGCCTTGCTCGCTTCAAACTCATGTTCGAAAACTCAAATGATGAGTGGGTCGCTGGGCTAGATGTTGAGTACACCACAGTCCTGGGAAGCGAGAAGAAACTAAAGGAGGCAGAGAAGAAGAAGCCCGCCGTGATCCAGGTTTGCGTGCATGACTTATGCTTGGTCTACCACATATGCCAAGCCGACGTTGAGTGCGAGGAATTTAAGAAGTTCCTCAAGGGCGGCCGAGTCAAATTCGTTACTGTAGACTTTAGGAATGACAAGGAAATCCTGGGTCGGATAGGCCTTGTTGTAGGCAACCCCTTCGACCTCCAGAAGGAAGGGCTGGTGCCCTCCCTCGACCAGCCTTCAATGCTAACCCTGGCAGGAGCCATGGTTCATCCTTCGTACGGTAAACTAGAGAAAACTTCGTACACGTTTCATCATCATGCATGGTAGTGGAATGTACTAGATATGGACCACATCCACTACGCTGCAATGGATGGCTACCTTTGTTTCAATATCTACAAGGGTTGGATGAAGAGCAAGAGCCAAGTGTGCGGTTCAAGCAAAGAAGTATCGCCCAAGAGGAAGAGGGACAAGGACGAAGTCGAGGACGTGGACGAGGACTCCGAGTAAGGTGGCAGTGTCGTTGCTCATGGTGGTTCTAATGCAGTGTCTACCGGATTAGTTGCTTAGTTTAATTTCTGGTGTGCTTAGTTTTATTTGAGGGGTGTGTTGTGCTGAGCCCCCCAGCAGAACTATGTTATGTTTCTTCTCGTTATATTTCGTACATTTCATCTTTTAGTTGGTATAGTACTACCACTCGTTTCTTAACATTATATACGTACAATATATATGGCCAACATCATATAGCCATCAGTTTAGTTGTCAAAGAATTTCAGGGTGCTTAGTTTTGTCAAAAAATTCCAGGGTGTGCTTAGTTTTATTTGAGGGGTGTGTTGTGCTGGACACCATTAACTTATCATTGTGAGAATCGGTTTATTTTTGTCATGTAACATGGTCAACGGGGGTTGACGTGAAAATAACAATGTCTAATGGCATTTCTGAGCAAATATCTAACTTAATGATGGCATTTTTAGATATCTAATTGCATTTTTGAGCAGGCATCTCACGGATCGGTGGCATTTTTTGAGTAGTTGTAACTTCTAATGCAAAACTGAGTAGTGATACACAACTAGTGGCATAAATAATAAGAACCCAAGAATTAAATAGGGCTAATTTATTTATTTATTTATTTATACCTTTGTGTGCGAAACAATATACGCTGCCTACCGCCAGATTTTCTTTACAGAGGCAACATAGAACTATATGAGTGCCTTGTTAAATGTTGGAATTATTCCAGGTTCGTTTGGCCTTTTTTATACATTAATTGAGTTTCTGGTCATTCAATGTGCATAATTCAAAATTGAACTACAAGAACATGCTCCCGTGCACCAAAGTTGACTGAAAAATCACATGTGTGTCCTCGGGTGAATTTCTAGGTCCCATGCAAGAAATGGGAATGAAATTCAAACATCTGGGCATCATGGTTTGCCCGAGAACATTGCGAAGCTTGGTTTTAAAATTCTTGTAAATCCAAAACACGCATGAAAATCATGAAACTTGGCATGGTGTCATGTCATGGTACTACCATGATGTGGTAAAAAATGCAGAATAGGAACAAGTTTTGGTATAAGTTTCTTGCAAACCGGAGCTTCTCTCAAGAAGGCTCATGGTTCTAAGAGGGAACGCGTCACCTTTGAGTGCATAATTCAAATTTTAAATACAAGCACATGCTCCACTGCACCAAAGCTGGTTGAAAAATCACATGTGTGTCCTCGGGTAAATTTCTAGGTCCCATGCCAGAAATGGGAATGAAGTTCAAACATCTAGGCGTCATGGCTCAGCTGGAAACATTGAGACGCCCGTCCTCTGCAACACGACAGCGGTCTCCTCCTCCTGCTTCGCCCTTCCGGCGATCTTCGCCCTCAGCAGGTCGCACTCGCCCCGGAGCTTCGCATTACCCTCCTCGAGTTGCCAGATGACGCCGGTAGCCTCGTCCTGCATCCTCGCCCAGCCGGAGATCTGATCCATCTGGCTATGGACTATCGCATGCATGCGCCTGTAAGAGTCCTCGACTGACAGCGAGAAATTTTCCCAAGCTGCCGCGGCGCGGCGGGACCTCTCTGCTACTTCGGCGGCGCGGCGGGACATCTCTGCTGCTTCCGCGGCGTGGCCGGACCAGTCTGCTATAGTGATGGCGCGGCGGGACCTCCATGCTGCTTCGGCGGCGCATCGGGACCTCTGTGCTGCTACTGCTATGCGGCTGGACATGTCGTCTGCTTTCGCGGCGAGGCGGGACATCTCTCGTGCTTCCTCTTCCATGCTCACCTCTCCCTGGTGGAAATCTCTCGACCCAGAACTCACGCTGGCTATGGCTTGATTGTTTCTTGTGGATGAGGAGTTGAGGAGGAATGTGCAGTCATTTTCGGTTAGGTAGTTCCCCTTTTCATAACCTAAGTACTAGCACTAGTACTAAAACCTGCATAGTGGGAACACATTCAGGTTTGGTACGTACTGGTAGGAGTGAGCAGGCTTGCACTTAATTGTAGCACTAGTACTTCCGAATGTGATGGGAACAAGGTAAAGATTAATTGATGGTTTTTTGTTTCGAGGCCCGAAACGGCTCCCTATGAGTTTAGTGGAACATAAATTTCAAGTAGACTGCCCTGCTCAGATACGTAAATATTACGTTACTGTCAAAAATTGGCACAAAATACGAAGGAGATCAATGGAAGTACTACTAGCAACCCATGATTTAACTACTCGCATGCGCGCAGTGGAGTAGTAATGTCTTTCTTCTGCCCTCACGTCCACTCAATTTGCATGCACTGTATTAATTGACCATCAATGAAGTGAAGGACTTTACACGCGTCAAATTATCACATGGGGTAGATCTTGGTACAAAATTGCGTCCACCCGTGTACCCGCTTGTGCATGCGAGGGAATGAGTGCGTGTGTGGCGTGCGTGCACATCTTTGCTTCGTGCATGTACCGCCAGGGCGGCTTAGGGAGGACGAGTACATTCTTCTGGAACCAGCAGCACATCACTGTGATCAATCCACACAAGGATGTCGCGACAACGCCTCCACATGTGCCACCTGCCCACGTGGCTTCATGAACTGTAAGAGAGACACTGTGAAGCGTGCCATTGTGTTTTGCACATACTCGAAGTACTAGTAAGGTACACATGCATTGCACGCGTCAGATTTTTCAACCAAATTACGAATATGTCAGGACCCCGATTCCAAGTCACATCGATCTAGCCGGTAACACCTTATATCACATTGCGGCCTCACGCACGGTATCCCCACAAGTGTCGCCTTACCATGGCCCTGGACCGTTTGCGCCTTTTGGCTCACGTATATGATAGTGTCGCTAGCATCCATATGACAGAGAACCCGGGCCGACATGGCTAGTCGTGAACCTAAAGCGGCGCAGACCTATGGAGACAGGCATACATGAATCACATCGAGCATGTCGGTCATCAGCGAGTGAATCCGGGATGTAGCACTGGGCTAACAGGACTCCAGGAGGCTAGGCAGGACTCCGGATGTCACCGCGTGACATTTCCCCGAAGGGACAGACATAGGAACGAAGTGAAACACATGCCGGCCAGTCAAGTGTCCTGAGCAGTAGTGCTGGGCTAGCAGGACTCCGGTGAACCGGGCTGTAGCGGACTACTATGGCTCGAGGAACACTAGACTACATTTCCCCATAAGAAAGGCTGCCAAGGATAAACAACTAGATTGTCGGATCCCACTCATACCAATCATTTCAATCATACTAACAATATGCCCGATATGAGTACATACAACATGGCATCACAACAAAACTCTACAACTCAAGTACTTTATTTAAAGGCTCCAGAGAGCCATACATAACATGTTCATACAGATAGGGGTCACATGACCCAACACTCAAGTCATACAAGCATAGAAGCACATGCGGAAGCAAATAGTCTTAGTACAGACACTAGAAAGCAAGAAGGCTTCTCGAAGCATGTGTATCTACATAGGGCCCTCCATGGCCAGGATCACCACCTGGGTGGCTAGTCACTCGTCGACATCAAGGTCTACATAAAACCCATCGAAGGGGGCAGTGTTGTCGTCTGAAAACAGTAATTAAGCAAACATGAGTACAAAGGTACTCAGCAAGTCTTACATCAGAACCTACTATACATGCTCATTCTCAAGAAGGTGGTGGGGTTATTGCAGCAAGCCAGCTTTGACTCTTGGCTAAGCTATCCTACGGAACTCCACTAGTAAAATAGTTTTCACACACGAGTCCACTAATCACCAACACAATAATCCACCGGGGATCCTCCCTCGTCATCCTACGAGAGGGCCATCCTCGGTACTCACACTTATCTTGAGTCTTTTAGTAGTATCCATTAACTTGTCTATGAACTGTATAGGTAACCAAGTAGTCCTTTACCACGGATGCGGCTATTCGAATAGTTTATTACCCTGCAGGGGTGTACTTCTTCATACACGCCTTCACCACTTACCGCCGTTTACACGACATGTACTCGGCAACCTTCAAGCGGAAGCCCAATGAGGGTGTCGGCCACGGCCTACCTAAACACCCAAGCCTCTAGTCCAGGTTTATCGCCTATTCAGGTTCCATCCGCAGGGAGTCCGGCCGAGGTTTCCACATACGGCCCGAAAAGATGTGAACAGGGTTCCCGAGACACCAAACGGGTGACTCGGTACACCGTGCTACGGTGTATCTACCGCAACATGGCCCACCCCTAGGGTCAGCGCTACGCACGGCCGCCAACACATAACCTACAAACACCAGAAACTAATTGCAACTCCTGGACAGAGTACTAGGGTGATTAAGAAGCCGAGAGGGTCAATTAAGGATCCCAATGCATGGTAGTAGCTAATTCTTAAAATCACACATACAGATCTCAGTTCTTATGGACGGCCTCAGATTAAGAAACCGAAGGACATAACGGTGTACTCATATTGGCCATAACGAGTAACAAAGGCCGTTTTGGGAATGTCCCCATTTCTGATTTTGATTTGATGGTAGCCCAACCTCAAATCCATCTTGGAAAAGACTGAGGATCCAGTGAGCTGATCATATAGATAGTTGATCCTGGGATGCGGATACTTGTTCTTGATAGTGACCAAGTTGACAGGTCGGTAATCTATAACCATCCGATCCGTTCCATCCTTCTTTTTGACAAAGAGGACGGGGCAAGCCCAAGGAGAGGAACTAGGACGGATGAAACCCTTTCTCAAGGACTCATCGAGTTGGTTCTTAAGCTCGGCTAGTTCTAAGGGTGCCATCTTATAGGGTCTCCTAGAAATTGGAACGGTTCCTGGAACAAGGTCTATCACAAACTCAACATCCCTGTCAGGTGGAACACCTGGCAGTTCTTCTGGAAAGACATCCGGAAAGTCTCGGACTGCCGGAACATCCTCAAGGTCTGGAAGGGGGTTGGCATTTAGGGAGTAAAGCTGGCGCTTGGCCACTCGGGTTAAGACATTGACTGTCTTGCCCGATGGATGAGTAAGTTGAACGGTTCTAGTGGCACAATCAATCTTAGCATAATGAGCTGACATCCAGTCCATACCCAAGATGATGTTTATGTCCGAGGACTTGAGAGCTATTAAGGATGCAAGGAAGACAAGTCTATCGACAAGAATTTCGTTCCCATGGCTTACTCTAGAAGTTTGCCATTTGGAACCCGAAGTTTGAATTACCATGGAAGTGGGCATGTCACAGAATGTCGTGTTATGCAATCGAGCATAGTTCTCGAATATGAATGAATGAGATGCTCCAGTATCGAAAAGAACAGATGCCAGATGGCAATTAACAAGGAGCGTACCAAGGACGATGTTAGGATCCTCATGAGCCTCCTCGGCTGAGACATAGTTGACATGGCCACGTGCAGTGGTGACCGGCTTGGCGTAGAATGTCTTTCCCGCTGGCTTACCACGGCCAACGGATTTTCCAGACTGATTGGGGTTGTTGTTCTGAGGACACTCTCGGCTATAGTGACCCGGCTCTCCACACTTGAAACACGTCACAACATTGGGACGTGGAGAAGCATTAGCAGCGGGGCCACCATAGGGCTTGAGCGGTGCAAACTGCTGGTTGGGACGAGGCGCCTTAAAGGATGGCCTCGGAATGAACCTGGGTGGCAGTGCCGTGGTTGGAATCCACACCCGGGGCTTCTGAGATCCAGAACCGGATGAAGAGCCAAAATCACGTGAGTGCTTGCGTGAAGCGTCATAGTCAGACTGGCCTGACTCAGCACTGATGGCTTTATTGACCAACTTCTGAAAGGAGGTGCACTCGTGCAGACGAAGATCGCTGCGAAGCTCAGGGCTAAGTCCCTTGCGGAACCTTGCCTGCTTCTTAGCGTCGGTAGATACTTCTTCACGAGCATATTGTGCCAAATTCCCAAATTCATGACTATGTGCATCCACAGTCAGTCTTCCTTGGGTGAAGTTGCAGAACTCTTCCCTCTTGCGATCTATGAGACCTTCTGGAATGTGATGCTCACGGAAAGCCTCACTGAATTCAGCCCAAGTAGTGATTTGGCCGACCGGGCGCATAGCTTCAAAGTTTTCCCACCAAAGGCTAGCAGGGCCTTCGAGGTGATACGCAGCATAAGTAACCTTATCGGCTTCGACTACGTTGGCAGAACGTAGCTTGTGGGTGATGCTGCAAAGCCAGTCATCCACGTCGAGAGGCTCGACGGAATGGTTAAACTTTGGTGGGTACAGCTTGATAAAGTCATTGATTGACACCAAGTCATTTCGCTGATGGCGAGCAGTGTTCTGCTCAATCCGCTCCAACAAGCGGTTAGTCTCACGCTTGTTTCTTTCCACTTCCAGCATTACTTCGGCCAGAGAAGGCGGGTGGGGCAGATTTTCACCCCTAGCTGCACTGGCTTCCCCCTGCTCCGGGGCAGCAGGGTTGCTGCGGGTGTTGACCATCCTAGAAGAAAACAAGACAACAGTTTAGATAAGGATGGCACAAACCTAGCAAGGAAGTGCAGAATGTAATGGATAACACGGAATGCAGAGATGTTCATTGCACGACATGGTAATATAGAAACTACCATATATATACCAATGGTCATACCCACCGTACATAGTTTAGTACAAGCCCAGGCTAGAGTACAACTACGGTGAAAGACATTACATCTCATCGAAGGCATTACAAGCTCCTATACATTATTTTTCCTATACCTTCGGAGCGTGATACACACCAAGCCGTATCCCACGGTCACGCAGGACTGTGGAGAATATAGCTACTACAATACTGGTGAGACTACTACTAGCTCAGACGGCTCCATAGTAATCCTCATAGAAGTCGCCACCAAAACCTGGAAGTGGAACATGATCATCTGGGAACAGACGGTCCTGCAGAACCTGCGGACCAAAGGGACTCGGATGTGGCCTTGGTCCCACAGGTGGTGGCAGACGGGGACCACGAGGAGGGGTGATGCCTCCCACATCGCGCCTCTCCATACAATCTGGCAATCCAGATCATATAGGGTACAGATCCCTCAGATCCATGTATCCCGCCTGTACCGCCGGTGCAAACCGAGTCAAAGTAGCCCAGTGATCAGCACAAGAGTTAAAAAGCTCCATACGGAAGGCCCGATTTTCGCGGTCCTTATCCTCGAGCATCTCGGCAGTGGTGCGGAGTAGTGACTGCTCATGTGTAGGGTCAGCATAGATAGCCTGGAGATACCCTTGCGCTCCCGGAAGTGAAGCTGGCATATAACGGAAGTCGGTGTTCCAAAGCAGGCTAGTCCGGACTCGCATGATGGTTATCATGGAATAGGCAG
Source organism: Triticum urartu (assembly GCF_056163025.1). NCBI lineage: Eukaryota > Viridiplantae > Streptophyta > Magnoliopsida > Poales > Poaceae > Triticum > Triticum urartu. The sequence goes on from NC_141876.1 coordinate 539,083,831, forward strand.
CATCCTGCACAGCTATCTCAACAGTAACCCCGAGTCCATAGGAACAATGAAGGGGCTCAGTGGCTCCAGGATAAGAGGGATATATCCTGATGGTACAGAGGTACTGGCTCTGGTTGAAGTCTCTGAACTGCTCTTCGACAGTGTATTCGGGATACCAACAGTAACCCGTCTCGATCATTACCCGGACTAACATAGTAGTATGACCGGGCACATCGAGGCACCGGGTCAGGCGAACCACTTGGTTTTGAGCACGAGTGGACATCTGAAAGCACAACCACAATGCAAAGGCATTAGAATTCCTAGGGAAAATTGGACGGCATAACAGCTGTAAATGCTCAGAAAAGGATTTGAGACATCCACAACAGTTTGCAATACCACTCAACAACATCATATCAAGGTTCTGATTCAACTGATAACATACTAAAAGTAGTAGAAACTGTACTAAGGCTTGTAACAACAATCCTATAAGCTACTACAGATTAGTAACACGTGAACCTGATAGAAGAAGAGGGCCTAGTCCTTAACCCACGTTGAATGAGAAGAGAATGACTCAGATCAGAGGGCATAAGGTAAAAGAGTAAAAGAGCCTTACGTTCCCTCCCACAATCAATTCCCCTACATATAGCTAAAGCATTTCTAGACTCGACATCGACCAGTTTGGCTCAATGAACCTACAGGCAGTCCGACTCTGATGCCAACGCTGTCAGGACCCCGATTCCAAGTCACATCGATCTAGCCGGTAACACCTCATATCACATTGCGGCCTCAGGCACGGTATCCCCACGGGTGTCGCCTTACCATGGCCCGGGACCGTTTGCGCCTTTTGGCTCACGTATATGATAGTGTCGCTAGCGTCCATATGACAGAGAACCCGGGCCGACATGGCTAGTCGTGAACCCAAAGCGGCGCAGACCTATGGAGACAGGCATACATGAATCACATCGAGCATGTCGGTCATCAGCGAGTGAATCTGGGCTGTGGCACTGGGCTAACAGGACTCCAGGGAACCCGGGCTGTAGCAGGCTAGGCAGGACTCCGGATGTCACCGCGTGACATTTCCCCGAAGGGACAGACATAGGAACGAAGTGAAACACATGCCGGCCAGTCAAGTGTCATGAGCAGTAGTGCTGGGCTAGCAGGACTCCGGTGAACCGGGCTGTAGCAGACTACTATGGCTCGAGGAACACTAGACTACATTTCCCCATAAGAAAGGCTGCCAAGGATAAACAACTAGATTGTCGGATCCCACTCATACCAATCATTTCAATCATACTAACAATATGCCCGATATGAATACATACAACATGGCATCACAACAAAACTCTACAACTCAAGTACTTTATTTAAAGCTCCAGAGAGCCATACATAACATGTTCATACAGATAGGGGTCACATGACCCGACACTCAAGTCATACAAGCATACAAGCACATGCGGAAGCAAATAGTCTGAGTACAGACACTAGAAAGCAAGAAGGCTTCTCGAAGCCTATCTATCTACATAGGGCCCTCCATGGCCAGGATCACCACCTGGGTGGCTAGTCACTCGTCGACATCAAGGTCTACATAAAACCCATCGGAGGGGGCGGTGTTGTCGTCTGAAAACAGTAATTAAGCAAACATGAGTACAAAGGTACTCAGCAAGTCTTACATCAGAACCTACTATACATGCTCATTGTCAAGAAGGTGGTGGGGTTATTGCAGCAAGCCAGCTTTGACTCTTGGCTAAGCAATCCTACGGAACTCCACTAGTAAAATAGTTTTCACACACGAGTCCACTAATCACCAACACAATAATCCACCGGGGATCCTCCCTCGTCATCCTACGAGAGGGCCATCCTCGGTACTCACACTTATCTTGAGTCTTTTAGTAGTATCCATTAACTTGTCTATGAACTGTATAGGTAATCAAGTAGTCCTTTACCGCGGACGCGGCTATTCGAATAGTTTATTACCCTGCAGGGGTGTACTTCTTCATACACGCCATCACCACTTACCGCCGTTTACACGACATGTACTCGGCAACCTTCAAGCGGAAGCCCAACGAGGGTGTCGGCCACAGCCTACCTAAACACTCAAGCCTCTAGTCTAGGTTTATCGCCTATTCAGGTTCCATCCGCAGGGAGTCCGGCCGAGGTTTCCACATACGGCCCCGAACGATGTGAACAGGGTTCCCGAGACACCAAACGGGTGACTTGGTACACCGTGCCACGGTGTATCTACCGCAACATAGCCCACCCCTAGGGTCAGCGCTACGCAAGGCCGCCAACACATAACCTAAAAACACCAGAAACTAATTGCAACTCCTGGACAGAGTACTAGGGTGATTAAGAAGCCGAGAGGGTCAATTAAGGATCCCAATGCATGGTAGTAGCTGATTCTTAAAATCACACATACAGATCTCAATTCTTATGGACGGCCTCAATGAAACAACCCACCATGTACTCCTACATGGCCTCTCATCGATACCTTTACCAAATCATGTTCAACACATCCCTCACATTACCGACATAATCATATCACTCTAGCCCATCACCTAGATGAACCAGACCTGACACAACTCTAAGCATAGCAGGCATAGCAAGGTAGGAAACACAAACATGGCTCACTAAATTCCTACACATGCTTGTGGGTTTCATCTAGTTAGTGTGGCAATGACAGGTCATGCAGAGGATAAGGGTTCAACTACCGTAGCACACAGAAGTTTGAATCGCGTTGTCTTAATGCAGTAAACAAGAGCAAAAGCGAGAACATGGGTTTGTATCGGAATGATCAATGGGTTGCTTGCCTGTTGTAGTGGTAGTAGGGTACTGCCCTTCAGACGGATACTCGGGGTTATCCTCGGAGGCAGAACCTACCACGAAAGTCACACCGAACATAATCAACACATGACAATATGCAACAATATGATGCATGCTATGACATGGCAAAATGAATGTGTCTTGGCCTAATGCAAGCTAAAACAGAAAGGAATGAGCTCATTTGAATCAAAGATTCAAATGTTAGTTCATTTAATATAGCCTTATTAGTGCATTATCTTATTCTGCTTACACAACAAGCTTTACTTGTTTTGTCATGCATGAAACCATTACAGATGGATAGATTGATTTTTTCTGATCATTTTTCATATATAAATTGTTTGATTTGGAGCTATGGTTGATTTTCTATGATTTTAGAAGTTTTGGCTATTTTCTGGAATTTTCTATATAAGAATAATTCCAGTAATTGAATTAATGCGTCAGCATGACATAGGTGTGACATCAGCGGGTCAACTGGGTCGGCCAGGTCAAACCTGACTGGTGGGCCCTGTCTGTCATTGGCTCAGCTAATTAACATGATTAAATTAGTACTAATTAACTGTCAGTAGGGCCTGTGCCCACATGTCAGGGACTAAACTAATTAAAATTAGTTAACTCTAATCCTAAACTAATTAGCAGGCCGGCCCCACCTGTCATAGGCTCAGGGGGGAGTCAACCTGGGCCCACGCGTCAGTCCACGGTCAAAAGGGGTCAAACTCACCGGCGTTTAGCCGCCGGCGAGGCCAGACGCGGTGGAGGGCTCGGGTTTTGCACTCCGGCGACCAAAAGGACGGCGAAGACCATCTACGTGATGCGGGGAGTGAGCCGCGTCGAGGGGTGGCAGTAGGTGGAGCTGGGGTGGCCGGAGATGACGGCGGCGAGCACGTCCGCGGCGGCCGGAGTTCGGGTGAGGTTGAACTATTCGATAGCAGGCACGGCGAGGGGCGTTCGGGGGTGCTACGGGCTCCTGCGAGTGCGTTGAAGACAAAGGCGTGCTCGGTTGTGACCCAACGTGGCTGTGGCCACGACGGCGACGTGCAGTGGCGGCGGCGAGCTTCGGCTCCGATGGCCATGGTGGTTAGAGGACGCGGACGAGCACGGGGAGAGGGGGAAATGGGTCAGTAGCTCACTGCGGTTGCAGGGGATCGATCAGCGAGCTCGGGGAAGAGTTGGAGCGAGCGGGGCGGCGAGGGGGATCTCCAGAGACCGAGGTTGAAGACGAGCTCGATGCAGCGTCTCCAGGGCGAGCGAGCGCTCGGGGATGGGTCGAGGCGAAGCAGCAGACGACGGCGGAGCTTCTTGGCACGGCGAGGCAACGAGTGGACGGCAGTGGCTGCGGTGGAGCTTGTCGGCGGCGACGGCTGCGCTCGACAGGGAAAGGGGAGAGAGCCAGAGAGGGGGAGAGGCCACGGGGGGAGTGGGGAGAATGAGAGGGGGACGTGGGGGAGTGCGTGGAACTCGTAGGTGCGTCCGGGGCGTCGGCGGAAGCAGGAGGTGGCCGGCGTGTGGCCGCGGGCACTGGCCAAGCGCTTCTCGTCCTCCTGGCGAGAGGAGGAGGACGACTGGCAGGAGCCAGTGGACTGGGCCGAGCCGGTGGGCCAAGTGGGCTGCGCCAGGTAAGTCTTTGTTCTCTCTCTCCTTTTCTGTTTTTTATTTATTCTATTATTTCTGTAACTTCAGGGCTTTATTAAAAATGCCAGGGCATTTCCAAAAATCATAAAATTAATCATGGCCACTGTTTAGAATATATCCAACAGCAAACATTTTAGTTTATGATTATTTGAGCATTTAAAATATTTTATAGCATTTAAATGCCCAAATGCAAATACTATAAGAATTAATCCAATGACCTTAAGATGTCCTAGAAAAATGTGCACCATTTTTGTCAAAGGTTTTAACCCAAAACAAAAAGGGTGGGCTTTTTAGAAGGGCATTTCAGGTTCATTGAAAAAGTTTTTAGTAAACCCTAGTTGTTCCAGGGGGGTGGTGCTGGGGGTTCTGTCATCCCCATTTCAAATTTAAGAGAAATTTAAACATGATGCACACTCTAATGCTTGAACTAGCTAGGGTGTGACAGAATAAATACCATACTGTAGCATGTAAGCTCTGAGTCATATATGCCTGATGTAGACCTTCATTTAATTCTTATAGTTCATCTTATTCAAAATCAATTAGTTTTTATAAAAAACCTAGGGCCTCTTTGATTCGTAGGATTTCCAAAACACGGGAATAGGAACAACATGGGATTAGAGTGGAATGTCGTCTTGAATCCTACAGGATGGTACGAGTGTTTGATTGTGCATAGAAAAAACGCATAATTCTTTCAAAGAGGTTTGAGTGGATGGGATGTTTCCTATGAAATCTAGTGCAAATGAATCATATGGAAAAATTGCTATGTTTTACAATCCTACGAATCAAACAACCAAGCTAGGAAAAATTCCTAAGGATTAGAATCCTCCAAAATTCCTTCGAGAATCCTTTGAATCAAAGAAGCCCTTAATCTATTTTATGATTCCTGGAATTGTGCGTTGTAAAGCATAAAGTACAAACAAAGAATGGTAATTCAACTAAAAAAAGTTTGGGCAGTTACGATACGGAAGATTCTAGAACAAAGGAGAACCACTCTTGTTTTGAGATTTGTGCATTATGCTTAAGTTCAACCATGGAGTCTGCTAGATTGTACATGTGGCAAAATCTGGTGGGGGCTAGAGGATGGTGCGAGGGCGAGGGGACGAGTGGAGGGAGACTATGAAGGAGTGCACAACTGCGAGATCGATATTTAGAGAGGGGGGGCGAGAACGTGCGTTGTTGCGCGCAGTGGCGGAGCCATGAAAAATGTCCCATGAGCTAGGGGGCCAAGCATTGCTAATCCATTACGAGGAGGGCCAATTCATCAACTTAAACCATTTTTACCAGCAATTGTCTAATGATCACATTCATATTAGCCTCGATATATAGTGATGTTAGGGGGGGTAGGGCCCTTGCTGCCCCTTGTCTTGGCCATTGTGCGCGCGTTTGAGAGATGAAGCGGAAGGCATGGATGATGAGAGGGGGCGTTGGATATATAATTAATGTGGGTGTATTAGCTATATATGTAATCCTATATAGAGAGGAATAGATTGATCGATGTGGACATGGGAAAGAGGGTGAGACCTCACTAGATATATAGATTGATCGGTTTATGTGGAAAACTATGAAAGACCTAGCTATACACACACACATAGAGGAACATCGATCGTTGCACATGCATGCCAGAGATAAAGAATGCCCGATATGATGGAGAGGGGGATGTGTGTGTGTGTGCCTTCATGGGAGACCGACCTGAAGAAAAAGATTGCATGTGTGCGATGGATAATGCCAACTGGTAGTGTGTGTGTGCATGCATGCAAGAGGGAAGTTAGTGGTACAATTATAAAGAGAAGACCAATGTGTGGGTGTAAAAGACTAGGTGAGGTCATAATCAATGTAAAGTTGAATTCAAATATTTGAATAAGAGATCATGATGTTTGAAACCCATGCATGCATGAATATAACGGAGATATGCGCGGTCTGGTTTGGAAACGAGCATGTTGCAATGTATACAGATTGAACAAGGTCAGATTGGTTTGAATTTGAAATACTGATGGCAGACATTGTTTGGCCACATTGCATCCGTGCATGGAAAAACTATTCTAATTGGAGATGATGGGTGGCTTTCGCATCACATATCTATATCTATACCCCTATATATATATTATATTTATATTTTTTATATAGTGTGCGGATAACTTTAACTTTGAAAGATGGTCGTTGGATGAGGCCAATCCGATGGTGCAGAGCTGGCAAATTTGAGCACTACTGGCCGTTGGATATCATCTAGATTCCACCAGATTTTGCCACATGTACAATATAGAAGACTATGGTTGAACTTAAGCATAATGCACAAACCTCAAAACACAAGCACTTCGTCCTTGTTCTAGAATCTTCCGTATCATAATTGCCCAAATGTTTTTCTACATGATTTGTTTTTACTTTATGCCTTACAATGCACAATTCCATGAACCTTAAAATAGATTAGCTTTCTTATAAAAACTAGATGATTTTGAATGAAATGAACTATAAGAATTAAACGAACATCTACATCATGCATATATGACTCAAAGCTTACATGCTATAATGTGGTATTTATTCATAATTTGGTTGCCAAATCTCATGCGTGCAATGCACGCGTACCTTACTAGTCTAAATGGTGTCTGTGTGTGTTGTGCGTGTTAAACACATTGTACGTAGTATATCATACTAGTCTAAATTGTCTTTTTTGGTACACGTTAAGCTTGTTCTCCCGAAATTTCAAGCCGCGCCTTGTTATGCCGAAATTTCAAGCTAGCGTCTCTGTCTATTGTGCTACGAAACTCCCGCCTCTTCAACCCGCGCCTTGTTAGCCCGAAATATTTAAGATATATCTTTGTCTTGCTATGCTCCGACAACTCCCTCCATCTCAACCCGCGCCTTGCTATTCCAAAATTACAACGTGCGCGAAAACTCCCACCTCCTGTGAAATCCCAACACGCGAAATGCCCGTGATACCCCTGAATCGAAAGGACCGCCTCAAATCGGTGGGGGTACTTTCGTAAATAACCCCACATTTCGGACAAGCGCGTCCCTAAGCCATGGTTCCCCACTCCCATCCCATCCGTCCACCCATTCGTACACCAAGGCCGGCAAAACCCGCGAAGCCCCACACCCTCCTCCGTCCGCCACCTAGCCGGAGCCTCTTCCCCAACGACGTCGTCCACAGAAACACCTCGACGTCCCTCATCCACCGTACCGGATGAGGATCTATCGTCGATCTGGTCGTCCCGCCGGTTCAGCCACCCCGTCCTCCACCTCCAAGGAGCTGTCTCGATGTTGCCCTTGTCTTTCGCGTCACCTCCATTCCCACACCGCAGTCTTCACCTGCACCACCAGCCTAATCGGCGCCACCAAAGAGGTTGTACACTAATCGCCGCATTTTCTTCTTGATTCGATCTCACAGTGCTGCCGGCACTCAGTCCCGAGCCATCACGGCGCGGCTCCATCCACGCCGGCGTCGCCGGCCACTTCATCCACGGTGTCGCTCGCTCGGCGGCGACATTCACATCAGTAGGAGCTGTTGCTGCTTTAGCTCTCGCTCGTGCTGCTGCTGTGCTCTTGCTCTCGGTCCCCTGCCTGGTCTGCTCTTGCTCTTGCTTGCGCTGCTGCTCTCGCTCTTGCTCTTGCTTGAGATGCTGCTCCGATTTAGCTACACTTCAGTCAACTGAAACGACTTTTGGGTCAGTCAATTTTCAGGGGGTGGGGGGCTTGCCGGTGTTAAGTAAGGACCAGCCGCAATGGGGAGGAGGGCTCGCTGGAGAGGTACCCCACTACCTATCTTAGGGTTCAAGGTGGGGCGGTGGTCGCCGACGGTGGTGGGGCGGTGGCGTGGGGATCGCTGGAGAAAAAGCTCGGCACGGGGGGGGGGGATACAGGGATGGCCGGGGCGGCGATGGACCGGTGGTGGGGAGTGATTTCGGGGCGAGTGGGGCGGCGCACCGCCGGCCGCGGGCGGCAGGGGCCGCTGTTTGGTCGGTGGTGGCTGGCGGCTAAGGGGGTGGAGGTGGAAGATGAACTGCAGGCCCTTGATTTCGTATCCAATAGCTGCAAAATTGACTGACCAGAGATGAAGAAGTCAGTCGACTGACTTGTAGCCTCACCTCTAGTGCGTTCAGTTTCGACAACAAAATTCAGTTTCGACAGTTAAGTTCAGTTTCGACAGTTAAATTCAGTTTCGACAGTTAAGTTCAGAGATGAGCGGCTGATGTATACATCTAGCACTTTGTGGTTATGTGTTTTACGTCATCTATTGGAGATGCTATTAGAATTCCACTCAGGTTAACATTGTCTCTCTTGTCCTGCTTCAGCCTCGGCGTCGTACAACTCACCAGAGCTGCTCCAACGACGAAACCCTCCATCACAGTGGAGCAGTACCTCGGGCTCCACCTCCAGATGCCTAAGATCTTCTCCCCCTCCTCCGACAGTCTAGTCAGCCGAAGCATCCTCACCGGCCAGCCCAGTCACGCTGAGATCGACATGGCTTCGCCAAAGAGGTTGTACACTTCTTGTGGTTTAACTTAATCTCAACATGCTTCTTTGCATCCTGTGATCTTCCAATTCTTGTGAACCAAACACCCAGATTGGCAGAAAACCTGTGTTTTTAAATTCTCTGTTTTGCACATGCATTCCTATCCTATTCCTGTCTATTTCCTATCCCTGCATTGTTAGAATCCTCAAATCCAAATAAGCCCTTACACAATTACTTCTGTTACAGATATGTGTCAAAGAAAACCTTGTGTGGTTTGTCCTGCTCCTGCGGTACTGTGTTCCACCCCAGCTCAGCTGCTCCAACGACGTAAGGGTTCACCACAGCAGGGATCCGCTCTCTAGACTGTCTTTCGCCGCATCAGATCTTCTTCCCCGCCGCCGGCAGCCACGACAACTGCATTACCATCATCAACTGAGCAAATGACCTTGAGAACTACACGGGTCCACAAGAGAGGTCGCACCCTTCTGTTTCTACTTACGTTATGCATCGCTTAATATGATGACATGCTACTTTATCGTCGTGTTCACCTATTAGACTCTGACTCGGGTCCAAACTTATGCTGAAAGTTGAGTTTTTAAATGGTTGTGGGGTACATATTGGGGCAGCAATCAGTACTATATGTCTACTATCTGGTTAATCTCGGGTTTCTACTATGAGTTTCATGTTGGGTGCAAACAAACATTAAAGGAGCCATTAAATGTATTTTTTAACTAAAGCTATTATCTGTCTGCTATCATTTGTTTTGGGTCTATCCACAGTTTGCTACCATCACTCTGGATTTGTGCATGCACTCCTTACATAACCTCACTATGTTTTATTCCTATGCATGTCAGTTATTGTTTACAATAGAACTGAACATGCAGAGCAAAAGAGACGAGCCTTGCGTGGCAATAAAATTTCATGCAGGCGTCGCTCCATGGTGGGCGCAAAGGCAGCCCCCTCCACCCATTTCGGATCATAATCAAGAGGAAGATAACTGTTTTGAGGGGGATTCAAAAGCAGAAGACCACTCCTATTTACCCCATAAGGTCTTTGCTCTAACTTGGCATGCTGATGTTGGTAATATCATGCATATGGTGCCTTGCATTGCTTACTGTATACATCAAAGATGCCATCTGCTTAGTTTAGACGTGCGTTGTGTCAATGCCATCTGTTTAGTTTCTTTATCGTATATGTGAATCATGCAATGCCATCTTGTTTAGACAGGCATCATATATGTGAATTTTGCAATGCCACCCTGGTTAGCCAGTCATCTTATATGTGAATTATATCATGACATCATTTTTTATTACGTGTTAAATTTGTCAACAATTTTAGTACATTCAATTACTCTTCCTATGCATCAGCCATTCGACACGGTCATGGAAAAATCTGTAGTGGAAACAAGGTCTTTAGAGCAGACAATGCTATCTGACGAAGCGCATGTCTTGTTGGTTACAGATAGCTCCTTAGAGGAGGATTCAGAGACAGATGACCAGTCCTATCCCCCCCCCCCCCCGAGGTGCATTCTCTAACTTGGAAGGGTTATGATGCTCATATCGTGCGTATGGTATATTGCATTGCTATGTCATTTGCTTAGTTTAAACATGCTTTGTGTGAATGCCACCTGTTTAGTGTCTAATTACCATATATGTGAATTATGCAATGCCATCTTGTTGCAAGACATTATGTATGTGAATTATGCAATGCTATCTTGTTGCAAGGCATTATATATGTGAATTATGCAATGCCATGCTGTTTAGCCAAGTGTCATATATGTGAATTATATCATGCCGTCCTTTTTTGTATTTCTCATTGCTTTTGTGGGCAATGTTTGTATATTCAATTGCTCTTCATGTGCATCAGCCATTTGAATTGGTGATGGAGAAATCTGGAGTGAAAACAAGGTCTTTAGAGCAGACAATGCTACCTGGTGAAGCAGATATCTTGCTGGTTACAGATAGCTCTTCAGAGGAGGATTTAGAGGCAGATGACCAGTCCTATTATCCCCCTGAGGTGTAAGCTCAAACTTGGCAGGGTTATATTACTCATATCATGCATATGTTGTATTGTAATGCTTAGTTTCTACATCATATACACGATATTGAATGCCATCTCCTTAGTTGGCACATGATATATGCGATTGCCCTCTGCTCACTTCCTTAGTATATAAATCATATATTTGAATTATATCGTGCCATGATGTTTACGTAGACAGCATGTATCTGAATTATGGCATGCCAACCCATTTTCTAAACACATAATATAGTTATATCATCTCATCTTGTTCACATAGTCATCATATTTTGAATTATGTCATTATATCCGTGAATTATATCATGCCATCATGTTTCCATCGACGGCATGTTTTTGATTTATGGCATGCCAACGACCTTAATAGACACATCATATAGTTATATCATGTCATCCTGTTTAGATAATCATCATATTTTGAAGTATGTCATTCTATCCTGTTTAGTTAGCCATCATACATGTGAAATTGTGTCATGCTATCCTGTTTACTTAGCCATCATATATGTGAAATTATGTCCTGCTATTCTGTTTGGTTAGACAACATAAATGTGAATTATTTCATGCCCTGTTTTCTTCCCTACTATCCATTGTACCTGTCTATCTTATAATGTCTGTACATTCAATTACTTTTCTTGTTTATCAGCCATTTCAATTGGAGGGGGTGATGGCAGTATCTGTGGGAGTACAAACATGGTCTTCAGAAAAGATCATGCTACCTGTCGATGGAGATAGAACCACGGTTGTACTTGCCCAAGAACCAGCCCCACCACACATAACCCAGACTCACGCTGATTGTACCCCTACCCAGTTGGAAGAGAACTAGCTACACTCCTTCTAACCCCAACCCCAGCAGATAGTAACCCAGTTCTCGTTGACACAGCACCGTCTCCACCACAGAGCACCCAAACACGAGCAGTTAGTAAGGCAACTGCAGTGCCCAAAGCACGAGGACCACCACTCTGAACCCTAAGTCAACGCTTAAAGCAGAAGAAGAATTGTTCTCAGGTCAGGTTCCATAGCTATGGTTCATACTACTTTACTCTTGCATCACTGTATTTACTCATACCAACTAATTTCAAATTTGAAGGATGCAATTGAAACTCCAATGGTGCACCAGGTATGTTTTAAACCTGTTTCTTTAACATGCTTGCTGTTGTAAGTTGCTCTATGTTGATTTCAGTTTCAATTGAATAAATAGTTCTATTCTCATGCCATGCACCTTACAAGTGTTGTTATTGCTGTGTAGTTTCCCACACTTATATTCTGTCTAAGCTGCTTTGTCTTAAATAGATATGATTCAAACTGTATCTATCTTGATTTGGCAACATAAACTAGAATGATATAGACCATACAGTGACCATACTACATAGATTTATGTTTTTTCATGTTGTTATCCTATCCACCTTACTACTGAACTGGTTTACCAAAATGATTTTCATAGACTACATTGTAAACCTGTGATGTGTTTGTTTGTTTCTCTTTTAGAATGCGGATAAAATATTGGAGAAGAGTACCTCGATATGCAATGGTACAGGAAGTAATGCAGATAAGGTTCAAGATAGTGAGACATCCCTGTTGGTCTCCAAGAAAGCTGATAAAAACTATATTGAAGACACTGAGACAACCCCAAAGTCCTGTCTTGATGTAGTGTTCGAGTTACTGGCTACTACTACTGGCACCAGCTCTTCGAACTCGCTGCCTGAATTAGTTCGGTTTCTTGAGTCTCAACTTCAAGTTGAAAGACATTGATCAGATGTTATGCGACAGGAAGCCGAAGGACTGAGGAAGTCCCTGCAGAATTCAGATGCATAGTTTCGGGTGCAACAGCAAGTGCTGCAGGATTTAAGCGCCAAACGAGAGAAAGTTAATAAGCTTGCTAAGCATCTTGCCAGCATTATGGGTACCCAGGATATTGTTTCTTGAGCTCTTCTGAAGTGGTTTCAGTTCTGGACTTGTTTTCCTGCGGCGTTTATATGCTGATTTGTTCCTATATTTGCACTAGTGGCGAACTTTGATTCCCAGTGGATGTAATATGTGTAATATCCGTGATAGCCTAGCGTAAGTTGCTTGCCTATTTATTTCCTTATTGTCTTGTTTATTTGTTTTCTTGTACTCAGTGCAGTTCTTTTTCCGCGGTTTGCTAGTGGCCGCTATAGCCTATTTTTTAAAACTAGGCCACATTAACCATGAGCTACATATTTACTGTAGTTAACATGGGCCTCCTACGGGCCATAGAAACAATGGGCCTTCTAAGGGCCATAGAAACAATGGGCCTTCTACAGGGCGTAAAAACAATGGGCCTTATACGGGCCGTAGACACAATGGGCCTTCTACGGGTCGTATCATCAAGGCCTTCTACGGGCCGTATGATCGGTTGGCCAAACATGGGCCAATAATAGACCACATTATGGCCGTAAATGGGCTAGAGTTGAAATCATCCGTTCATGGGCCAACCATAACAGGCCGTCGTTAATCGGCCGTATTTCATGACGCTATGAAAACGGCCCAACGTATTAACGGGCCACAAACGGGCCGACTGTAACCACAGGTTGAATTAGGCCCACAAGCAGAAAATGACAGTAATGGGCCGAAAGTAAACGAATGCTGGAAATGAGCCCAAGAATAAATGGGCCCTGAGAAGGCTGAAAGATAACATGGGCTGGAAACGGCCCCAACGGTATAATGGGTCGTTAATGGGTATAAAGTGATACACTGTTCATTACAGGCCAGTTTTACCACGGGCCGTTAATGGGCCGAGGGTTACTAAGGGCCTCATATGGGCCGAAAGACATCATGGGCCATACATGGGCCGGAAGTTAAAACGGACTGGAATTATATTGGACGGATAGGCCGTAAACAAGCCTTGGGTTAGCGGGCTATAAATGGGCTATATGTGAACATGCCGTTAACAGGCTTGCCGTGGGCCGGCCCGCCACCTTTTGGCCAAGTCAAACGGGCCGGCCTTTTCATAGGAATGGGCCTTTGTTGGGCCGTGCCACGTGTCAACGTATCATAGGCGCTTTGGGTCCAATGAGTGGATGAGATCTGTCCCAGCGGCGAGCCGACACGTGTTCCCTCCAGCCAATGATGATTTTACACGTGGAAAATCCCCATTGGTCGGGGCTGTTAACGGGTTATCGGATCCAAAACCAGACCCGATAGCTTAACCACGTTCCGTTACGGTGGATGCCATGTGTCGGTCACCCTTGACGAAAGCACTTCTGTGACGCGCGATTTATCGTCATGGAAGTGGACACTTCCGTGATGATAATTTTGGTAATGTCATGGAACACTTTTACGACAGCACAGGTATGACTATCTTGATTCTATCATAAATTTTTCATGGATGTACATGTATGACAGAAAACATGACCTACTGTGACAAAGACGTATCATCACGGAAGTGTATTTTTTTGTAGTGACGTAGACATACTCTCCCCTCTCATTGCTATGCATCTCATAGATAGGTCTTGCGTGATCGTAGGTAATTTTTTTAACATACTGCGTTCCCAATAGTGGCATCCGAGCCAGGTCTATGCATAGATGTTATATGCATGAGTAGAACACAAAGGAGTTGTGGGCGTGGGTATATAAATATTGCTTGCCGTCACTAGTTGTTTCTTGATTCGGTGGTATTGTTGGGTGAAGCGGCCCGGACCGACAGTACATGAACGTGTTCATGAGACTGGTTCTACCGACATGCTTTGCACACAGGTGGCTGGCGGGTGTCAGTTTCTCCAACTTTAGTTGAATCGGATTCAACGAACAGGGTTCTTTCTGAAGATCAAAAAGCAATCACTATACCGCGTTGTGGTTTTTGATGCGTAGGTAAGAATGGTTCTTGCAAAGCCTGTAGCAGCCACGTAAAATTTGGAACAACAAATTAGAGGACGTCTAACTTGTTTTTGCAGGGCTTGTTGTGATGTGATATGGTCAAGACGTGATGATATATAAATTATTGTATGAGATGATCATGTTTTGTAACAGTTATCGGCAACTGGCAGGAGCCATATGGTTGTCACTTTATTGTGTGAAATGCAATCAACCATGTAATTGCTTTACTTTATCTCTAAGCAGTAGCAATAGTCGTAGAAGCAATAGTTAGCGAGACAACAACGATGCTACGATGGAGATCAAGGTGTCAAGCCGGTGACGATGGTGATCATGACGGTGCTTTGGAGATGGAGATCAAAGGCACAAGATGATGATGGCCATATCATATCACTTATATTGATTGCATGTGATGTTTATCCTTTATGCATCTTATTTTGCTTGGTACGGCGGTAGCATTATAAGATTATCCCTCACTAAATTTCAAGGTATAAGTGTTCTCTCTGAGTATGCACCGTTGCGACAGTTCTTCGTGCTGAGACACCATGTGATGATCAGGTGTGATAAGCTCTACATTCACATACAACGGGTGCAAGCCAGTTATGCACATGCAGAATACTCGGGTTAAACTTGACGAGCCTAGCATATGCAGATATGGCCTCGGAACACTGAGACCGAAAGTTCGAGCGTGAATCATATAGTAGATATGATCAACATAGTGACGTTCACCATTGAAAACTACTCCATGTCACGTGATGATCGGACATGGTTTCATAGATAATGGATCACGTGATCATTTAAATGACTCGAGGGATGTCTATCTAAGTGGGAGTTATTAAGTAATATGATTAATTGAACTTAAATTTATCATGAACTTAGTCCTGATAGTATGTGCAAATTATGTTATAGATCAATAGCTCGTGATGTAGTTCCCCGTTTATTTTTTGATATGTTCCTAGAGAAAAATAAGTTGAAAGATGATAGTAGCAATGACACGGACTAGGTCCATGATCTGAGGATAATTCTCATTGCTGCACAGAAGAATTATGTCCTTGATGCACCGTTAGGTGACAGACCTAATGCAGGAGCAGATGAAGATGTTATGAACATTTTACATGCTCGGTATGATGACTACTTGATAGTTTAGTGAACCATGCTTTACGGCTTAGAATCGGGACTTCAAAAATGTTTTGAATGCCATGGAGCATATGAGATGTTCCAAGAGCTGAAAATGATATTTCAGACTCATGCCCATGTTAAGAGGTACGAGACCTCTAACAAGTATTTTTCCTACAAGATGGAGGAGAATAGCTCAACCAGTGAGCATGTGCTCAGAATGTCTGAGTACTACAGTCGCTTGAATCAAGTGGGAGTAAATCTTCCAGATAAGATGGTGATTGACAGAGTTCTCTAGTGACTATCACCAAGTTACTGGAACTTCGTGATGAACTATAATATGCAAGGGATGATGAAAACGATTCCTCGAGCTCTTCACGATGCTGAAATCGGTGAAGGTAGAAATCAAGAAAAGCATCAAGTGTTGATGGTTGACAAGACCACTAGTTTCAAGTAAAAGGGCAAGGGAAAGAAAGGGACCTTCAAGAAGAATGGCAAGCAAGTTGCTACTCCCATGAAGAAGCCCAAAGCTAGACCCAAGCCTGAAACTGAGTGCTTCTACTGCAAAGGAAATGGTCACTAGAAGCGGAACTGCCCCAAATACTTGGCGGATAAGAAGGATGGCAAAGTGAACAAAAGTATATATGATATACATGTTATTGATGTGTACTTTACTAGTGTTCATAGTAGCCCCTAGGTATTTGATACTGGTTCAGTTGTGTAAGTGCATCTAGTGCCACCCTAGTTGGTTTTGGAGTATTGACGACAAACCTAGTTGAGGGACTAATGTGTTTGTGAGAATTGCAGGATAACACAGGTAGAAGTCCCTCATTGATTCGGTTTTCCTACCAGAGATGACCCCTAAAAATGTATGAAGACATTGAAGTCAAAGGTGGTATGTGAAGATATTCACATTGAAGACTATGACAAGAGAAGACATCGCATGAAGACTATGCAGCTCGAAGACTTAGATCTTTCGTAGTTCTTTTTCTTCTTTGTTGAGTCATAGGAACCACCGTACTGTTAAGTGGGGTCCAAGAGAACCAGTCAGAATGACTGAAGTGATGCTTAACCAAAATCCTATGTCTTCGAGTGAAGACTATGAGAGCGAATCTTGTCCAGAGTTGGACAAGTCAGCTTTGCTTGTAGCCCAAGTAAAGTTGTCGTGTGTGTTTAAAATCTGACCGTTGGAACACGTGTCAGTTCCTTAGTGACCCAGGGTCATTTCGGACAAATCAGGTCGGGTTGCCTAGTGGCTATAAATAGCCCACCCCCTACAACCATAAACGGTTGGCTGCTCAGAGTTAAAGTACGGCTGTTGTCGTTTGAGAGCAACCCACCTCAAATCCTTTGAGAGAGAATTCCTTGTGAGGATAAAGTCCTAACCACCTAGAGCCAAAGAGTGTTAGGCATCACTTAAGTCTTCTTGTCTGTGTAATCTGAAGACTTATTACACTTGAGGACTGTGAATCCTCTAGCTGGTTAGGCGTCGCGTCCTGAGCATCCAAGAGTCAATGTGGATCGCCGGTGAACGAAGTCTGTGAAGGTTTGGGAGTCTACCTTGAAGACTTACCAGAGTGATTGGGCGAGGTCTGCGTGACCTTAGCTCAAGGGGAATACGGAGAGGACTAAGGGTTCTGAGCTGCGTGTTCAGGACTGGGTGTCCGGGACTGTGTGTCCTCAAGTTTAAATACCTAGCCGCCCTAACGAGACGTACAGTTGTCACAGCAACTGGAACTGGTCCAACAAATCATTGTCTTCAACGAGTCACTGGTTTCATCCTTCCCTTCCCTTTACTTACTGTTGGTCCTTGTGAAGTCATTGCGTGATTGCATTATCTTTTGTCTTCACTGAGTGACTGCTTGTTCTGATTGGCTTCACAATATCTTCCTACCTGATCCCTACTGCCTAGCTGTTATTAGTCATCGTGCTTTCACTTCGTTGATTACCTGACTAAGGTTTGCCTAGTGTAGTCTACCTTCCGCTGCATGGTAATAGGTTTACTTCTATCGTTTGTCTTCAAAACTTCCTTGTTTAGAAGACTTTCATAAAAATCTCCTATTCACCCCCCCTCTAGTCGATCACTAGCACTTTCAATTGGTATCAGAGCAAGGTACTCCCTTGTTCTGTGTGATTCGGTTTAACCACCTGGAGTTTTAGCTATGTCGACTGCAGGGATAATTAAAGTCTCCGCTGCGTGCCCCATCTTCGATGGAACTGAATATCCCTACTGGAAGAATAAGATGCGCATGCATCTTGAAGCCATTGATGTCGACCTATGGTATGTCGTCAAGAACGGCGTTCCCAAGGCTGGAGAAGGTGTCACTGCTGCTGATGTCAAGAAGTTCGTTCAACTGGACTCTACTGCCAAGAATATCATCTGTGGTCATCTGACCAAAGGACAGTATGGCCGTGTGAGTGCGTTGGAGACTTCCAAGCTAGTCTGGGACTGGCTCTCCAAGGTCAACGAAGGCGTCTCCACCCAGAGAGATCAGAGAATCAGTGTCCTTCGCAAACTCTTCAAGTGCTTCAAGAGAAATGACAATGAGAATGTCCAGCTCACGTTTCATCGACTCACTGACATCACAAATGAGCTTCAAGCCCTCGGCGCCACTGAGATCACCAAGCATGAAGTCGTCAAGACACTCCTGAGATCACTTGACAGTTCGTTTGACACCCTAGCCCTAATGATTCAAGAACGCCCTGATTTCAAGATAGTCGATCCGTCTGACATACTTGAGAGGCTCAACACACACGAGTTTCAGCTTTCTGAGAAAAGAGACATCTACGGTCCCAGCTATGGGAGAACTCGTGCCTTGAAGGCAAAAGATGTCTCCTCATCCGAAGAAGAATCTGACAGCAGTTCTGATGATCCTGAAGACATTGGAAAGGAGCTTGCTATGCTTGTGAAGAAGTTCCAAAAATTCACCAAGAAGAAAGGGTTCAGAAAGTCTTCACGATCAAGCTCAAGGAATGATGAAGCTTCTGCTCATGACTACAAGAAGAGAACATGTCACAAGCGCAAGAAGCCTGGCCACTACATCTCTGAGTGGCCATAGTGGGACAATGAGAACAAGAAGAAGAAGAAGAGCAAGGAGTATGACTCTGACGACAAGAGAAGAAGAAATACTCAAAGTCTTCTTCCAAGTCTTCCTCAAAGTCTTCATCACACAAGAAGAGCTCATCTGGAAAGGCACATGCGTTTGTTGGCAAGGAAATGGATTCTGAGGAGGAGTCTGCTTCTGAGGAGGCGGAGGTGGAGTCTGAGGTGGAGTATGATTCTGGCGTTGCGAGTCTGGCTACAGCATATGTTGCCAAGTCCATCTTCAACACTGAAGACAATGACTTCATCACCGACACCGATGCAAATGACAAGGACTACTCCGCTCCTTCCTACTGCTTCATGGCACGTGGTGCCAAGGTAAACACATGCACCACTCACTATCAAACATCCAGTGACGATGAATCTGATTGTGATTCCAAACCTAGCTACAAAACACTTGCTAAAATTGCAACTGAACAACAGAAACCTATGGAACACATTCAAAAACTGTTAGACAAAAACGATGATCTGTTAGACGCTGAAATGACTCGATTTCAGTCCTTAATTGAAGACATAAAAAATCTTCACGTTAAGTATGAGGAACTTGAAAGTCGTCATGAAACGCTCTCAACAACTCATGAAAGGCTGTCCTACGATTATCTTCAAAGGAAGCAGGACCTTGAGAAATTGAGAGCGGCTCATGAAGATCTTCAAAAGGAAAACAAGTCACTTCGCGCCAAACAGATCAGTTCAGCTCAGGAAGGATTTGAACCACCATGTCTTAAATGCATTGAGCGTGATAACGCTACTTCTGTTGCTAAATGTTCTACTGCTGCTACTGTTGCAATATCTTCACCTGTTGATGTGGTAACTAACCCCTCTACTGAGGATACCACTGCCATTGCTGATGACAATGCTAGGTTGAAGACACTGCTTGGAACAGGGATGTACAAAAGTCTCAAAGGGCATCAGACACTATGTGATGTCCTCAAAAGGCAGATCCTGAACCGAAACCCTAGGAAAGGGGGTGTTGGGTTCGAAAGGAAAATGAATGCCGATGGCTCTTACTGGAAACCTAAGCAGTACCCCAAAACCACATGGGTTGCTGCAAAGGAACCTTCAATGGATGCATCCACCCTATCTGGCTTCACTTGTGCTAATCCCATTGTTATTGATGAATCCTTTGATGCAAACTACAAACTGTTTAAGAATCAGAATGGTGAAGTGTTTGCCAGGTATATTGGTACTAACTGCAGGAATGGACCGCCTATGAAGAAGATCTGGGTGCCGAAAAGGTGTTTGGAGAATCTTCCTGTGAATGTCATCATGACACCACGGGTGAAGAAGACAAACCCCAGACCACAGGCTTCATATGGTCCAAAGGCTTCATACAGATAGAGGACTCACCGGAGTCGCACTAACACAAATGTTTTGCAGGGAAGCCATACTCAGGCCTATGAATATGAGTGCGGTTCATCAAACTGCCATGTTCATAAGACCAAGAACTATTCTGCTTATTCTTATGAGTACTATTGTCCACCTGCAAGACTTTTTGCTAGGGCTCCAAAGCCAAAATTCTCAGATGCTGCACTTAGACTCATTGCTTCAAAGACACCCTTGAAGATGTGGGTGGCTAAGAAAGCTTAACTCTCTTTTGCAGGGAAAGGTCTCCAGCAGAAAACCAAAATCGTCTGACGCTATTGCTGGGGACCTTAAACATCTTGTAGGGCGCAAGATCAAATGCCCAAATGGTCTTATTATGTACTTTCTTCCTGAATCGCTTGCTACTCGCCCTATCAGTCCAAATCTTGATCTAAGATTTCATAACCCACTGGTTCGTCAAATGTTTTTGCTTCACAACTATCTTCATGAAGCCTATCCCCCTAACTGCACTGTAGGGTACGACACCAGCAGCTTCAGAATGGATTATTGATAGTGGGTGTACCAATCACATGACTGGCAAGAGAAGCCTTCTTATGGACTCAACCTTACGTCCATCCGACAAAAGTCACATCACATTTGCTGACACTGGTAAAAGTAAGGTATTGGGTCTAGGTAGAGTTGCAATCTCAAAGGATCAACACATGGATAAAGTCATGCTTGTTGAATCCCTTGGCTTCAACTTAATGTCTATCCCAATGCTTTGGGATTTAAACATGATTGTGATGTTTGGAAAATATCGTTGCCTTGTTCTAATGGAATCTGACAAGTCTCTAGTGTTTGAAGGGTATCGAAAAGATGATTTGTACGTGGTAGATTTCTCAGCAGGACCACAGCTTGCCGTATGTCTTCTAGCAAAAGCTTGAGAATGTTGGCTCTGGCATCGGAGGCTAGGGCATGCTGGCATGAAGAACCTACACACCCTTGCAAAGAAGAAGCATGTCATAGGCATTGAGGGCGTCAAGTTCAAGAAAGATCACTTATGCGGTGCCTGTGAAGCAGGAAAGATGACAAGGGCCAAGCATCCCTCGAAGACAATCATGACAATGACTCGACCCTTCGAACTGCTCCACATGGATCTTTTCGGTCCCACTCATTAGTGAACTCTTACTACTACTGCTTGTCTCTATGGCTTTGTCATTGTTGATGATTATTCTAGATATACTTGGGTGCATATAATCCTCTACAAGACTGAAGTGCAGGATGTCTTCAGATGCTTCGCCAATCGAGCAATGAACAACTATGGCACCAAGATAAAGCACATCAGAAGTGACAATGGCACTGAATTCAAGAACACTGGCCTTGATACATATCTTGATACTTTGGGCATCACACATGAATTCTCAGCTCCGTACACGCCACAGCAGAAAGGCGTCGTCGAACGCAAGAACAGAACACTTATTGAGATGGCCCGAACGATGCTTGATGAATACAAGACTCCAAGAAAATTCTGGCCTGAAGCCATTGATACTGCATGCCATACAATCAACCGTGTTTATCTTCACAAGCTTCTAAACAAGACATCTTATGAGCTCCTTACTGGCAAGAAGCCAAATGTCAGTTACTTCAGAGTATTTGGCGCCAAGTGCTGGATCAAGGATCCACATCACACTTCAAAATTTGCACCAATAGCACATGAGGGTTTTATGCTTGGATATGGAAAGGACTTGCACTCCTACAGAGTCTTCAATCTCTTTCATTATAAAGTGGTTGAAACAGTGGATGTGCGGTTCGATGAGACTAACGGCTCACAAAGAGAGCACCTGCCAAATGTGCTAGATGAAGTTCCATCCAGTGAATCAATCAAACTTATGGGAACTGGAGAAATCATACCTTCTGAAGCTCAACCTGAAGAGGAACTTATCATCTCCGCACCTGATCAACCTGAAGACAATGCTCAGCCTGAAGACAATCCCTCTAACAATGACAATGATCAGCAAGAGCAAAATCTTCGCCCTGTACATCCTCGTGTTGCCAATGAAGTGCAGATTGAGAGAATAATTGATAGCATCAATGCACCCAGTCCACTCACTCGTTCAAGGGAAACACAGCTAGCAAATTTCTGTGGGCACTTCGCATTCGTCTCAATAACAGAACCCAAGAAAGTTGAAGAAGCCTTCATGGAACCTGAATGGATTCAAGCTATGCAAGAAGAGCTTCAACAGTTTGAGCTGAATAATGTATGGGAACTGGTTAAGCGTCCTGATCCTCGGAAGCACAATATAATAGGCACCAAATGGATATATCGCAACAAGCAAGATGAGCATGGTCAAGTTGTCAGAAACAAAGCTCGTCTCATTGCTCAAGGATATACTCAAGTTGAAGGGATTGACTTCGATGAAACATTTGCTCCTGTGGCTCGACTTGAAGCCATACGCGTACTGTTGGCCTATGCAAATCATCATAACATACTTCTATATCAAATGGATGTGAAGAGTGCTTTTCTCAATGGCAAGATTGAAGAAGAAGTGTATGTTGCACAACCGCCTGGCTTTGAAGATCCAAAACATCCTAACATGGTATACAAGCTCAACAAGGCACTGTATGGCCTCAAACAAGCCCCTCGGGCTTGGTATGACACACTCAAATACTTCCTGAAGAGCAAAGGCTTCACACCTGGTTCCCTCGACCCCACTCTCTTCACGAAGACATATGATGGTGAACTGTTTGTGTGCCAAATATATGTGGATGACATTATCTTCGGCTGCACCAATCAGAAATACAGTGTAGAGTTTGGATATATGATGCAAGAGCAATAGCAGATGTCCATGATGGGAGAGCTGAAGTTCTTCCTTGGTCTTCAAATACGACAGCAACGCAACGGCATCTTTATATCTCAAGAGAAGTATCGCAAAGATTGCCTGAAGAAGTTTGGTATGCAAGACTGCAAAGGCTTCACGACGCCAATGCCAGCCAAACATTATCTGGGTCCCGACGACAATGGTAAAGAGTTTGATCAAAAGGTATACCGCTCCATGATTGGTTCTTTACTTTATCTATGTGCAGCTAGGCCAGATATTATGCTTAGTGTTTGCATATGTGCTCGATTCCAAGCGGCACCAAAGGAATCGCATCACTTAGCTGTGAAGTGAATTCTTCGATATTTGGCTTACACCCCAACTCTAGGATTATGGTATCCAAAGGGCTCAGAGTTTGATCTGGTTGGATTCTCGGATGCTGATTATGCTGGTGACAAGGTGGATCACAAGTCTACATCAGGCACATGTCATTTTCTGGGACGATCACTTGTATGTTGGTCTTCAAAGAAGCAGAACTGTGTATCTCTCTCCACTGCTGAATTTGAATACATTGCTGCTGGGTCTTGCTGCGCTCAGCTTCTGTGGATGAAGAAAACACTCAAAGACTATGGCATTCATCTGAAGCAAGTACCACTCTAATGCGACAACGAAAGCACCATCAAGATTGCCAACAACCCAGTTCAGCACTCGAAGACAAAGCACATTGAGATCCGTCATCACTTTCTCAGAGATCATGTTGTGAAGGAAGATATTGATATCATACACGTCAACACTGAAGAGCAATTGGCAGATATCTTCACCAAGCCCTTTGATGAGAAGAGATTTTGCAAGTTACGGTGTGAGCTAAATATCTTGGAATCCTCAAATGTCCTGTGATCAGGCACACATCCTAACACTTATGCGTATTGGTGACTTAGATGTGCAACACACGAAGTAAAGTATATCTTCAATCAATGAAGACATACATTCTAAGTGTGAATACATTAATGAGGAATTTGACTTTGGAGCGCCATGATAATTGTGCGCCGTGTCCGGGTCTAATACTTCCTATACGGTGGGTAACGCCACCACCAAATGTTCTGTTTGAAGTATTTCACTCATGGCGTTACATTTGCTATGTCTTCACATTTGGTTTGACTTCAATCTCAACATGTCTTCAATATGTTGATCATATATATATATATACTAATGTTCTGTCCTCTACAACATTCACTTATAGCTATGTCTTCTTGTTGAATCTTTTGAACTAATTGAACGTGATCGGACCCTAACCTCTCTATGCTTTCTATCTCAAACTCTATCTCTCCAAATCATATGCATTCTATTGAAACTGTCGAATGTCTTCTCTGCATCCTTGTCAGCGGAAGATACAGAGACAAACATTAAGTCCGTTTTCAATGCTAATTCCTTCACCTGAAACTCGGAGAAGTGGGAACGACCACCCGACAATCCAGGCGTGCGTGGGAACGTGGAACAACCTCTGATATGCTGCATGATGGCCACGTGTTCCTCAGATGTGAATCGCCAGGGGCACCTGTGTAATAACACTGAGCCGTCCCTGTCCCTATAAATACACGCCTCACCTCAGTCATTATACTTTCTTCCACTCTCGCACGAACCCTAGCGCCACCGCTAGCCCTCGGCGACACCGGCGACGAAGCACTTAGCTGCCGCAACCTCTCCGACGCCGTATTCACGCCGACCGCGGACATCGTCTTCTCCGTCGTCGCTGTAGGTGTCCTTCGTCGCCAAGTTAGGGCACGGACGATCGAACTGCTCGGCCTCCTCTTCCACTCCGTCTAGCAGTTTCTTGTGTGGTAAATAAAACTCCCTTTTTACGGCCTCTTTGATCCCATTGATTCGTCACTTTCTACCACAAGCAGTTTCTGTTCACACAAGTTGGATCCACTTCATACTGCATCTCATATTATGCCTAGTATGTTCACTTATGCTTTACAAAGTAGTTAGATTCCTCACTTGTACTGATCTGTGGATTCGTACAAATCTGGAACCAACTCCTTATCTATGAGTGAATGTCTTCGCACGATGAGGTCAATGTCTTCTAAACTAATTTATCTTCAAAATCTTCTGAGAATGCATATGACCTCTTCCCCTTCCCTCGCACCTTAATGCTGTCACAGGTATATGTCCGTGGGAGAATCCCTTGGTTCTCATAGTCTGCATTCATTTGCAGAATTCTTACAGCATCACATAAATTGTCCCGAAGCCAGTTCATGTTTGTCCAGCAAGCGAAAGCCCTTGAAGCCTTTGAACGTATTGAAGCCATTCAGTTTAAAGTTCATGGCTGCAGAGAAATCAGCAAGGAAGGGTGGCAGAAAGCGTCGAGGTGAGACATCAAGAGATCTGCCCGATGACCTCTCAGAACTGTACAAGACAGATCCAGAAGAGGATTACAATCAGCGCAAGACACGAATCCAATGGATTCGATGATATTGGGCAGAACAGTGGTTCAAGTACAGATTTGTGACAAAGGAATATGCTGAAAAGAATGCCATCAAGCGACCATGGGGAGACATCCTATACAAAAATCTTCAACCCAGGTCCAGAGATGAAGCCATTGAACAAGGCTTCTATCCCTGCATGGTCCGTGGACCACAGCCTGCGGATGCTGACCCATCGTCACTGCTATGGTGTCGTGACAACAATCTATTCAAGCGCAACTTCCAGTTTGCCCAGAATTCAGAGAAGCAGAACAAGAAGTCTTTGGGATTAGACTTCAACCCTGGTCCCTCTGCTCCCCGTGACGATGGGACCCGCGAAGCTGAACCCAATCTTGTTGGGCCCTTCTACAACCTGGAAGGTCTCATCACTCATATCGTGGTTCAAGGGACAGCCCTGGATGAGCCTGCAGATGACGCTGAATCAGATGAAGCGCCTGCAGCGCCGAAACCAAAGAAACTGAAGCAGCCTAAAGCTTCAAAGCCTGCCTCAGCACCAAAAATCTCACGGGCGAAGCCACTGGCTACTGCACCTCCTGAAGACAGTGTGCAGTCTGAAGATCTATCACGCATCTCCAAGCCCCAGAAAGTCAAGATGCCTCTGCCACACACCAGTCAAGAACTGACTGCTGCTGCTATTCTGCGCAACGATGCCATTGATCTGTCCAGTGATGAAGATCTTGCAGATGACGCTCTTGAGAAACTGATCAAGAGCAAAGAAGAAGCAGAAATCTTCAATAATTTGCCTCTCTTTGACGTGGCAATCATCCACGACTTCATCGATGAGTGGTTTGACACGCCCAACCTCAGCTTTGAAGATCTGCAACTTCCCATTGGCCTCAGTGTTGCCTTCCATGGCGCCATTGCTTCAGAGTTAGCTATAGCCCAGCGCATCGTTGAACTGAAGCAGAAGATTGACTTTGAGAAAGCTCAGTTCAAGAAGCATATGGCCAAGCTCAGCGTGCAAGAGGTCAAGAACTTCAAGATCATGCTGCATGAGCTCAAAGAAGCCTTTCTCAGGAAGCGTGAAGAAGCTCAAGGTTCTCGTGAGCGCATGAAGAGCCTGGATGACAAGTGTGTGCAAGCCTACAATGAGGCTGAGAAGCGCAAGGCCCTTGGGCGTCCTGGCATCGACCCCAGGATGGCTGCAAAGCAGAAGAAGAAGAAGCCCGCTATGGCCGAACCCGACGCACCAAGGCAGGAAGCACATCCCATTGTCTTCCCAACCAGCATGACTGGCTCGAAGCCAAAAGCCAGGTCTACCGCTTCAGAACTGAAGAAGACGAGGACTGCTGAGGCTGAAGCCAGAAAGAGGAAACATCTTGAAGCCTCTGCTACTGCTCCCTCCAAGAAGAAGCGGGAGACCAAGAAGGAACGGGCTGCTCCCACAGAGCCCTTAATTGTTGAACCTATCTCCATGGTTCGCCCTGCCGCCGAACATCCAGAGCGCCAACTGACTGTCCATGAGCCTGCTTTCACAGAGGCTCATGAAGCTGAAGACATTCCAGCAGCTGATCCCACTGCTGCTGAAGACATTGGTCACCATGACCATGTTGAAGATGATGCAGTTCTTCCTCAGATCGAGCACCAACAGGTATCATCGCCTGTGCTTACGCACAACGAACTCATCAGCATTGGTCATCCTCTGACGCCAATTGCTCAGGGTGCATCATGGCCTGATCACCCACAACAACAAGTCACACCACCCCGGCAAGAAGAAGAAGATGACTTTGAGGCCCAGCCAACTCCATCTCCAAAGGCGTCGCCAGCGTTACGCAGGCTTCGCAAAGGACCAAGGCCTCCAGTCTCCGAATCTGAAGCTAAAGCTGCTGAAGACATTCCGGCTGCATCAGCCGATGACACCCAAGAAGAAGAACGTGTCCCCACTTCCCCAACTACTGACGAAGCTGTTCTCGAGGAGAACGTGTCTGTGCCCGACCCTCCAGCTCATCAAGTGGAGGTAGAAAATCTTGAGGCTGCCACCACCAACACCAGTGAAGCCACTGACGCTGTCATGGCTGAAGCAAATGTGGAGCCTACACCAACCCAAGAACCAGAAGTCGGTGAAGCCAATGATGCTACTGCTTCTGTTCCTGCGCCTGCTACTGGTCCTCAGTTTGACTATCACATTGAGCATAGGCCTCAGGTACAGAAGCCAATGCCAAGGTTGCCCAGGTTTCCAGGTCCTGCATCAGCACCTGGATCCCTCAATGTCAACAGCTCCAAAGCAGACAACACCTTCTTCAATAGCTCCAAGAACCCCTAGTTAAGGGAACAAATATCTTCTGATCAGTTCTGGAGCTATACGCAGCGAAGCTATTACTCCTGCATTCTGTATAATCAAGGTCGCATCTTCCCACATATGCGTCTTGACACTGAAGCAATAGCTGGTCTGCCCTGCTTGGAAGAAGCTCTGGACTGCTTCAAAGAGGTTGGATTGTTGCCTTTCGTCACCGACCAAGAGCACTGGAACGAAGAGTTGCTGCTCCAATTTTATGCCACACTTCACATACGTGGTTACAACAGAGATCCGAAGACTTGGATCCTTGAGTGGATGACAGGAAATGTTCATCACGAAGCCAAAGCCTTTGATATCATTGAGCTCACTAGTCTGCCCACTCCTGGAGATCTCTATGAACCTGGAAGTCAACTTCACAGTGAAGCTATGGAGAGCATCTTTCAGAAGCCTGAACCAAACATGAGTCAGATGCTCAGTATGATGAAGCCTTTGCCACAAGACGCTGCATATCCTAAGGAGTTCCTTGTTGAAGACCTGGAGTATCTGCCAAGGACCATCTATCACATTTTAAGGCGAACTCTCTGGCCCATCAAAGGACATTCCCCATATGCAAAGCTGGAAGGTGCAATGAAGAATTTGGTCTTCTATATTCTTCACGGCAAATGCTTCAATGCACAAGACTTCTTCAACCGCCAACTTGCTGCTTCAGGATCTGATCTCTTTGGCTTGAAGTTCTACGCTCCATGGATAATGAGGCTGATCAAACTCCACTCAGCTATCTCATATCAGCCCTCTGCTCGCAATCATCGGATCTTTATGCCTGACGTGGATATGTCCGTTGATGCCCTCTATCCAGAGCCTGCCAAGGAGCCTCTTAGTCTTCAGAATGCGGAGCATCAAAGTTTCTCTCAGAACATTGAAGGAGTTGAAGCAGTCACTCGTGTTTATCCTTTGGCTGGCACTACACGCGCACCTCATCGTGCCCTCACTGAAGCCACTGAAAGCACTATTGCCCAACAGCCCAAGAAGCGATCTCGTGTTCTCAATGACCGAGAGCTTCTGGTTGCTCTTCATGAGAAACAGGATAGGCATCATGACTGGCTGAAGCGCCAAATGCACAGCCTCTTGGTGGATGTCAACCGCATTCGCAACCTTGCCACCAAGAATGCCTTTGTTGCCCATGAAACTTGTCAGCGTACATGGAAAGGGCTGACGCTTATGTGCTCTGAGGATGATCTTCAAGAGGATGGCTTCTATGAACATTTCAAGTTTGATTCCACACCTCCCCGAAGGGCTGTGCTACGACGAACTCCCTCACTTGAAGACTCTGAGTTCTCTTCCTCTGCGGCAACTGTGAATGCCAGAGTGATCGAGGACGAAGACGATGCTACTTCACCGCCCCCTCCTTCAGCATGCGTTGACACTGCCCCGAGCTCGTCTGCACCGCCTAACAACACCGACGACCTTGCTACTTCACCTACTCCTCATGGGAACGAGTAGATGCTCTATGTCTTCAAACCTTTTTGGTCCTTACTGACAAAAGGGGGAGAAGCATATGAGTGTGATAGTCTTCAAGCGGGTCCATATGGGCGGTTACTTTATGTTTTGCCTAGTGTTTACAACTCTCGTTTTGATACATTTGGTTCTTTGAGTTGTAACACTTAAAATTGATGGTCGTCTACTACTCCTTTGCTACTTTGTGATGCGATGATAAATTCCGCATGTGCGACGATAAATGCCGCACTTAGATCATTTTGCAGACGTCCATTTTCCATTATGCATGTCATTATCTTCACATACTTTTCATGCATGATGAATTGTCATCATTAGTTGAAGAGGATCTCCACAAGTACAACCTGCCATGTGCATTTGCATTCCAAAAGCAAATTACTTATATACACATCTTCAGGGGGAGCCCTTACAACTTATGAAGACAATTCCTTATCCTTTACAATTTCACATATTATATTCCCCGTTGAAAACTTCAACCAGTTTGTCATCAATCACCAAAAAGGGGGAGATTGTAAGTGCATCTAGTGCCACCCCTAGTTGGTTTTCGAGTATTGACGACAAACCTAGTTGAGGGACTAATGTGTTTGTGAGAATTGCAGGATAACACAGGTAGAAGTCCCTCATTGATTCGGTTTTCCTACCAGAGATGACCCCTAAAAATGTATGAAGACATTGAAGTCAAAGGTGGTATGTGAAGATATTCACATTGAAGACTATGACAAGAGAAGACATCGCATGAAGACTATGGAGCTCGAAGACTTAGATCTTTTGTAGTTCTTTTTCTTCTTTGTTGAGTCATAGGAACCACCGTACTGTTAAGTGGGGTCCAAGAGAACCAGTCAGAATGACTGAAGTGATGCTTAACAAAAATCCTATGTCTTCAAGTGAAGACTATGAGAGCGAATCTTGTCCAGAGTTGGACAGGTCAGCTTTGCTTGTAGCCCAACTAAAGTTGCCGTGTGTGTTTAAAATCTGACTGTTGGAACACGTGTCAGTTCCTTAGTGACCCAGGGTCATTTCGGACAAATCAGGTCGGGTTGCCTAGTGCCTATAAATAGCCCACCCCCTACAACCATAAACGGTTGGCTGCTTACAGTTAAAGTATGGCTGTTGTCATTTGAGAGCAACCCACCTCGAAGCCTTTGAGAGAGAATTCCTTGTGAGGATAAAGTCCTAACCACCCAGAGCCAAAGAGTGTTAGGCATCACTTAAGTCTTCTTGTCTGTGTGATCTGAAGACTTATTACACTTGAGGACTGTGAATCCTCCAGCCGGTTAGGCGTCGCGTTCTGAGCATCCAAGAGTCATTGTGGATCGCCGGTGAACGAAGTCTGTGAAGGTTTGGGAGTCTACCTTGAAGACTTACCAGAGTGATTGGGCGAGGTCTGCGTGACCTTAGCTCAAGGGGAATACGGTGAGGACTAAGGGTTCTGAGCTGCGTGTTCAGGACTGGGTGTCCGGGACTGTGTGTCCTCAGGTTTAAATACCTAGCCTCCCTAACCAGACGTACAGTTGTCACAGCAAATGGAACTGGTCCAACAAATCATTGTCTTCAATGAGTCACTAGTTTCATCCTTCCCTTCCCTTTACTTACTGTTGGTCCTTGTGAAGTCATTGCGTGATTGCATTATCTTTTGTCTTCACTGAGTGACTGCTTGTTCTGATTGGCTTCACAATATCTTCCTACCTGATCCCTACTGCCTAGCTGCTATTAGTCATCGTGCTTTCACTTCGTTGATTACCTGACTAAGGTTTGCCTAGTGTAGTCTACCTTCCGCTGCGTGGTAATAGGTTTACTTCTATCGTTTGTCTTCAAAACTTCCCTGTTTAGAAGACTTTCATAAAAATCGCCTATTCACCCCCCTCTAGTCGATCACTAGCACTTTCAAGTTGCTATGATTAGTAACATGAAACAGGCGTTACAAAATGAACAGAGACTAGTTGAAGGCGAGGTGACGATGTGTGTTGGAAGTGATTCCAAGGTTGATAAGATCACCGTCGCACACTCCCTTTACCTTCGGGATTAGTTTTGAACCTAAAATAAATGTTATTTGGTGTTTGTGTTGAGCATAATTTGATTGGATCATGTTTATTGCAATACGGTTATTCATTTAAGTCAAAGAATAATTTTTATTCTGTTTACATGAATTCGACCTTCTGTGGTCATACACCCAAGGTGAATGGTTTATTGAGTCTCAATCATAGTGATACACATATTCATGATATTGATGCCAAAAGATGCAAAGTTGATAATGATAGTGCAACATACTAGTGGCACTGCCGTTTAGGTCATATTGGTGTAAAGCGCATGAAGAAACTCCATGTGGATGGAATTTTGGAATCACTTGATTAGGAATCATTTGATGCTTGCGAACCATGACTCATGGGCAAGATGACTAAGACTCTGTTCTCCGGAACAACGGAGTGAGCCACTGACTTATTGGAAATAATATATATCGATGTATGCAGTGCGATGAGTGTTGAGGCTCGCGGCGGGTATCGTTATTTTCTGACCTTCACAAATGATTTGAGCAGATATGGGTATATCTACTTAATGACACACAATTCTGAAACATTTGAAAAGTTCAAAGAATTTCAGAGTGAAGTTGAGAATCATCGTAACAAGAAAATAAAGTTTCTACTGTCTAATCGCGGAGGCGAATATTTGAATTACGAGTTTGGCCTTCATTTGAAAAAATGTGGAATAGTTTCGCAACTCACGCCACCTGGAACACCATAGCATAATGGTGTGTCCGAACATCGTAACCATACTTTATTAGATATGGTGCGATCTATGATATCTCTTACCGATTTACCACTATCATTTTGGGGTTATGCATTAGAGACAGCTGCATTCACATTAAATAGGGCACCATCTAAATCCATTGAGACGACACCATATGAACTGTGGTTTAGCAAGAAACCTAAGTTGTTGTTTCTTAAAGTTTGGGGTTGTGATTCTTATGTGAAAAAGTTTCAACCTGATAAGCTCGAACCCAAATCGAAGAAATGCATCTTCATAGGATACCCAAAGGAAACTGTTGGGTACACCTTCTATCACAGATCCGAAGGCAAGATTTTCGTTGCTAAGAATGGACCTTTCTAGTGAAGAAGTTTCTCTCAAAAGAAGTGAGTGGGAGGAATGTACAACTTGATGAGGTAATTGTACCTTCTCCCAAATTGGAAAGTAGTTCATCACAGAAATTGGTTCTAGTGATTCCTACACCAATTAGTAAGGAAGCTAATGATGATGATCATGAATCTTCAGATCAAGATACTACCGAACCTCGTACATCAACCAGAGTATGGTCTGCACCATAGTGGTATGGTAATCCTTTCTGGAAGTCATGTTACTAGACCATGACAAACCTACAAACTATGAGGAAGCGATGATGATCCCAGATTCCACAAAATGGCTTGAGGCCATGAAATCTGAGATGGGATCCATGTATGAAAACAAAGTATGGACTTTGATTGACTTGCCCAATTATCGGCGAGCCAATGAGAATAAATGGATCTTCAAGAGGAAGACGGACGCTGATAGTAGTGTTACTATCTACAAAGCTCGAATTGTCGCAAAAAGTTTTCGACAAGTTCAAGGTGTTGACTACAATAAGATTTTATCACTCGTAGCGATGCTTAAGTCTGTCCGACTCATGTTAGCAATTGCCACATTTTATGAACTCTGGCAAAAGGATGTCAAAACTACATTCCTCAATGGATTTCTTAAAGAAGAGTTGTATATGATGCAATAGTAAGGTTTTGTCAATCCTAAAGGTGCTAAGAAAGTGTGCAAACTCCAGCGATCCATCTATGGACTGGTGCAAGCATCTCAGAGTTGGAATATACGCTTTGATAAGGTGATCAAAGCATATAGTTTTATACAGACTTGCGGTGAAGCCTGTATTTACAAGAAAGTGAGTGGGAGCACTATAGTTTTTCTAATAAGTATATGTGAATGACATATTGTTGATCGGAAATGATGTAGAATTTTCTGGAAAGCATAAAGGAGTGTTTGAAAGGTGTTTTTCAAAGAAATACCTCAGTGAAGTTGCTTACATATTGAGCATCAAGATCTATAGATATAGATCAAGACGCTTAATAAGTTTTTTCAATGATTACATACCTTGACAAGTTTTTTGAAGTAGTTCAAAATGGAACTGTCAAAGAAGGAGTTCTTGCCTGTGTTGCAAGGTGTGAAGTTGAGTAAAGACTCAAAACCCGACCACGACAGAAAATAGAAAGAGAATGAAAAGTCATTCCCTATGCCTCAGTCATAGGTTCTACAAAGTATGCTATGTTGTGTACCAGACCTATTGTGTACCTCACCATGAGTTTGGCAATAGGGTACAATAGTGATCCATGAGTGGATCACTAGACAGCGGTCAATATTATCCTTAGTGGAATAAGGACATGTTTCTCAGTTATGGAGGTGACAAAAAGTTCGTCGTAAAGGGTTACGTCAATGCACGCTTTGACACTGATCCGGATGACTCTAAGTCTCAATCTGGATAAATATTGAAAGTGGGAGAAATTAGCTAGAGTAGCTCCGTGTAGAGCATTGTAGACATAGAAAATTTGCAAAATACATACAGCTCTAAATGTGGTAGACCCGTTGACTAAACTTCTCTCACATGCGAAACATGATCACACCTTAGTACTCTTTGGGTGTTAATCACATAGTGATGTGAACTAGATTATTGACTCTAGTAAACCCTTTGGGTGTTAGTCACATGGAGATGTGAACTAATCACATAAATATGTGAACTATTGGTGTTAAATCACATGACGATGTGAACTAGATTATTGAATCTAGTGCAAGTGGGAGACTGAAGGAAATATGCCCTAGAGGCAATAATAAAGTTGTTATTTATATTTCCTTATATCATGATAAATGTTTATTATTCATGCTAGAATTGTATTAACCGGAAACTTAGTACATGTGTGAATACATAGACAAATAGAGTGTCCCTAGTATGCCTCTACTACACTAGCTCGTTAATCAAAGATGGTTAAGTTTCCTGACCATAGACATGTGTTGTCATTTGATGAACGGAATCACATCATTAGAGAATTATGTGATGGACAAGACCCACCCGTTAGCTTAGCAAAATGATCGTTAAGTTTTATTGCTATTGCTTTCTTCATGACTTATACATGTTCCTATGACTATGAGATTATGCAACTCCCGAATACCGGAGGAACACTTAGTGTGCTATCAAACGTCACAACTTAATTGGGTGATTATAAAGATGCTCTACAGGTGTCTCCGATGGTGTTTGTTGAGTTGGCATAGATCGAGATTAGGATTTGTCACTATGTGTATCAGAGAGGTATCTCTGGGCCCTCTCGGTAATGATCATCACTATAAGCCTTGCAAACCATGTGACTAATGAGTTACTTGCGGGGTGATGCATTACGGAACGAGTCAAGAGACTTGCCTGTAACGAGATTGAACTACGTATGAGGATACCAATGATTGAATCTCGGGCAAGTAACATACCAATGACAAAGGGAACAAGGTATGTTTTTATGCGGTTCGACCAATAAAGATCTTCGTAGAATACGTAGGAGCTAATATGGGCATCCAGGTTCCGCTATTGGTTATTGACTAGAGAGATGTCTCGGTCATGTCTACATAGTTATCGAACCCGTAGGGTCCGCACGCTTAACGTTCATTAGCGATATAGTATTATATGAGTTATGTATGTTGGTGACTGAATGTTGTTCGGAGTCCTGAATGAGATCACATACATGACGAGGAGCTTCGGAATGGTCTGGAGGTAAAGATTGATATATAGGATGATATGGTTTGGCCAAGGGGTGAAGCCCACGAGGCTTTAGGTCAGTGCAAAAGGAGTTTTGCGAAGGCCAGGGGGCCAAACGCCGGAGACCCTGGCGTCTGGTCCCGGGCCAGACGCCTAGGCCCATGGCATCTGGGCTAGCCGCCAAGGATTGTGGCGTTTGGTCCTAGAGTCCGAGTGGGACTCTTGCCTTTCGGGCAAAACCGACTTTGAGGAGGATTTTGCTCCAAGTTTCGACCCTA
This sequence comes from Triticum urartu, assembly GCF_056163025.1. Classification (NCBI taxonomy): domain Eukaryota; kingdom Viridiplantae; phylum Streptophyta; class Magnoliopsida; order Poales; family Poaceae; genus Triticum; species Triticum urartu. Next base: position 539,119,184 of record NC_141876.1, read on the forward strand.
GGGCTCAACATATAAATAGAGGGGCAGGGCTAGCACCAAAGACACATCAAGAAACACCAAGCCGTGTGCCGGCAACCCCGTCCCCTCTAGTTTATCCTCTGTCATAGTTTTCGTAGTGCTTATGCGAAGCCCCGCGGAGATTGTTCTTCACCAACACCGTCACCATGCCATCGTGCTACCGGAACTCATCTACTACTTCACCCCTCTTGCTGGATCAAGAAGGTGAGGACGTCGTCGAGCTGAACGTGTACTGAATGCGGAGGTGCCGTATGTTCGGTACTTGATCAGGACGGATCGTGAAGGTGTACGACTACATCAACCGCATTGATAAACGCTACCTCTTTTCGGTCTACGAGGGTACGTAGACATACTCTCCCCTCTTGTTGCTATGCATCTCCTAGATAGATCTTGCATGGTCGTAGGTAAAGTTTTTGAAATATTGCGTTCCCCAACAGACGATGCGCGTGGGAAATGGTTCCAAAGTCGATGTGATCGCCGTCGGCACGCTACCTCTGCATCTACCTTCGGGATTAGTTTTAGACCTGAATAATTGTTATTTGGTGCCAGCGTTAAGCATGAACATTATATCTGGATCTTGTTTGATGCGAGATGGTTATTCATTTAAATCACAGAATAATGGTTGTTCTATTTATATGAATAATATCTTTTATGGTCATGCACCCTTGATGAGTGGTCTATTTTTACTAAATCTTGATAGTAGTGATACACAAGTTCATAGTATTGAAGCCGAAAGATATAAGTTTAATAATGATAGTGCAACTTATTTGTTGCACTACCATTTAGGTCATATTGGTGTAAAGCGCATGAAGAAACACCATTCTGATGGGCTTTTGGAATCACTTGATTATGAATTACTTGATGCTTGCGAGCCATGCTTCATGGGCAAGATGACTAAAACTCTGTTCTCCGGAACAATGGAACGGGCACCAGACTTATTGGAAATAATACATACTGATGTATGCGGTCCGATAAGTGTTGATGCTCATGGCGGGTATCTTTATTTTCTCACCTTCACTGATGATTTGAGCAGATATGGGTATATCTACTTGATTAAACATAAGTCTGAAACATTTGAAAAGTTCAAAGAATTTCAGAGTGAAGTGGAAAATCATCGTAACAAGAAAATTAAGTTTCTACGGTCTGATCATGGAGGTGAATATTTGAGTTATGAGTTTGGACTTCATTTGAAACAATGTGGAATAGTTTCGCAACTCACACACATGGAACACCACGGCGTAATGGTTTGTCCGAACGTCGTAATCGTACTTTACTAGATATGGTGCGATCTATGATGTCTCTCACTGATTTACTGCTATCATTTTGGGCTTATGCTTTAGAGACAGCTGCATTCACATTAAATAGGGCACCATCTAAATCCGTCGTGACGACACCTTATGAACTATGGTTTGGCAAGAAACCCAAGTTGTCGTTTCTTAAAGTTTGGGGTTGTGATGCTTATGTGAAAAGGCTTCAACCTGATAAGCTCGAACCCAAATCGGAGAAATGGGTCTTCATAGGATACCCAAAGGAGACTGTTGGGTACACCTTCTATCACAGATCCGAGGGCAAGATATTTGTTAATAAGAATGGATCCTTTCTAGAGAAGGAGTTTCTCTCGAAAGAAGTGAGTGGGAGGAAAGTAGAACTTGACGAGGTAATTGTACCTTCTCCCTTATTAAAAAGCAGTTCATCACTGAAATCAGTTCCATGATTCCTACACTAGTAAGTGAGGAAGCTAATGATCATGATCATGAAACTTCTGATCAAGTTACTACCGAACCTCGTAGGTCAACCAGAGTAAGATCCGCACCCGAGTGGTACGGTAATCCTGTTCCGGAAGTCATGTTACTTGACCATGACGAACCTACGAACTATGAGGAAGCGATGATGAGCCAAGATTCCGCAAAATGGCTTGAGGCCATGAAATCTGAGATGGGATCCATGTATGAGAACAAAGTGTGGAATTTGGTTGACTTGCCCGATGATCGGCAAGCCATAGAGAATAAATGGATCTTCAAGAAGAAGAATGACGCTGGCGGTAATGTTACTGTCTACAAAGCTCGACTTGTTGCAAAAGGTTTTCGACAAGTTCAAGGAGTTGACTACGATGAGACCTTCCCACTAGTAGCGATGATTAAGTCCGTCTGAATCATGTTAGCAATTGTCGCATTTATGATTATGAAATTTGGTAAATGGATGTCAAAACTGCATTCCTTAATGCATATCTTAAAGAAGATTTGTATATGATGCAACCAAAAGGTTTTGTCGATCCAAAAGGTGCTAACATAGTGTGCAAGCTCCAGCGATCCATTTACGGACTGGTGCAAGCTTCTCGGAATTGGAATATATGCTTTCATAGTGTGATCAAAGCATATGGTTTTATACAGACTTTTGGAGAAGCGTGTATTTACAAGAAAGTGAGTGGGAGCTCTGTAGCATTTCTGATATTATATGTGGATGACATATTATTGATCGTAAATGATACTGAATTTCTGAATAGCATAAAAGGATACTTGAATAAGAATTTTTCAATGAAAGACCTCGGAGAAGCTGCTTATATATTGGGCATCAAGATCTATAGAGATAGATCAAGACGCTTAATTGCACTTTCAAAAAGCACATACCTTGATAAAGTTTTGAAGAAGTTCAAAATGGATTAAGCAAAGAAAGGGTTCTTGCGTGTGTTACAAGGTGTGAAGTTGAGTCAGACTCAATGCCCGACCACTGCAGAAGATAGAGAGAAAATGAAGGTCATTCCCTATGCTTCAGCCATAGGTTCTATCATGCATGCAACGCTATGTACCAGACTTGATGTGTGCCTTGCTATTAGTTTAGCAGGGAGGTACCAAGTAATCCAGGAGTGGATCACTGGACAGCGGTCAAGAACATCCTAAAATACCTGAAAAGGACTAAGGATATGTTTCTCGTTTATGGGGGTGACAAAGAGCTCGTCGTAAACGGTTACGTTGATGCAAGCTTTGACACTGATCCGAATGACTCTAAGTCACAAACCGGATACGTATTTTTATTGAATGGTGGAGCTGTCAGTTGGTGCAGTCCAAGCAGAGCGTCGTGGCGGGATCTATGTGTGAAGCGGTGTACATAGCTGCTTCGGAAGCAGCAAATGAAGGAGTCTGGATGAAGGAATTCATATCCGATCTAGGTGTCGTACCTAGCGCATCGGGTCCAATGAAAATCTTTTGTGATAATACTGGTGCAATTGCCTTGGCAAAGGAATATAGATTTCACAGCAGAACCAAGCACACCAAGAGACGCTTCAATTCCATCCGCGATCAAGTCAAGGAGGGAGACATAGAAATTTGCAAGATACATACGGATCTGAATGTTGCAGACCCGTTGACTAAGCTTCTCTCACGAGCAAAACATGATCAGCACATGGACTCCATGGGTGTTAGAATCATTACCGTGTAATCTAGATTATTGACTCTAGTGCAAGTGGGAGACTGAAGGAAATATACCCTAGAGGCAATAATAAAGTTGTTATTTATATTTCCTTATATCATGATAAATGTTCATTATTCATGCTAGAATTGTATTAACCGAAAACTTAGTACATGTGTGAATATATAGACAAACAGAGTGTCACTAGTATGCCTCTACTTGACTACCTCATTAATCAAAGATGGTTAAGTTTCCTAGCCATGGACAAGAGTTGTCATTTGATGAATGGGATCACATCATTAGAGAATGATGTGATTGACTTGACCCATCTGTTAGCCTAGCACGATGATCGTTTAGTTTATTGCTATTGCTTTCTTCATAACTGTCACACCCTAGCAAGTTCATGCATTAGAGTGTTTGCATCATGTTTAATTCTCCCAGAAAGATGAAATGGGGATAACAGAACCCCGAGCACCCCCCTTAAACCAACTAGGGTTTACTAAAATTGGTTTCAATGAACCCAAAATGCCCTTCACAAAATGTTCATCATTTTCGGATTGGGCTAAAACCCCTGGCAAAAATGGTGCACTCTTTTCTAGGACATTCTGGATTTTTTGAATTAAATCATAAGTATTTGAATTTGGGCATTTAAATACTATAAAATATTTTAAATGCCCAAATAATTCTGGATTTAAGTGAGGGCTGTTAGGAATAATCCCAACAGAGCCCACAATTATTTTCAGGATTTTTGGAAACGTTTTAGTATTTTTAATAAAGCTCAACAGTAGCAGAAAATTAGAAAACAGAAACAAATCAGAACAAGAGAGAGAGAAAGGCCAGAGGCCACTTACCTGGCTGGCCCGGCCCATCTGGCCAGTGCCAGTCATCACCTACCTCTGCCAGTAGGCAGAGGAGGGACACCGCGACACCGCCGAGCTCGCCACGCCACCTCCCTGCCTGCCTTCCGTCGCCCGCGCCAGCGCGACGCCTCGAAACGCCTCCGTGGCGCCACCCCAACCCCCTGGACGCCTCATTCCTCCCCCCTGCGCTCTCCCTCGCTCCCCCGAAGCCATGGCCGACGCAGCCGCCGCCGTCTTGCCGCCATAGCCGTAGCTACCGTCGGCCCCGTGCCACCCCACCGTGTCCACGAGCTCCGCTGCATGTCCCTCGACCTCCTCGACGAGCCACGAGGCCTCAGACGCGCTACAACGCCACCACCGTTGTCGTTCCCCTCGTTGGCCACCGGAGATCATCGCCGACGATTTGCCGCCTCCCGAGCTTCCCTGAGCCCGCTTCGACGCCCGCTGCACTCGCCATGAGCTCCTCTTTCTTCTCCCCCTAGCCACGTCGCTCGAGCTGCTCTCTAACCCCATTGGCCACCACGGCCGAGAGCTCGGCTCCGCCGGCCATGTCGCCGCCGTGGCCACAGACACGTAAGCTCGAATCCGAGAGCGTCACCGCACTCACCATGTTCCTAGGAACCCAACGCACCACCCCACATGCCTCGCTGTGCCCCGTAGCCTCGGGTTCATCTTCACCCGAGCTCCGGCGACCGCCAAGGTCGTCGCCAGCATCGTTCCCGGCCTCCCCGAGCTCCACTTCCACCACCAAACGTTGCGGCTTGCTCCTAGCTACGCGTAGGACCAAACCGCTGTCGATTTGGTCGACTGTGGGCAAAACCCGACGCTCTCCGCCGCGTCTGTCGTCGCCGGCGTCGAGCCGTGGACCTACGCTGGCGGGTTTGACCCGTTGACCTTGACTGGGTGGGCCCAGGTTGACTCCCCTGAGTCTATGACAAGTGGGCCCCCTCTGCTAATTAACCTAGGGTTAGTGCTAACTAATTTTAGTTAGTTTAGGTCACTGACATGCGGGCCCAGGCCCCACTAACAGTTTAGTTAGTACTAACTTAATTTTGTTAGTTAGCTGAGACACTGACGGATGGGGCCCACCAATCAGGTTTGACATGGGCTGGCGCCTTTGACTCGCTGATGTCATAGTGACGCAGTGCTGACGCAATTATTTATTTTCTGGATTTATTTTTATATAGGAAATTCCAGAAAATAGCCAAAACTTCTAAAAATCATAGAAAATCAACCATAGCTCCAAATCAAACAAATTATATATAAAAAATGATCAGAAAAATTCAATCTTTCCATCTGTAATGGTTTCATGCATGACAAAACAATTTAACCTTGCTGTTTAGGTGAAACAAGCTAATACACTTATTATGCATAAGAACTTAAGTTTCCATTTGAATCTTTGATTCAAATGGACCCATTTCAACGTGTTTCACATTGCATTAGGCAGGACACATCATTTTGCCATGTCATAGCATGCATCAAATTGTTGCATATTGCCATGTGTTGATTGTATTCTGTGTGTCTTTCGTGGTAGGTTCTGCCTCCAAGGATATCTCCGAGTATCCAACTGAAGGGCAGTACCCTACTACCACTCCATCAGGCAAGCAGCCCCATTGATCATATCGATACAATCCCATGTTCTCGCCTCTGCTCTCATTTACTGCATTAAGACAACAACGTTTCAAACTGCTGTGTGCTACGGTAGTTGAACCCTGATCCTCGACATGACCTGTCATTGCCACAGTAATTAGATGAAACCCACTAGCATGTGTAGGAGTTGATTGAGCCATGTATGTGTTTCCTACCTTGCTATGCCTGCTATGCCTAGAGTTGTGTCAGGTCTGGTTCATCTGGGCGATGGGCTAGAGTGAAATGATTATGTCGGTAATGTGAGTGATGTGTTGAACATGATTTGGTAAAGGTATCGATGAGAGGCCATGTAGGAGTACATGGTGGGTTGTTTCATTGAGGCCGTCCCTAAGAACTAAGATCTGTATGTGTGATTTAAGATTCAGTTACTACCATACATTGGGCCCGAAACCAATGGACCCTCTCGGCTTCTTAATCACCCTAGTACTCTGTCCAGGAGTTGCAACTAGTTTCTAGTGTTTGTAGGTTATGTGTTGGCGGCCGTGCGTAGCGCTGACCCTAGGGGTGGGCTATGTTGCGGTAGATACACCGTGGCCGGGTATGCCGGGCGCCCGTTTGGCGTCTCGGGACCCCGTTCACATCGTTCGGGGCCGTATGTGGAAACCTCGGCCGGACTCCCTGCGGATGGAACCTGGATAGACGATAAACCTGGACTAGAGACTTGAGTGTTTAGGTAGGCCATGGCCGACACCCTCGTTGGGCTTCCGCTTGAAGGTTGCCGAGTACATGTCGTGTAAACGACGGTAAGTGGTGAGAGCGTGTATGAAGGAGTACACCCCTGTAGGGTTAACATCATCTATTCGAATAGCCGCGTCCGCGGTAAAGGACTACTTGGTTGCCTATACAGTTCATAGACAAGTTAATGGTTACTACTAAAAGACTCAAGATAAGTGTGAGTACCGAGGATAGCCCTCTCGTAGGATGACGAGGGAGGATCCCCGGTGGAGTATTGTGTTGGTGATTAGTGGACTCATGTGCGAAAACTATTTTACTAGTGGTGTCTCGTAGGATAGCTTAGCCAAGAGTCAAAGCTGGCTTGCTGCAATAACTCCACCATCTTCTTGAGAATGAGCATGTATAATAGGTTCTGATGTAAGACTTGCTGAGTACCTTTGTACTCATGTTTGCTTTAATTACTGTTTTCAGACGACAACACCGCCCCCTCCGATGGGTTTTATGTAGACCTCGATGTCGATGAGTAACTTGCCACCCAGGTGGTGATCCTGGCCATGGAGGGCCCTATGTAGATAGACAAGCTTCGAGAAACCTTCTTTCTTTCTACTGTCTGTACTCAGACTATTTGCTTCCGCATGTGCTTGTATGCTTGTATGACTTGTGTGTCGGGTCATGTGACCCCTACCTGTATGAACATGTTATGTATGGCTCTCTGGAGCCTTTAAATAAAGTACTTGAGTTGTAGAGTTTTGTTGTGATGCCATGTTGTATTTGCACATATCGAGCATATTGTGTGTATGATTGAAATGCTTGGTATGTGTGGGATCCGACAATCTAGTTGTTTATCCTTGGCAGCCTCTCTTATGGGGAAATGTAGTCTAGTGCTCCTCGAGCCATAGTAGTCCGCTACAGCCCGGTTCACGGAGTCCTGCTAGCCCAGCACTACTGCTCAGGACACTTGACTGGCCGGCATGTGTTTCACTTTGTTCCTATGTCTGTCCCTTCGGGGAAATGTCACACAGTGACATCCGGAATCCTGCCTAGCCTGCTACAGCCCGGGTTCCCCGGAGTCCTGTTAGCCCAGTGCTACAGCCCGGATTCACACGCTGATGACCGACATGCTCGATGTGATTCATGTATGCCTGTCTCCATAGGTCTGTGCCGCTTTGGGTTCACGACTAGCCATGTCGGCCCGGGTTCTCTGTCATATGGATGCTAGCGACACTATCATATATGTGAGCCAAAAGGCACAAACGGTCCCGGGCCATGGTAAGACGACACCTGTGGGGATACCGTGCTTGAGGCCGCAATGTGATATGAGGTGTTACCGGCTAGATTGATGTGACTTGGAATCGGGGTCCTGACAGTGTTGGCATCAGAGCCGGACTGCGTGTAGGTTCATTGAGCCAAACTGGTCGATGTCGAGTCTAGAAATGCTTTAGTTATATGTAGGGGAATTGATTGTGGGAGGGAACGTAAGGCTCTTTTTACTCCTTTACCTTATGCCCTCTGATCTGAGTCATTCTCTTCTCATTCAACGTGGGTTAAGGACTAGGCTCTCTTCTTCTATCAGGTTCACGTGTTACTAATCCGTAGTAGCTTATAGGATTGTTGTTACCAGCCACAGTACAGTTTCTACTACTTTTAGTATGTTGCCAGTTGAATCAGAACCTTGATATGATGTTGTTGAGTGGTTGCAAACTATTGTGGATGTCTCAAATCTTTTTCTGAGCATTTATAGTCGTTATGCTGTCCGATTTCCCCTAGAAAATTCTAATGCCTTTGCATTATTCTGTGCTTTCAGATGGCCACCTGTTCGCAGAACCAAGTGGTTCGTCTGACCCGGTGCCTCGATGTGCCCGGCCACACGGCCATGTTGGTTCGAGTGATGGTCGAGTCAGGCTATCGGTGGTATCCGGAATATAGTGTCGAGGAGCAGTTCAGAGACTTCAACCAGAGCCAGTACCTTTGTACCGTCAGGATATATCCCTCTTATCCTGGAGCCACTGAGCCCCTTCACTGTTCCTATGGACTTGGGGTCACTATTGAGATGTCTGTGCAGGATGCAGCCTATTCAATGATGACTATCATTCGAGCTAGGACTGCTTTGCTTCAGAACACCGACTTCCGTTACATGCCAGCCTCACTTCCTGGAGCATAGGGGTACTATCAGGCTTTGTACTATGACTCTACACATGAGGAGTCACTACTCGGCACCACTGCCGAGATGCTCGAGGATAAGGACCGCGAAAATCGAGCCTTGCGTATGGAGCTTTTCCACACTCGTTCTGATCATTGGGCTACTTTGACTCGGTTTGCACCTGCGGTGCAGGCAGGATAAATGGACATGAGGGACCTGTACCCTGTACGGTCTGGATTGCCAGATTGTATGGAGTGGCGCGATGTAGGAGGCATCACCCCTCCTCGTGGTCCCCGTCTGCCACCACCTGTGGGACCAAGGCCACATCCGAGTCCCTATGGTCTGCAGGCTCCGCAGGACCATCTGTTCCCAGATGATCATGTTCCACTTCCAGGCTTTGGTGGTGACTTTTATGAGGATTACTACGGAGCCGTCTGAGCTAGTAGTAGTTTCACTAGTATTGTAATAGTTGTATTCTCCACAGTCCTACGTGACCGTGGGATACGACTTGGTGTGTATCACGCTCCGGAGGTGTAGAAAAATAATGTATAGGATCTTGGAATGCCTTTGATGAGATGTAATGTCTTTCACTGTAGTTGTACTCTAGCATGGGCTTGTACTAAACTATGTACAGTGTGTATGACCAATGGTATATATATGGCAGTTTCTATATTACTATGTCGTGCAATGAACATCTTAGCATTCCATGTTATCCATTACATTTTGCACTTCCTTGCTAAGTTTGTGCCATCCTTGTCTAAACCGTTGCCTTGTTTTTCCTAGGATGGTCTGCACCCGCAGCAACCCTGCTGCCCCGGAGCAGGGAGAAGCCAGTGCAGCTAGGGGTGAAAATCTGCCTCACCCACCTTCTCTGGCTGAAGTTATGCTGGAGGCGGAAAGCAACAAGCGTGAGACTAACCGCTTGCTGGAGCGGATTGAGCAGAACACTGCACGCCATCAGCGAAATGACTTGGTGTCAATCAATGACTTTATCAAGTTGTACCCACCAAAGTTTAATCATTCCATCGAGCCCCTCGACGCGGATGACTGGCTCCGCAGCATCACACACAAGCTATGTTCTGCCAACGTAGCCGAAGCTGATAAGGTTACCTATGCTGCCTATCACCTCGAAGGCCCTACTAGCCTTTGGGGGGAAAACTGTGAGGCTATGCGCCTGGTCGGCCAAATCACTACTTGGGCTGAATTCAGTGAGGCTTTCCGTGAGCATCACATCCCGGAAGGTCTCATAGATCGCAAGAGGGAGGATTTCTGCAATTACACCCAAGGAAGACTGACTGTGGATGCATATAGTCGTGAATTTGGGAATCTGGCATGATATGCTCCTGAAGAGGTATCCACCGATGCTAAGAAGCAGGCAAGGTTCCACAAGGGACTTAGCCCTGAGCTTCGACGCGATCTTCGTGTGCACGAGTGCACCTCCTTTCAGAAGTTGGTCAATAAAGCCATCAGTGCTGAGACAGGACAGTCTGACTATGACGCTTCATGCAAGCACTCTCGTGATTTTGGTTCTTCATCCGGCTCTGGATCTCAGAAGCGCCGGGTGTGGATTCCAAGCATGGCACTGCCACCCAGGTTCATTCCGAGGCAATCCTTTGAGGCGCCTCGCCCCAACCAGCAGTTTGCACCGTCCAAGCCCTATGGTGGCCCCGCTGCTAGTGCTGCTCCACGCCCCAATGTTGTGACATGTTTCAAGTGTGGAGAGCCGGGTCACTACAGTCGAGAGTGTCCCAGAACAACAACCCCAATCAGTCTAGAAACTCTGTTGGCCGTGGTAAGCCAGCAGGAAAGACATTCTACACCAAGCCAGCCACCACTGCATGTGGCCATGTCAACTATGTCTCAGCTGAGGAGGCTCATGAGGATCCTAACATCGTCCTTGGTACGCTCCTTGTTAATTGCCATCCGGCATCTGTTCTTTTCGATTCTGGAGCATCTCATTCATTCATATCTGAGAGCTATGCTCGATTGCATAACACGACATTCTGTGACATGCCCACTACCATGGAAATTCAAACCCCTGGCTCTAGATGGCAAACTTCTAGAGTAAGCCATAGGAATGAAATTCTTGTCGATAGACTTGTCTTCTTTGCATCCTTAATAGATCTCAAGTCCTCGGACATAAACATCATCTTGGGTATGGACTGGATGTCAGCTCATTATGCTAAGATTGATTGTGCCACTAGAACCATTCAACTTACTCACCCATCGGGCAAGACAGTCAATGTCTTAACTCGAGTGGCCAAGCGCCAACTTTACTCCCTAAATGCCAACCCCCTTCCAGACCTTGAAGATATTCCGGTAGTCCGAGACTTCCCGGATGTCTTTCCAAAAGAACTGTCAGGTGTTCCACCTGACAGGGATGTCGAGTTTGTGATAGACCTTGTTCCAGGAACCGTTCCGATTTCTAGGAGACCCTATAAGATGGCACCCTTAGAACTAGCCGAGCTTAAGAACCAACTTGATGAGTCCTTGAAAAAGGGTTTCATCCGTCCTAGTTCCTCCCCTTGGGCTTGCCCCGTCCTCTTCGTCAAGAAGAAGGATGGAACGGATCGGATGGTTGTAGATTACCGACCTGTCAACTTGGTCACTATCAAGAACAAGTATCCGCTTCCCAGGATCAACGATCTATATGATCAGCTCACTGGATCCTCAGTCTTTTCCAAGATGGATTTGAGGTTGGGCTACCATCAAATCAAAATCAGGAACGGGGACATTCCCAAAACGGCCTTTGTTACTCGTTATGGCCAATACGAGTACACCGTCATGTCCTTCAGTTTAACCAATGCCCTAGCCACTTTCTCTCGGTTAATGAACTCGGTCTTCATGGAGTATTGGGATAAATTCGTCGTAGTATACCTCGATGATATACTCGTCTACTCCAAGAATGAAGAGGAACATGCCGAACATCTAAGGCTGGTATTGACGAAACTTCGAGAGCATCGCCTTTATGCCAAATTCTCCAAGTGTGAATTTTGGTTGCCAGAAGTGACCTATCTAGGCCATGTAATCTCTGGTAAGGGTATTGCTGTCAATCCCGAGTGAGTTCAAGCCATCCTTGATTGGACTCCACCTGAGACGGTCAAGCAAGTTCAGAGCTTCCTTGGCTTAGCGAGTTATTGCCGCCGCTTCGTCGAGAATTTCTCCAAGGTTGCTAAACCTCTAACTGAACTCCTCAAGAAAGATAAAAAGTTCAAGTGGACCCCACAGTGCGAGTTCAGCTTTCAAGAACTGAAAAGACGCCTGACATCTGCTCCCGCACTGGTACCACAAGATTTCTCCAAGGACTTTATTATCTATTGCGATGCCTCGCGACAAGGACTAGGTTGCACACTCACGCAAGATCGTCAGGTAATTGCCTATGCCTCACGAAAACTACACCCACATGAGGAAAATTATCCCACACTTGATCTAGAGCTTGCAGCTGTAGTCCATGCACTTAAAACTTGGCGACATTACCTTCTCGGTAATCGTTGCGAGATCTTCACCGATCACCAAAGTTTGAAATATATCTTCACCCAACCGGATTTGAATCTCAGGCAAAGACGTTGGGTCGAGTTGATCTCGGATTACGACTTAGGAATAACTTACACCCCGGGAAAAGCCAATGTCATGGCTGATGCGCTAAGTTGTATATCTTATTGTAACAATCTGATGTTACAACAGAGTCAACCACTTCTCCACGAGGAATTTCGTAAGCTTAATCTTCACATTGTTCCT